>NC_134646.1:36866155-37176710 GCF_030463565.1 Pelecanus crispus
TCCAGTGGGAGCGGACTTCACAAGGGATTCTCTGCTAGGCTGTTCTTCCAGTGTACTTTGCAGTAAAATAAGTACTTCTGTTGATTGGGGAGTTCAGCCCTGTAATCAGCTGTGGAAAAAGGGTTGATGATTTACAGACTTCTGAAAGAAAACTGAAAGCAGATCTCCATGAGTCCAATGACTGGGTCTCAATCTCATCATTAATCTAAAGCTTCTCAGTGCAGTTGTGGACTGCTGCTTATTTTAAACTGGAAATAGGTTGAATTGTGCTGAAGTTTTCTGCTCTCTTCCTCCCGTTCTCATTCACGTACCAGAGACTGCACAGACACGATTATAGACCTATGTATGTGACTGCATAACTTTCTCTGCTGCTGCTTAGGGAAAAGACAGGTGCTTGTTTGCATGTTTGTATATGCAAGTCAACCAGATTTACTGGAGAAAAACCCCCACCAACTAACCAAGGCCATATTGAAAGGTATTTAATGTGAAACCAACAAAGTTTATGTAGGTGCAAATTAGCTGCCTAATTTCAAGAGCTGTTGTCGAGTTACACAAAGAATATAGGAAGATCTTAGGGGAGGTAGTGACTTGTCTCTTTGAACACCAGTTCCTCATGTATGTGATGTGTACACTGGTGCTTCTTGTTCCACATGGGGATTGTTAAACATATAAACCCTCGGTGGTAGGGGCAGGTACCTCGCGTAGGAGAGGAAGGATTAGAGACAAAAGTGTTGTCAGTATAGGCAACTGAAATGGCTCTAGAAGGCATACGTAAGTGGACTTGGCCTTGTAATAGGGTTAAATGACTGATAGATAAGATATGGTTGAATTGCAGAAAGATTTGCCTGCTAAGAGGGTTTTGTAATTCTGTGGCAGGGTCAAAATATTAAACTGAGCAGTGGTTTTTGGAAGTAGAATTTCAAATGGACTGCAGGAGACATGTATTTGCACTTGTCAGGACTATCAAATGGTGGAGTAATACTTTGATCAGGATTTAGCTGAGGGGAAAGGCTAAATTATTGTAAAATTTTTAACCATGAACTGATTAAAATAAACAATTGCTTTTGTTCTTAGTGGCCCCTAAGTTCACTTCTACCCCTTCCTCTGTGAATCGGTGTTTTATAAATTAATTTATTTTCTCACCTTCGGACTCAGTATGGTCAAGTTATTTGTCTTGTTTAATTGGAGTTAGTTTTACTTCACAGGGAATAATGTGCTGTTTCAGTTACTGTGGCACTTGCCACAGTATTATTTGGCCTTGCAAAATAATCAAGAAAACCTACTAATCTAGTAACAAAATCTGCTTACCACAAATACAATGAATATATTCTTTCTGCTACTGCTATAACTAGAGCATACTAACTTTAGATTGATACGTATCTTAAAAAATAGTATCTGTTCCAGTTCAATTACTTTCCTTTTTTTAAATAGGTATGCTGTTTTTAGGATCTACTCTGTGACTACTTACATTGTCAAAAGCTTTCTATGCTTTTTGAAACAGTATTACAGAGTTTAAAGTCTTTGAAGCCTACACAATCTATTAGTGTTTTCTATTACTAAGGAAATCCCAGTGTCTCAAGATGCTTTCCAAACTGGAAATATTTGCTTCCTTAAGGGAATTGATTTGATCTTAGAAATATTATTGCACATCGCAGTCTGCTTGTTGCTGTCTTGTTACTTTTAAATTAAAGATGATTAAAAAGCCATAGTATTTGCCGCTGTGAGGATAATGTCTGTGTTCTCTCATTGCTCTTAGATTTCTGATCTGATACCTGGGCTAGATGCAAGTGAACTTAGCCCTCGTCAGCTTAATGTTTGCTGCAGGCAAGTTGTTTTCAGCTAATAATTTAAATTTGATATTTTTGTTCTTCATTTGATGCTTTGTACAGTCTGTTTATGATGACTTTGTGCAGTAGGAGTGAACATGCAGAATGAACTGTTTGATTGAATTTTACTGAGATGTTATTGTTTGTCACCAAGGGACAAACGATTTTTTTCATTATTCTTTGTTCCTAAAGATGTAAATGGCTTTAATCTCGTGATTGTATGTATGTGCAGTATACTGTTAGGTGCAGTTTTTAGTCAGAATACATAAATGCTGAAGATGAATTTGCTATTTTGCAGTGTTTGTCAATCACATACTCCCAAATATCTTTTTCAAGCAACGGGGTAGCGTTTGTGCATGTAATAACAAATATAATAAATGGATCAGGCAGCGCAGGGGAACCTTCCTAAAAATTTCCTATGGTTGGTAGACATTTTTTAGAGTGGCAACACTGAAAGCCCTTGCTGTTCTGATCTAGTGTCATCTAACTCTGGAAAAGATCTGATTTGAATCAAAATGCTGCCACTTGTTAGTGGCCTATGTATCTGAGAACTCCCAGTGTTATAACTTGAGTGTGCCCAAATTAGGATTTGGAAATGGCAGGAAGCTCTTAAATATCATAGAATCATAGATTATAGGTTGGAAAAGACCTTTAAGATCACCAAATCCAACCGTAAACCTAACATTGCCAAGTCCACCACTAAACCATGTCCCTATGTCCTATCTTGGATAAATAAGACCTTGGGGGACTTCATGCAGGAGATGAGGGGACATGCCTGCTTGTCTTGGAGGCTTCTTTCACAGCAGCTCTATCTGTTCTTTATACAGGGTGGCTCGACTTAGGATATCCTTGTGTAGGAAAAGATGTTCATACAAGTGCAGACTGTAGCAGTCACCAGCTTAGGCAGTAAGCTGTTAACAGAGGCAGGACTTGAGTGTTCAATAACATAGTGGTGGTTATAAATTCTCACATAAATGTCAATAAGTAGCACTTTTGTGGAAAGTAAGCTTTCCTATTACACACAAATGTAAAAGTGGCTCTGTCACTGGATCTCTTGGCATCTTGCTGTATTTTGAATGTGTGGTGAGAGGTGTACCGTTTCTGTTCACTTCAGGCCTTCTGCAGAAAAGTAGGGCAATATTTCAGGAGTCTGTAATGACCAAAGCACCAGTATGGTATGTCTACTCTAAAAAAGTATGTTTAGAGAGCTACAAGATAGAAGTAGTTATTTAAAGGAGGGTCTGATGGGAAGGGAATGCTTACTGTCTTGAAATTTGTGGAGTAGAGTCTGAGGCTGGGATACAAAAGATGCCTGAGGAAAGGAGAAAATTGCAAAGGCTAGGGAAGACAGAGAATTAGAACAGATTAGAGGAGAAGAGAGGGTGACAGGTTAAATAGTTTTGGATTGCCTGTGTGTGGTACATCCTACAGCTCTGCATGCATCTCGAGTCTTACATCACTGATCTTTGTTGGGTTGGGTTTTTTTTTTTTGTTGTTGGTTGTTTTTTTAATTGGCATTCTTGAAGAAAGCCATAATCTCCCTTATTGTTGTTTACCAGCTTAAATAGTGGAGGCTGATCTGAAGTTTCTGGTTCTACTCTTGGTATCATACTGCTGTACTGCTGATAGCATTTGTCATGTGATAACTAGATGTGTAATATCAGTTTCTTTTATTTAAATTCTTAAATAACATGCAAAGTCTACATTGAAACAAGCTCTAAGTTGTAAAGTCAAGCAACTCATAAATTCCAGAATTGAGCTTGCCTCTGCTTTGTTAATTAGGTTCTCTTGCTGCACCTTATGATACCATCTTTAATTACACAATCACATTAGTTTTTCCAAAGCTGCTTGCTTCATTCACTTCATGCACAGGACAGAACTGCTCAAAGGTGAATCAGGGCTGTGCAGTGAAGGACACTTTTGCCTGGAGGAGTCTGCTGAACTTTTGCAGAAACAGGAAGATTTCTGTTTGAAGGAGAGGGCTGACAAAGAGGGAACTGGCAGGAAGTGGACAGGTGATCTGAAGAATAGGTCAATTAAATATTCCTTTGGACTGTTAGGTATGGTATTAGGCAAACTACTTAGAGCAGGCTTTTTCTAAATGGTCTCTAAGCATGCATCTTGTTTTCTGAGTGTTTTTTGGTAGAAATGTTGAGCTCTCAGAGCTGCAAGCAGAAGTCACCAGAAGCTGTGCATTGAACATATAGTGGTATCTACTTAAGTCAGTAATGATAAAAAGCCAGATCTTAGGCCTCTGAAGTTGGGTTCTCAAATCCAGTTGCTACTTTGATCTCTGATTATTTCTTTTTTTAATTCCTTCCCCCCTGCCCCATGCAGGAACATCAGTAATGTAGAAACAGTACTATTCATTTTTCCAGGACTGCTTATGAAGTAGCAGTATTCTCGTAGGTGCCTCCAAGTAAATAAGCATATGAACCAAACTGCTGCGAATGAGAGTGCTTGAAAGTGTAAAGCCAGTGTGAGCATGGAAAAGATAAGCAGGAGAGAAGCGTGAGTGGAGTAGGGGGACAAGCAGTAGAGAGACTTTGATGATATTTTATAAGCAATTACTTCTGTTCCCAGCACTGGCTGGCTCTCATAAGCTAATTCTCACTGGTTTTGCACAATGCTCTCCAGTACATCTGGTTCCAGGTGGTTTATTATCCAGGGAGTAGCTTGTATGGAGTGCCAACTTTGTTCTGGAAGTAGTGTCACCCAAACAGATAAACCATCCAGGATTTATGTTGGCTTCTCCCCATATGGAATGTTTTATCTGCAAAAAGGATGAACTAGGTCATGTTAATTGTATTGCATGAGAGTGTTTAGAAAATGCGTAGGAAATGCATCTTATGTGCTGTAAGAAGTAAGGGTTGGGATGGAGTGGGGAGACCTTGATCATGCAGTTGAAGCTTGTTGAATCTTGAGCATATGAATATACATATATAGATACAGGGGAATGCATAACCATCTTTTGCTTTTTGCTTGCTTCAGAAATCTTAAAGTTGTGCCCTGTGTATTTTTGGACATTTTGAAAATGGCAAAAATTGCTACTCCTTTTGAGACAGGCTTATGGTTTGCTGTGCTAACAGTTTCAAGAATACAGGCAGAGCACACATGCAGGGAGCAGAGATGTCCACTGTAGAGAAAAGATTTTTGTCTTTTAAGATATACGCAGAGAAATACCTACCATACTGGCAAAGAATTGCTGTATGGGCTGTGGCAACTTATGGTACAGAAATTTCCTCATGTAGTTCACTAATCCAATGTAGCGGGTTGACCTTGGCTGGACACCAGGTGCCCACCAAAGCTGCTCTATCACTCCCCTCCTCAACTGGACAGGGGAGAGAAAATATAACGAAAGGCTTGTGGATTGAGATAAGGACAGGGAGAGATCATTCACCAGTTACCGTTATGGGCAAAACAGACTTGACTTGGGGAAATTAGTTTAATTTATTACCAGTCAAATCAGAGTAGGATAATGAGAAATGAAAACTAAATCTTAAAGCGCCTTCCTCCCAACTCTCCCCCCTTCCTGGGCTCAACTTCACTCCCAGTTTTCTCTACCTCCTCCCCCTGAGTGGCACAGGGGGACCGGGAATGGGGGTTACGGTCAGTTCATCACATGTCGTCTCTGCTGCTCCTTCCTCCTCAGGGGAGGACTCCTCACACTCTTCCCCTGCTCCAGCGTGGGGTCCCACCCATGGAAGACAGTCCTCCATGAACTTCTCCAACATGAGTCCTTCCCACGGACTCCAGCATGGGCACCTTCCACCAGGGTGCAGTCCTTCAGGAGCAGATGGCTCCATTGTGGGTCCCCCATGGGGTCACAGGCCCTGCCACCAAACCTGCTCCAGCGTGGGCTCCTCTCTCCATAGGTCCACAGTTCCTGCCAGGAGCCTGCTCCAGCACGGGCTTCCCACAGGGTCACAGCCTCCTTTGGGCACATCCACCTGTTCCAGCATGGGCCTCCCCGGGCTGCAGGTGGATATCTGCTCCACCGTTAACCTCCATGGCTGCAGGGGCACAGCTGCCTCACCATGAGCTTCACCACGGGCCACAGGGGAATCTCTGCTCCGGTGCCTGGAGCACCTCCTCCCCCGCCTTCTTCACTGACCTTGGTGTCTGCATAGATGTCCCTCTCACATATTCTCACTCCTCACTCTAGCTGCAGTTACGCAGGTTTTTTTTCCCCTCCTTCCTAAATATGTTATCCCAGAGGCGCTACCACCGCTGCTGATGGGCTCGGCCTTGGCCAGCAGCAGGTCCATCTTGGAGCCGGCTGGCGTTGGCTCTGTCAGACATAGGGGAGACTACTGGCAGCTTCTTACAGAAGCCACCCCTGTAGCCCCACCGCTACCAAAACCTTGCCATGCAAACCCAATACAGCCAATGAATGACCAGGGGCCCTGGGATCCTAATGAAGACTGTAGAAAAGGAGAGCACTTCAAAATGTGGTCTCTAATGAAAATAAAAATCTGCTATGATTTACATGAGCTGTTGGAACTTGTAGTGCATTTATTGTTGTCTTAAACTCTTTTACATTGGTGTCGTGGAGGTTTGGTTGTTTTTGTTGTTGTTTGTTTGTTTTGGTGTGGGTTTTGGTTTTTTGTTGGTTGTGTCTTTTTTTTTTCTTTTCCCAGGGTTGTTTTTTTTGCTGTGGCCCAAAACTGAATTAAATTAAGAGCCTAGCTGGTTTGCAAAAAGGAGAATAAAAATGTAAAGCTCATGGAGGAAAAAAAAAAACAAAAAAGAAGGGGCACTGTGTGACTTAGATATTGGTGCTTGAGGGAATAATATGTTCTCTTAAGCCTCTCAAATATCTGAAAGATATCTGTCTTTGTTTCATTTTAACTTTCCCCTGCAGGTGTGCAACTACTTTAATACTCAGATATCTAGGATATTAAATAATGGATGAAAAGAATGTTTCAATGTTTGGTCTTATTCTCATAGTCCTTTAATATGACATCTCAATTTATTTGACCTTGGATACATGAAGGTTTTATCTTTTATGTTGTTTGGTTTTGGTTACTTTGGTATTGATACAGAAGCATCCTTCTACTTACATATGGTGTTCTACAGATGTTTTCAACTGTTCATGATATGCTTTCTGGCAGAAAACTTTAAGTATTTGTAATTATATCTATTCATGGAAATATTGTTTTAAAAATATAGAAATAACCTGTACTTTTTTTTACCTGTATAGCCTATGCAACATTAGTTACTAAGCAACCTGAAAAGAGACATGGTCAAATGGCAAAAATGTCATAATGAAAAACTAAAAATGTAGTGACGTATGCATAAAATGTTTACTGCATGAGCTTCTGTTATGCTCAGTTATTTCAGTAGCACCTTAATTCAGTCACTGATCTCAAAAGTTTGAGCATTAGAAACTATTATCATGAGGAAAAGTTTATATAACATGCTTTAAAAGATTGCATCCTCAAATTGAATTAAAAGAAAAAAGGTTTTAGTGTTCTCTTTAAGTATGTTCTCTTTGTTATATACTATATTTTGATGTGAATAGGTATATCTGTGTTTTGGTTTGGTTTTTTTAAACAGATTTCTGTGGATACCAGTCTCGCCATGATGCTTGAACATCTGTAGCTAGCTACAGGATTTTCAAAAGAAATCCAGCATGGCCTAGTGGGCTTGACCTTTGGAAAATTTATAATGTCCTCTGGAACCAGTACCAGCAAAAATCGGCAGGCTCCGAGCCTGCAGGGTGTTGACCCAGAAACATGCATGATAGTGTTTAGAACACACTGGGCACAGGTAATGTTAATTAGTTTTATTGATTTGAAGTAGTCTGCATTAATAGGAATTTGCTTCATTCTTACTTTTGGGAAAATCCTGAATTGCTCAGGAACAAACATCTTTCATGCTGAATGTAGTAGATGACATTGAAACATTTTAAAACACAAAGGTAATTGACCTTTTAAGGTATTGTTAGCCTTTACTAATCACACTTTGAACTCCAGATTTGCATTTAAAAGACAAGTGGTAGGACATGGTAATATCTTATGAAAGGCCTAGATCTTCTTACTGGCATTGTGATTTGCTGTGACTTGGACCTTGTTGCAAACTTCTGTGCTTCCTTCTCTTGTGCTGAGTAAGGCTTGCTTAGCTTTCGTAAAGTGTATTAGACACATGGTGCAAAGCTGTATGCAGTGTTGTTTATTACGGATAGATGTAGATTATGCACTTCCGCATATTCTAAAAATTGTTTGCATGTCATCAGGATTATAATTGCTTTTAGGCAAAGATGTTTTGCTCCAAGCACCATAATATAAGGTCTTATTTGCTGCAGTAATATGAATAACTAACAGTTTATGTAAAATTGATTTCTGTGCTGCTGCTTTTGCTGTTTTTTTGGCTATCCTGAGAAGCAAGCCAGATGAATGCTGGTGTTTCTGAGATGTTTCCAGTGTCAGAGGAGCCATCGTTCAAGAGCCACCTTTTCTCACTTAACTCTAGTGATGCTGTCATGTTACAGGAGCCACTGTTGCTTTCTGGTTTTGTGGCAATTATCCTCCACAAAAGCGCTAGACAGTGGTTGTTTCACAGACAAGGAGCCTCACTGATTGCATGCAGAACAGAATTTAATCCAGGGGTGTAAGTGCTGGGACAACAATTGTTACTCAATCCTAAATCTATATGGAGTGTTGCAAGAGTATGTGGGTATCAGTGGCCATTTGGTATCATAAAAGATGTGGCAAGGAAAGATCAGGCCTGTGGGCTTCTGCCACTCTTACTACTGCATGTCATCTCATTGATACTCCTGAGCACAGTTACTCTGGCTGAAGAGTGGGCCCTTTAATTTCAGTCCACTGTGACGAAGAAACTTACTGCAAACATCATTGAAACTCAGTTTCTGAAGGCAAAGGGAATCCGGTTTATCCATACTTCAGAGAACACCAAGTTTTCAGCAACAGGACAAGTGGCAAATTTAGGTGCTTATAAAAGTGAACAAAAGCATTACATTTTGGCCTCATACATACCAAATGTGAAACTTTTAAATTTAGAAAGCTTGACAGACAAAAACTAAAAGCATAAAAAAAGTTGGGCTTTTTGTGTTAAGAATTTTGATGTATTTTTTCCTTATAAGGGTAAGTGCATATTCTTCAAAAATACTTTCAAATAACTGATCTGCATTTGTTTCTCTTTAGGTTCTGAAGATCTTAGAGAAGCATGATCCTTTGAAAAACACTCAGGCAAAGTATGGGGCAATTTCACCTGATGAGGCCAGCACTGTTCAGAATTATGTGGAGCACATGCTTTTCTTACTAATTGAGGAGCAAGCAAAGGATGCCTCAATGGGGCCTATTCTGGAGTTTGTGGTCTCAGAAAACATCATGGAGAAGCTTTTTCTTTGGAGCCTACGCCGAGAGTTCACCGATGAGACCAAAATTGAGCAACTCAAAATGTATGAAATGCTAGTAACCCAGTCTCATCAGCCTTTGCTGCATCACAAGCCCATCCTGAAGCCTTTGATGATGTTGCTGAGCTCCTGCTCAGGAACAGCCACTCCAACAGTGGAAACAGAGTTGGTCATCCTCTTGAACCAGCTCTGCTCTATAATAGCCAAAGATCCCTCCATTTTAGAACTGTTTTTCCATACCAGCGAGGACCAAGGAGCTGCCAATTTCCTCATCTTTTCCCTGCTGATTCCCTTCATCCATCGAGAAGGAACAGTAGGCCTACAGGCCCGTGATGCGCTGCTTTTCATAATGTCTCTGTCTGCAGAAAACAACGTTGTTGCAAACCACATAGCAGAAAACACCTATTTTTGCCCAGTAAGTTGTTCTTGGTTCGCTTGATCTTCAATGCTAAACTACCTTTGTCCCCTGTATTCTTCTCATCCTTTTCTGTCATTTTTGATAAAGATGTGTTGTAACACATTTGTTTCTGCTAACAGCTGTTTCACAAACTATAATGCTGTTTAAACCAGCCCTACTGGCAAATGCAGTCTTGCTCCTTATTTCCATACGAGTGTCTTGTGCTTTTGGGCCAGCACAAGTGTGTTTGCAGTCACACAGTGAATTGAATTGGGAAACTGATAGAAGATATAGCAGAACTTGGTGGGAGGGAAACCTGATCTATCTCACTGTGAGGCCCCTGTGAGATTCTGGGGGTGAAGGGAGTGAGAAATGGGAACAAGGTGTTCTAAGGCAGTTGTTACTGGTGGCGGCGCGCTAGCTTAGGCGGGCTGTGCTTGACACACTACAACATCGGTTCCACAGTTCAAAAAATAAGTGTGAAAATAGTGTGTTACAGAAATGTAATACTTTGCAAGGTAAAAGGGAGACTTGCTCTTTGTCACAGAATTGGATGTTTCTATGGCTGTCTCAGGCAAACCACCATCTTGCTGTGTTGTACTCTGTTACAAAACTTGGTAGTAGTTTTGCATTGTTAGATCTGGCAAATCAATTTTACTACATGAATAGAAAACCTTTGCTGTTAAACAAGTAAATAATCTAATTTAACAAACAAAGCTGCCCTACTGCAGTTTTAAAGCTAAAGCAGTACGGACACACCACCACCTGCTCCTTCATGCCTTATCACAAAAAACTGTTTGAGATCTGCAATGGATGGGTTCAAAACCAAATACCATTCTGTAGAAAAGTTGCTCTTGTGTGCCAGTTTTTGGACTGATTCTTTTATCTTCTGCATTGCTTGCATTTTAGTTTAATAAATGCCAGAAAAACTGAAGTGGAGGGGAGCCTTACACAAATACTAAAGCAGAGAGTGAACTTTAGAGCAGAGAACACTAGAATCCCTGCCTTAAGTATTAGTGCATGACAGCTATTCCAGCCATAGGTTTCCGTTTACTCTGAGATTGCTACATCCTTTGAGCAGTAGGGCAGAGTCAGGTTTGCAGGCTGGAGGGGGCCTAGAAGTTCCAGAATAAAACTTCTAAATTATTTCCTTTGTCAGTTGTAAATACTGGATTGAATTTCTTGTGCTGAGAGATTCCAGTTGACCTTGTTTAATAGATGCTGCTAAAGAATATGAACTTGATTCTCAAACTGTCCATGAGACAGATACCGTTATTGGATCCATGCTATAACTTCCATAATTAGATCTTCCAATTAATTAAAAAAAAAAAAAACAGCCTTTTTACACTGAAGATAAAAGCCAGCTATATTAACCTTCTAACAGCAGGGAGCCGTGATTGACAATCATTCTAATTAGGAAGGCTTCTTGTCAAAATGTGCTAAAATCGGACTTTTCTGAACAGTAATGAGACTGGCCTAAGTCTATGATAAAACTTTAATGCAATGACATAGAATTAGCTCACTAGCACAAAATCTTTTTTGAATTTGAGTACGATGAGCTAAAGGCACAGGCTTTGTTCTGGTGGAAGACTCTGTAGGTGTCAGTGGCATTGCTGTATATCACTCATATCAGTGCAGATGGGGCCTCAGCCACTCTGCAAAACAGCTAGCACAGTTCTGTGCTGATAGAAGTGGCATTTGAGTGGCACCATGTTGATGCTATCTCTGTTTCTGGGGCTGAGTTGGTTGGTAGCATGTAGGGTTTTCTTTACTATGCCTTATTGCATAGTATAGGCATGCCCTGGGATGGGTTCTGGCCATAAATCTCTGCTGCCTCATATAACCGAATCACTGTTAGATCTGTGCCAAAGTGAACCTGAAAGCTTTCTTGATACTTTTTTTTTTTTTTTTTGAGCTAACTTTGGTTAGCAGCTTTTTAAAACTAGATTGTCCATGGTATTTGAAACTGTAGGTGAGGAAACTATAAAGAAGGAAGGGGAGAGGCTGCAGTAAGATACATCACTAACAAATGTTTTTAACATAGAATGTGTAGACAAACTATTGGGCAAAGTTTTCTGATTTTACAGGGATTTTTCTGCCATATGATTTTTATCATGTTTTGACCTGAAAGGTTTCTGAATCTGATTGAAGATATTGTCTGTTCAGTGTTATAATAAGAAAACAATGTTTCTAAAAAATTTGGAGCAGGATAGCATCTCAAAGTGTCTCCATAAAAGTTTGCATTTGTAAATACCTCACAGCTTAGGAAAGTAGGTGTTAAAGCAGGAGGAGGTATGGCGCTGCAATGTCCCTGGAAAGTTGAGGCTGCACAGAGATAGAAAGGCTATGGATGTGGGAGGAAAGGGAATTATTAAAGGGATGGAATTGGCTGGATAACAATTGATTATAGATTAACAACACATTTTAATCATATAATGCGCCTGGGATTACAAATCACGTAGTCAATGTCTTCTGTGAGTCAAGAGAAAGTAAATAAATCAAGGAGCCTGGTTTACATGGAGACTCATGACTCGGTGAGAAAGAAACTGCTGGACATGCTTGTAAAAGTAGATGAGCATGTAGGGTTGACTTGACAAATGTTGGGAGAGGTTTAAAAGGATACTGCTCTGGATGAAACAAAAAATAAACCCAATCTTGCCCTTCCACGTTGTGAACTCATTAATTCCTTTCCTCTTCAGATTTCTTTTTCATTGATGTTTGTAAATTTACTGATTAAAACTCCATAATGTAGTCTATATATGTGCATTATTTTATATGCCTGCTTATAGAATGTGAAGAGTTCTGTTGGTAATTTCAAATGGTAATCCTGTTTATACCATATACTTCTATGAAAACTTTCAAATGTTTTTTACCTAAAGAGATGAAATCGCTTCCAGTGGCTACTCTCTGTTTCAGTGCTTTAGAAATGTAATCTCACATAGAGACATTTGTGCACTTCATAGCAAAAATAAGAGCTGTTTAAACTTTTACAGATTTTAGCAGCTACATCTGTCATTTGTTACTTCAGTAAGTCAGAAAAACTAAAGAATTCTTCACTTCAAGACATTGACTGATTGTGAGTTCACTGCTCCTTTTAGTGGAGAGTAGTATGTTTTGCTCAAGGTTGGTTTCTTGTGCTTAAGAACTAAACTTCCATGTGAAAGAGAAATGTGGATAGTACACAACTCTGAAAATCAGATTGCTTACTGAGAGGGTAAGTATGCATTTATGAGCAATTAAATTTTAAGCAGACAATGGAAAATCAAGTGTGCATTAATTAACAGGTTGCAACACAAAAGAAACTCAAGTTCTCTCTTCAGAATTTTCTCCTTCCTAGAATCGTCTGAAGCCTGGGATTGTGAGTGAGAGTGTGTATGTGTGTTACATATAGGTAGTTCTATAGGCCTAGTAAGATCTTCTTAACTTTTTGCTTTGAGCTCTTCTACCGTTAGAGAGAGAAAAAGCAAAAAAGATATGTGATTGTACAAATAAAGCTTTGCTCAATGGCTTTAGATTCTTAGTTTTTTAACATATCACCAGCATCTTTCTTTGTATATGTGTATAAAAAAAGTAGCACAGTGTGCGAAAACAGTGAATTTTCCACAGTATTCCCCCCCCACCTTAAATATTTGGCTTAATTATGTATGCCAGAATAAATCCATCCTAAGCATTCAGAAAGACAGTGTTTGTCTGACTGGATGGATTAGCAATTATAATTGGTTATGCTTGCATATGATCAAAACCTGAATCCCCTTCCATGAACTCTTGGTCTTTGACCTGCACATTGTTGACCGTTTGTTTTCTAATACATAAAACACTGTGTTTCATCTGAGCTTTGACTGTCTAGCCCTGTAGATGCCAAGTAGCCCTTTGCAGAAAGAGGAAAAATTCTTACAAAAGTCTGTTGAATGAAAACTAAGAAAGTTTCCATCAGGCTGAGTCTTAATGATCCCATTAAAATGAGAATAATCTTAAGAATTATCCTGAAGTTGTATAAAATTATGTCAGAAGGCTAAGACTTGTAAATAACATTTAGAAAGTTCCCAGCATCAAATAACTTTAATAATTAAAAACTTGGTCTGAAACTACCAATACTCCAGATATATTCTGTAAAATTAAAAAAAAAAAAAACTTTGGAAATACGCTTTTAAAATTGTAACTAGAAATACAATCTTTGCTTCAGTGATATATTCTACATAAATCATCTGCAACCATTAATATCACTGGAAACAATGTCTATACAGTAATTTATTTCAGGCTTGTTTATCTCTTCCCTTCCCCCTTCCAAATAAATAAGAAAGGGAAGTAAGAAATTACAAACAGAAATTTCTTTTTTTTTAAAGTGGATTCAGCTGAGTTCAAGTGCCTAGGAATGAAAGTCAACATATGTCTGTGGTCTACATGAGGCTGAACTTCATTTTTGTTGATAGGGGCGCTTCCCCCCTCCATTTCTAATGTTTCATATTTCCGAGTGAAATCACTTCATATAGGCATGTGTAAGCTGTAACATTCAGATCACCAAAGACAGACAAGCTGTAGATATATGACAGTGATGGCTTCTTGTGGAAGGGACTGAAGGGAAGTGTAAAATGATTTTTACAAGTATTTTAAAAGAAATTATAACTGCAGATTAAAAAAAAAAAATACAAGGCAACCTGCTTTTCCCCATCACTTTCTCCTAAATACCAGCTCTTGGAAGAAGGATATGATATGGAAGGCTCTTTAAAATACTCATGTCTTTCTGCCATAGGACTCTTTCAAAAGGAAATGAAGTTAATCTCAACACTCTCTTATGTTACTAAAACCAGTAAGGGAAATGATTTGTGGCATTGCCATTCAAGCAGATGGACAGTTGGAAAGTCAACGTATTTCTCTTCTGGTTTTGAAATACAGGTGCTTGCAACAGGACTAAGTGGCCTCTATTCATCTTTGCCTACAAAGCTGGAAGAAAAAGGAGAAGAGTGGCACTGTCTGCTGAAAGATGACTGGCTCTTGTCACCAGCCCTTGTACAATTCATGAATTCCCTTGAATTTTGCAATGCTGTGATACAGGTAATTGAGCAAAGTTGGCCTGTCCTTTTGAAGTAGTAGTTTTTTATATATTCTGCAGAAGTTTGTAAATTATAGAGTTTATTTACTTCTATAATGGCATGGACTTTTTAAGTTACGCTAAAATAAGTTGCTTATGAAATGAATGCTTTGTGCTGTTTGTCCTGGTTATAAGGATGAATTAATGTGTTTTTGGTTTTCAGGCGACGAATGTTTCAAATGAAAGCAGTAGATTTGTGTGGCGGCTTGGTATTTCATTATGTAATTGAGAGGATTTTCTGTTTTTTAAAAAACAAAAAAAAAGTTTATTCCATTTTAATACCATTGTTGATACTAAAAGTAAATTGAATGCCTTTACATGTGGGGAAAGTGTAGTCTTTGTATATTTAAGCACGAAAAAACATTCTGTGTTTGTCTAAGCTCTCATAATAGCATACAAAAGAAAATAGTCTGTTTTGCCTGTTGGTGAGTACTGCATATTGGCCAAGCAGAATTTAGGTATCTTCTTAGAAATATAAATTCATTTTAGATTGGTCTGTTTTGCATCCACTCTCTGTTCTTTGATTATTTCTTGATTACAATTTTTTTTTTTTTTCTGGCTTTGATCCCTTACTATTTTTTTTCTCTGATCTAAATGTAAAATGATATTTTTGTCTTTTTATATTGTTTTTAAGGCTAGAAAACCCTATAGAACCATTGTCCAGTATTTTATTAAAACATGATATAAATTCTACAGAAACTGTGGATTTATGTGTTACCTGCAGAAATGTGCTGAATAGATTGAAAATTTAGTCACATTTACTGTTAAATAAAAGATACGTTTTAGTGAGACATGTGCAAAATACAGTAAAGCAACTGATTGATTATTAAAGCATTGAATAAGCAAAAATAATAGTAGCTGTCATTCTTTAAATGCAATATACAAGATTTTTAACATGCATGTTTAAATGTGAAGAGGAGAAAATACTCATTTTGGTGTCTAAGTGGAATTTTTCTACATATTTACATTTGCAGGAGTTCATATTTGATACCTTTTTTTAAAAAAAATTGATATAAAGGTTACTGCAGACAAATTGAAGAAGAGCATATTATTTTAAAACTGCTTTTCAAATAAACTCAGAATGGTTAAGGATCTTCAGCTGACATGCAGAAAGAGCAGTTTCTGAGTGCTGCTTGATTGTGTCTTTATAGTCTTTCTTCAGCTGAATTGAAAGCTCAATTACTGCAGGAATTTTTGCTCTGTGCATGGAGTGGTTTTTGTGGTGTGGCTTGTTCTGCATTGACCCAAAAACTTTGGCCAGAGATTAAAAAGGGACAGCGTAGCCAAGACCTCTTGTCATTTACTACTACTTCCCTGTATCACAGCATAGGAAGGGCAACCCTTTTTCTTCCTCTTTCCAAAGTAAGGGTTACAAATTAAAGGAAGTCTGGGAAGAACTGCAAGTGGGAGAATGTATTTGTGGCCACATGTAGGCTGTGACGTTCCAGTCTCTATGTGAACTTCAAACAGAATATATTAACTTAGAATGCTTCTGAATGGAATTTTTTTTGCTTTTATCAAAGTTCTTTTAAATGCATGAATTGATAATATGCTTTCTTTGTGAAAACAAAATGAATGCTTCATTATAAAAGTAAATTTTTGGCTTCTAATAACAGTTCATTTTTTAAAGCTCCTAACCAACCTATTGAATGAATAATGTAGGTTTTGTTTTCATTTCTGTTTGCTTTACAGTGGTTGGGAGAACGGCATATGAACAGTATGTTCTTACCCCATAGCTAGAGAGTGCTCTGGTTTACCTACTCTTGAACCATAGGAAAGCAGCTGTTCTGCTTTTTCATCTTGTAAGAGGACAAGTTAACAATGGCAAATCCACCTTCAAGTGACCCTGACGAGGTTGCAGGAGCTAAATTTAGAATCTCAAATCTTCCTTTGATGCATGGGTATACACACTTTTCTGTCCATCCATTCATCTTTGTCAGCACGCAGGAAGATTAAAAAGCCCTGTTCTCTAAATTTGGCAGGCTTACTGTAATTAAACATAGTTTGTGTATTTCTTTTGAAGAAGGAAAAATCTTTAAGAACCTGAATCATAGCAAATGCTGGTGAGAATGACACATGAACATGTCTTGTTATATGGGAAAGGGTTTTGGTAGTGGATAATAGTAGTCTGGGCTGTGTCTTGTTTTAAATCTCACTGGAACTGTTCTGTGTCTTTCCTCTCAGGTGGCACATCCCCTGATACGTAACCAGCTTGTGAATTACATTTACAATGGATTTCTGGTGCCGGTACTGGCTCCTGCACTCCATAAGGTCAGTGGTGTATGCTAGTATGACACGAAATAATAGCGGGCAAAAGCATTATGGATTATCTCTGTGTAAAGATACTATTAAATGTAATGTCAGTAGTGACTTCCTATTTAATTGAGTAAGTTTCTAGGCTAACTTTCTATCTTTTCATTCCATATATGTTCTATTTACACTGTACAGATTATTAAGCAAGATGTAGGTATTTCTGAAAGTGTTTAAAATTCTTAAGTGAAATGAAGAACCAAAATATTTTTGTTGCGCTAGGCTGACATATCATCAAAAAAACAGCGACCTTTCAGACAACATTTCATCATGGCAGACATGTTTCTATGAGGACTTCTTTTTTCCAAATTAACAGTTTCTAAAAGGAAAACGCCCACAAGCAAAATGTTCAGTCAAGAAATATTATGCTAATTTTAGTAAAATTGGTATTGTTTTGTACTTCCTTATCATGGTTGGTAGAGCTGTTTTCATAAAGCGGAGAAGAATGGAGTTTGGTATCAATTTTCTAATGTTTTAGGGTGCAATTTATGTTGCTTTGAAGAAGAAAAAAAATCATTTTTCTTTGAATTTTAGGCATTGTCCTTTGCAAAATATGTCACTGATGTTGGAAAATTGCTTAATTTTTTTTTTTTTTTTTTTTGTTAGGCTGCAGGAAACTACATTTCCCACTGTTGCAGAATATATCAATTAACAGTCTTCATTGCCCTGTAAAAAGAACATGTTTGAGGAGAAAAAGTATGAATTGCTGAGAGTAAAAATCCACCAAAAACTGCCAGGAGAGGACTAACAAATTACTTTTTGAAGGTCTATTAATTTTTGCTAAGCCTGCCATGCAGAAAGCACCTGTTCCATTTTCTGAGAGGCCAGTGAAACACTGTACCATGCTTTCTAGTCTTGTCAGTGCACATAATTCTTTGTGGTACGTAGTCACTTACCAAGAAAGTAATAGGCAGTATAGAATTTTCTTCAATGATTCAACAGACCTCAAACATTTGGGAACTTGGTGAGGGCTGAAATAAAATTTGGCTGTGATCCAGATCACAGGTGTAGTCTGTCATAGAGATAGTTCACTTCCTTACCTGGCAGTAATTTTTTCCATTTCTGTATCTTGACTTAATCCCTTACCAAGACTGGGAATTAGAATCAGAAGTTAAAAGCTAACCAGCTTTAGGTCAAGGTTATGAATAACAAGGGAGATATCAGAATGTAGCTGTGGGATTCTGGTCTTAGTGGCTACAGTTTTTATCTCTGAAATAGTTAAGACAAATTTTAGGTTGTTTTGAATATTACTGTGCTGCTGAGTGCCATCTTACTGGTCAGTAAATCTCTTAGCCCCCTATTGGGTTGATTATTTACCTGTTGATGTTACTTAAATCATTTAAGGCATGCTGTTCTGATTAGGTTTTTTTCATGTGATGGAAATTTTGTTGAACCTCATGTATATAGTCTGAAATCAGGTAAAATAGTATTTCTCTTGAAAATGGAGATGTTGGCTGCTAACATATGTGATTTTTAAGCCTAGATCTTTCCTGAACTCCTATTTCTGTTTGGTGCCTTGTTGTTCCAGTAATAAACCTTTCCTTGATTAGCATTAAGTTTGACTTTATTCTCTCTAAAAAATTAACTACTTAGGTGTATAAACTTCAAATGCATTTAATGAAGAAGATGGATTGCACCATCTAGTGGATCTGATACAAGGCTCTCACGTGAGACCAAAACTCCATAGCAAAAGGAAACAATTAGAGGCACATTTGACTTCTTCAGTCTTTCTGTGCTGTGCCCCGCATTAATTTAACAGAAAATAAATATTTTACATCTTTGCTTTTGGGACAGTTGTCTATGCACTAAGACAGGTAATTATCTGTAACAGCTCTTTCGTACATAAAATAATTTCTAGTTGCCATTGAGAAGATTCATGCTAAGTTGAGGAGTAGGCTTTGAAAACTGTATCACCCATTTGGGGACGTAAGTGTTGTAATTATCCTTTGGGTTAAGAAAAAATTGTGAAGGGCCAAAATGAGAGAAAGGCCAGATGCACCATGGTGGTTTTTAAAACAGAAGTTCTTTCATTGAACACAATACTAAATGGATCTTGATTTTTCTTTGAAACTCAATGAAGTTGGTTTGGTATCCCAAAGTCTACTTGTGGCTGAAGCCTTTAGTTTTTATCCAGTCATTCAGTTTAAGTTGTTCTGACTTATTCTGGCTTATGAGTTCAAATGCAATGAGTAATGGAGCATGGTATAAATACCTGATTAGGAAGACAGATCTGTGGAAGGTTAACAGGAGGGATGGTAAGAAGAGATTGTAATTATTGGTACATATTCCTAAGGTGTTCCTATGAATCTTATTTCTAGAATTTAAGTGGTATGGAACAGCTGTTTCTGATAACTCTTGGTGATAGACACGGAAGGAAGGAAGGAATGGAGTCCAGACCTCATGTGACATTCAAGCCTTAACATCCCACATCCAATCTGGCACCCATGGTTCTACCTTAATGTAAAAATTGTAAGGGAGATGAGCTTCTGGCTCCGCTCTTGAATGACTACTGGGTAGGCATACTACTTCAGACCTGTTCTCTCTGTACTATATTCTAGTTTTTCTTCAAGAAGGAACGTTTTGAGGAAAAAATTGCTCTGCAGCAAGACACAGACTTGCATTTATTGTTTTTGCAAAGGCAGCTCCAGTTAAGAATGTAGACATCTAGGAAAGAAGTCTTCAATCTTTTCTGTTCTCAATGTGATCAAACTTGATTTCTGTTTTAAAACAACAGCAGCAACATAAACAAATCATGTTAATGTGACTTCCTGTCTGATCACCAAATCAAATTTAGTTGATTCAAGTATATAAAATAAAATAAGCCAAACAGCTGTACAAGCAGTGTTAGATAAATTGTGTAGCTAATAGTCTTATTAGCTTTTAATCCCTCCCTGTTGTTGGAGTAACAACAACATCCGTTTGACTTTGCAACTGATGTATTCAGATATGAGCAAAATGTCTGGTACGAGGAGGGTACTTGCTTTTGGATTAAAGCTAAGCCTATATTGTAGATGATAGGTGCTGGCCAGTCTCTTCTCCTCCTGTTTCTTCACAGAATCACAGAATGGCCGAGGCTGGCAGGCACCTCTGGATTGTCCTGTCAGGGACATGTCCAGCTGGGTGTTGAATATCTCCAAAGCTGAAGACCGTGCACCTCCTCTGGGCAACACCGTTCCAGTGTTTGACCACTGTACAGTAGAAAAGTGTGTGGTCTTTGTTTGCGCACCACCCCCACTCCCCCCCCCCGCCCCCCCCATTCCAATGTCCAGTTGGAATTTCCTGGATTTCAGTTTGTGGCCCATTGCTTCTTGTCCTTTCACTGGGCACCACTGAGAAGAGTTTGGCTCCATCTTCTTTGCTTCTTCCCAGCAGCTGTTTGCACATATGGATAAGATCCTGCCTGAGTCTTCTCCAGGTTGAACAGTCCCAGCTCTCTCAGCCTCTCCTTGGATGATAGGTGCTCCCATCCCTTAATCATCTTTGTGGGCCTTTGCTGGACTTGCTGCAGTATGTCAGTGCATTTCTTCTACTAGGGAGCCCAGGACTCTAGATGCATCTTACCAGTACTGAGTAAAGGGGAAGGATGCCCCCCACCAACCTTCTAGCAATACTCTTCTTAATGTAGCGCAGGAGGCCATGGGTCAACTTTGTCACAAGGGTGCGTTGCTGGCTCATGGCCAATTTTTTGTTCACAAGGACCTGCAGGGTATTTTTTGCAAAGCTGCTCTCCGGCCACTCGGTCCCCAGTGTGCACTTGTGCCTGGGGTTATCCTGCCCCAGGTGCAGAGCTTTGCATTTGTTACTGAACTTCATGAGGTTCCTGTTTGCCTTTTCCTTCAGAGGTTCAGGATCAGTCAAGATCCCTCTGAATGGCAGCACAGCCCCCCAGTCTGTCACCTGCTCCTCCCAGTTTCATAATATCTACGAACTTGCATGAGGGTGCACTCCATCTCATCATCTAGGTCATTAATGAAGATATTAAACAGTATTGGCCCCAGTGTAGACCACACATCACTGGCCTCTAGCTGGACTTTGTATTGCTATTCACAATCCTTTAAGCCCAGCAGTTCAACTAGTTTTTGATCCACCTCCCTGTCTACTTATCCAGTGCGTTCTTCATAATTTTGTCTATGAGGATGATTGTACAAGATCCAGTGTTGAAAGTCTTGCAAGATAAATAATAACTGCTCTCCATTTAGCTGTCGAGCCAGTCATCTCATTGTAGAAGGCTATCAGGTTGGTCAGGCTTGATTTCCCCTTCATAAGTCCATGCTGACTATTCCCAGTCACCACCTTCTCCTTAGTATGTTTGGAAATGGCATCCAGGAGGCTTTACTCCATCCCCTTCCCAGGGATCGATGTGAGGCGGGCCAGCCTGTAATTCCCTGGATCATCCTTCTTGAAGACTGGAGTGACATGTGCTTACTTCTGGTACTCAGGAGCTTCTTCTGGTAGCCACAACCTTTCAAAAACCAAGAGTGGCCTCAACAGTCAGGGATGCAACCTATCAGGCCCCATGGACTCATGTACATCCAGTTTGTTTAAATGTTCCCTAACCTGATCCCCCTCCTCTCAGGTAATTCCTTGCTCCAGAATTCCAGTCTCATCTTGGGGACCTGGGATTACCAAAGGCAAATCTTGCCAGTAAAGAGCAAGGTGAGGAAGACATTGAGTACTGTGGCTTTTTCCATGTATTTTGTCACCAGGTCCCCTTCCCCGTTCAGCAGCAGGCACGCATTTTTTATTTTGCTGTTGAAGCCCTTCTTCAGCTCCACCTGGGCTTTGGCTTTCCTAATCCTTTCCCTGCACACTCAAGCACTTTTTTCATATTCCTCCTGGGTCACCTGTCCCTGCTTCCATCTCTTCCTTTTTATGTTTCAGTTTTGTTAGGAGCTCCTTGTTCATCTATACAGACCTTCTGTCTCCTTGGCTTAACTTCCTTTACGTCTCCCACCTTAAAACATTGGACTATCAAATAAGACTTTTGGTAAAAGTAGCAGCAGAATTTCACTAAGTAGAATTTCAGTGAAAGTAGTTCAGAATTTCAGTAAGTGCTCCAAAGCTTTGAGATATGTATATGTGTTATCTTGAAATGCCTGTAACATTTATGGAACTATGTAGTAAGCTCTGCCTTTTTTAAATTTTTGCAGATTGTCTCCCTATATGTACTTACTATGTACACAGTTCACTGTGTGAATGAACCAGTACAAGAGGGTTGAGGATAGAGATGGGTTTCTGTGAATAAGTCAGGCGGTGGGGAGACGAACATATTTTGCTTGTTGGGATTTTTATGGTTTTATCTCAAGAAGCTAGTATGGAGTTGAAAAAAGCATTTGCTAGTTCAGCCTGGTGGGTTTTTTTTTTTTTTTTTTTTCCAGTTCAGGAAGTTTCAAATTGATTGGGCTAGCTAGCTAGCTAGCTTGAAATAACCTGGTTTTCACAGTGAGCTCTGTGAAGGTTATTTACATAGCCGATTAACTGCAATGTGCTTAAATAACCCAAACATTCTCAAGTTTATGAGTTCCTAACTTCATTTCTCAAAGGTAAGTATCCTAAACATGTCATGTTCTTGTAGCCTAATTTATACCTGGTCTGTAGTAGTCTTGTCACTTTGTGTGGGTTATCCCACCTACATGTGTAATGAGCGATTGACAAATATGTTCATAACTCAGAGGCTGCACATCACTGAATGGGTAGACAGAGGCCAGATTTGTAGTATGTAGCTAGGGATATGCATTCACTGGCTGTGCTGGATAGCCCTGTCTTGACCTTTGGTTGTCTGGATTTTATTGTACTTTTTATGAGTTACCTCCCTTACTTCTGACATCTGAGTTTCTTGAGACTTCAAAAAAAGTGATTCAATGCCATTGTTCAAGGCGGTTTGTCTTTATGCAAGGTCACAAATTCTTTATTTCTGTACAAATTCAGTTAAAAACAAAAGGAATAAAATATTTTGTCCATAAAGATACAGAGCTAAAGAAAAGGTTAATTCGGTGGTTTTCTTTTTGTAGTAACAATCCATAATTTAAATTTTTGCCCAAACCATCTTTTATTCTTTCTAGTGTAAGTGTCTGGGACTTAAGAAAATTAAGACTATGTGGCAGAATATGTTCTTAATTTAAGACTAGTATTTTTTGATGGCATGTCACTTACAACTTGAAATTATGCAGTTCTGTACATTCTTCCCTAGGTTTCAGTACTTAGGAAAAAAACGCTTTGAGCAGAGTTATACCTTCTTACGGTACAGAGCCATACCATTAAATTTCTGTGACTTATTTCATTGGCTATTTCTTGTTTCATTTTTAAAACTAACATTTTGGAGCTCTATCAAAAAAATATAAGGTCTTCTGCAGCCAAATAATCAAATCCAAGTAATCCAATAAGGATCCAAGGATCCAAGTAATTAAATAAGACTAATTTTCTCTTCAGTTAAAATTTAATTGAAATCCCAAAGTGAATCCAGAATAACCCTATTGAAGTCTGTTTTACTGGTTCTGCTAGAGGCCGTATTGCCTTGTTTTAGTCTTCATATATATGGTAGTAGAAAGTGCTGATTTACCTTATTCTTTTAGGTAGTTGCAGCACTATTGTAGAAATCCAAGTGAAATCTTTTTCAGGAGGTCTTTAATATGTGTATATTTTGCAGTCAAAACAATGTGCTAGGTAATTAGGAGCCACACTGTGGTATATATAAATATTATGCTGTCTTTGATACAACTCAGATTGGTTATATACATCTCTCTACTGTAAGTGCATATGATTTGATATTAATTTGGCATTCAGAGAATTTGGGTGACAAACGTACCTATTTAGAACATCTTGAGTGTTTATGTAATTTGTGTTATTTCAATTTATTGAAGATAGTGCTAAAAATTTGACAAATTATATGACAAAAGCAAACTTTAAATGTCTTAGCATTTACTGGTTTACTACATGGCATTTAATTGCTAACTATGATGCAATTACTTTTCTGTTTGGAAGGCTTGTTTTAATCTAAATAACGGAAAATTGTACCAGCTTTTTAGTGTAAAACATTGCTGTGGGCCAAGTGAACAGAACTGCTCTGCGGAAGCGGTGGCATGGTCCTGTCAAATAAGCTCTGTCAAATGCACCTCAATTCTGTTGCACACTACCCCATCTGAATGAAAACCTCTAACATGGTATGCTACTGTGTTAATTCAGTAATACTTGCTTGATGATTACACAGCTCAGCTAGGGGGAAATGACCTGGAAATTATACTGTACAGATTAGAAGGAGCATCTTTATAAATATCCTACAAGACTGTCATCTCCCATTTAGAAATAATACCATCTTTCACCTTGCTGAAAAGCATTTGGACAGCTGCTGTAACAAGGTGTAAACCAGGTGTTACTGGAAAACTTTGAATAGTCTCATGCATTGGAGAAGCCCATCAATAGCTGCAAAACTTAATTTTACCAGCTATGGAGTGAATCCGTGTTAAAGGTGCCTTTCAATTTTGCATCAAACACTGCAGTTGAGTTGAATTTTAACCTGGTATAAACTGACCGAGTTTATAAAGGTAAGCCAAGGGAAGTTGAAGCAGTTCTGGTTTTCTGGTTCCCCCAGTGTGCAAATTTCCTCTGTCCCTGATCCTGCTTGTCCCCCTCTCTCTTTTGCCAGGACAACTGTCCATGTGGGAAACTGATTGAGGTTAAAACTCACCTTTATTTCCCGGATAGTTTTAACCTGAATCAATTCCCTGAGCCAATTCACTGTGCAGTGAAGTGGAGCATGAACCCTTCTGCCAGTATAAGCAGGGGGCAAGAAGCTGAAAATGAATAGAAATGAGAAAAGAGTGGGAATGGTTGGAATTTTTTATCAGTGAGGTGGGCTTATTCAGGTTTAAACTGCTTGTGGATCTAGAGGATAAGTTCTAATAGGAACATTCATGGTCTCTTCATAGGCAATGTGAAAACCTTGGAAGGAAGGGAAACGTGAAGGAAAGGAGGAATCATGATAGCCCTATTCCTGTAAGAGGGCATGAAGCTGTAAATTAGAAAATATATTGTGTGGATCCCAAGGGAAAATAGCCAGTAATAAAGAATCAGTGCAATTGGTCTAACACAGTGAGTGTAATATATTAAACTGAACTCGCAATGACAGTAATTTCTGGCTCTTTGCTATTACTTGGCATAGTGACTTGTAAAAGCTGGATCTCTTTACAGTGTTCTGCCTCACCATCTAATCAGTCATCAGAGGAGGCGAGAAAAGATTTGCTAAAAATTATTACGTAATTAGAGAAGGGTATTACAAGGCTAAAAGTAGCTTTCTGTTTTCAATAATCTCTAATCAAATATCTGTCTGGCTCTGAAGAATCACAGGTAGTCCCTTTAGTAGCAGACTACATCTTCAAAAATATTTATAACAACTGATTGTTGTAAAGAAAAACATGTGGATGAGGTTTTAAATGTTATCTTTAGATAGACACTTTAAATTTATATGTGTATTGAAAAAAATTCCAACAAATTTTAATTGTTACAGCTATGGACAATGAAAATAGAAATGGTAGAATACTGGTCCATTAATGCAGTGGATATGGATTTTTCTCATTTTTAATTTTCAATCCTACAGTTTTATCTTAGGAGCAGAGATATCTCTAGCTTTACCGTTAGTAGAAAAGATCTAATGCAAGGGATGCTGCTGGTGGGTTTTTATTTTTGCTGTTGTGGCAGTGGTGGATTTTAATATTGCTGAAATATCTTTATAAAAACATAGCTTGAAATTTACTCACTTAGCAAAGGGCTTTTCTAGAAAACTACCATGTCTTAATTTTATTCATCTCCCTTTCTTATGGTGTTTTTCTTGATACTTGAATTATCAGAGGTGAAGAATTTTCAAATTAAATATCAGGTTTGTGGATGTGTGAAAGTTTTGGCTTGTTTTTTATCATCCTTTCAAAGACATTCACTTCAATTCTGAGGGCTAGCTAAAAGCTTACTTGGAAAAATTATACTGTAATCAACGTTTACAATGACAATGTTTTTGTAAGCTGCCTCAGGATTTGACTGTAGTGGACATACTTGACAAGGGTAGTAAATGTTTTGTTCTCTAGGAGCATTTGTTCTTTTGTTGTTTACTTAACTACTGATTTGAATTTACTAGAAAGGATTTCCCTACTTTCCCCAAATCTGTCTCACGAGACATTAGTTTAAGGAGAGACAACCAGCAGGAAGTGTGAATGAAGCTTAATAGTGTGGCTTTGGTATCTTAGAAAATAGAGATCTTCAATAACAACTGCACAAATTGAACGAGTCTCACTTTCAACACCCGATGTATTATGTATAGGGCGATCTGTAGAAAAGGTTTACAGAGTTAAAAGGGTTTTTGCCAAGGCTGGATTTTGCCTAGTATAACTGCTTTCTCCAACATCCTTCTCTAGTTAATTGCAAAAAAAGTGAGTTCTCTAGAGGCTCATTCAGAGCAGGCTAATGTATCCCATTGAGTAAAAGGAAAATTAGCCTCACGGAGCTAAAATTAGCCTTTTTGAATACTTCTCTAGGTGCCTCAAATCTTCAGAAGTTACGCTTACTGTCAGATATGGTAAAGGGAGAAGCAAACCCAGAATGCACAGTGGCAAAATAAGGTATAATTGTAAAAGCACAGATGTCTGCTTGCCAGGTTAATTGATCTTTTTCTGAAGCTGCTACATAGCTTTCATTTGAAATGCTGAAAAGCAGTATTTTTGTTTGATTTGCTCTTGTAAGGAAGCAGAAGGATGGTCTCTGTGCTGGTTCATATGGACAAGTCGTGCACAAAGGCGCACTGGCAGGGCACTGGAACTTCTAGAACACGACAGCATTAAAATCACTTGTACAGCGTTAACTTGCCTGCTTTGAGTGTTGCACAGTGAGCTGTGAAATAGATCCTAGCTTCATTTATTGTGAAAGTTTGAAGGAGTGTTGTGGATAAGGCAGTGCGTTTTCACTGAAAAATGAAAAAAGGTTCTTAAAAATCCATTTAAATCTTGACAAAACTTAGTCATCTTCCCTCTTTCTCAGAAAATGGTTAAGCAGATTCAGCAACTTCTTTCCCAAGAAGAACTAAAAATGAAGTGTAATGTGGCACCCTGCACAGAAAACCTCAGTTCAAACAATTAAGATTTAACAAGGTTATAAGTAACTCCTTTGTGAACTGTTTGGGCTTCATTAACCATTGGTTGGTGCTTCTAGCTCTGTTTAGTGGTATCAGTGAAGTAAGTGGTGGCTATGATAAACATGATCTCCTTTTTTGTCTAGTCCCCAGGCTGTTAGGAGCACTGAACATGGTCACAGAATTGGACATTTCTTTTCTAAAGTAGTCTCTAGCTGGCTTTCTTCTGCTCTTTGTTTCATTCATGATACGCACTCTGAAAAGCATATGGGTTTCTCTCACTGATACAAATGTAGGATGAGTTGTCCAAAGAGCATCAGTTTCAGAAAGGGGTCACTGCCCTTGTGAATCTGCTGGCTTTGCTTGCTTTCATTTACAGCTTCAGTATTTTATACATAGCCCTGTTCCTCTGCTGTCAGCGAACATCTGTGAAACCTGCAGGCCAAGAATGTGCTTCCTTTTCCCCAAAAAGGATGAAGAAGTGACACAGAGACATGACAATGTATTACTTCTGTCTGGCCTTTCCTTGGCAGAGGGTTTAAACTCTTCGATGAACTGTATGCTATCATAATGATGTCACTTGATGGATTTCTTGGGCTTTGCTTTTTACAGTTTGCTGCTATAAAAAAACAAAATAAAAAAAGCCAGTTCTCAGGGCAACAGTCAACAGCTTTCACCAGAAAGCCATTTTTTTTTACCCCACAAGTCCCCACACTTTTCAGCTATTGCAGGGGAAAAAAAAAAAAGAAAAAAAGATCTTGGCTGCAACAAGAAAGAGTTTCCTTTGTTTCACAACCGTGGCTTATTTCCTGAGCAGGATTTTTGGTGGTTGAAATGTGGCAGTAGTCCTATGGAAAAGTGTGTGTATGTGCATAAGCATGTTTGTTTTATCACGTTTACAGTAATACAACATTTGAGTTAGGACTGTAGCCACAGTGCTAATTCTGGCAATTTGTAACTTTGGGGTGCTTAACCTAGTAACTTTAATTTTTTTTGTTTCATTTGATGCTTGTGGGGGAAGGAGAATGAATGAATTCATAAACTATATTCTGACTTGGAGTATATGTTAATAAATATTATTTTGTGAAAGAACTATATTCTTATTTCTGGTTTTGGTAGCACTGAACATACAACTACAGATCTAGAAAATACGTCTAGCTGTTGCTTACTTAGCATTACAAAGTTCACAGATCCTGTGAAAGTGTGCTGCCTCATTCCTTTCCTTTCACTGTTGTATTTTAATGCTTGATTTTGACCAACCTTACTGCAATAAACCAAGAGAGTGAGCTTATTTCCCATCCCAGTGAAAAATTCAGCTATTGCTACTTCACTGGTGCTTTATTTCTAATGTCAAAAGGAGCTAGTAGCCCACTGTATTAAGGACGATGTAGCTGAGTATTAGATTAAAGCCTCAGAATGAGAGTGAATCAATGACCTTAACTTTAGGGCTTCCCTCTGCTCTCCTTATTGGTGCTCGCTCTCCATAAGGTCTGCAGGCTGCATACAGCATTCCTATGTTCTGTGTAACCAGCCAGAAGAAGCTTGTGATCTTAAATGCTTTAAAAGGAACATTTGCAGCATGACATTACTGTGTACGTGGCTAACATGCAGCACAATGGAACAGGGATTTTAATATTTACAGCATGTTACGTAAATGCTGCCCTTCTGAGTATTTTCTAAATCCTCTTAGCTCTTAAGTGACAGCTCTGATTCTTTTTTTTTTAATAAAATCAGTCTTTTCATTTATCCAGCTAAGTTTGGTAAACAAAAGAAGTTTAATACTTCCTTTCATATAGGCAGATTCTTGTATTTAAGGGTTTATCTTTATGCACTTAAGCTTATTAGGTTCCTGGGTAACTATTTTTAAAAAGCTGACTTTGCAACAGCAGTGCATGGTGCAGAGGTGGCCTTTGGAATTTTCTGTGCTTTGCCAGTGCATACTGTGAATAGATAAGCTCCAAAGGATTGCCATAAGCAGAGCAGTGTGGGTTATGGTACGCAAATATCGCATGGATATTTGAATTGTATTTTGATATACAAATAGTCAGTAGTGAAAATTTTGGGGTTTGGTTTGTGTGTGTATGTATGTATATACATAACTCCATTTAAAAATTGAGTGAGATGAGGAGTTGTGCTGTGGGAAAATTCTGGATAGCTATGGGGATATTTTCTTTAAAGCTTTAGAACCATGAGTTTGTACTGTGCTTTGATTGTGCTCTGTCATTTATTTTTAATAAAGTGGTAGATGCAGGTATTCACAATGTCTGAAGATGCTTCTGAAGGATGACAGAAACATGATGCAAAAGAGCTGACATGGGCAGAAAGGTGGTGGGAAGCTTCTAGCATGATTTGGCTCTGTGTATTTCAGTGTGTGTGAGATTTGGGGTGTCAGTTTGAGGGAGGATTTTTTTTCCTGGGGAAGGAAGACAGATAAGAAATGGGTTCAAAATGCTTGTGAGTCATTCAGAAGTACGGTCTTTGCAAATTTAAAAGCAAAGACCTCAGTGTTTTTGTGGCAGTGTTACATATGGAGAGCTTAGAGTGTTTACCAGGTATACAGTTGCAGAGGATGGATGGATATTTTGTGTGTGCAGTATGTTTGCATTTACATTATTTTTGCTTGTAGGTGACTGTGGAAGAAGTGATGACCACTACTGCATACCTGGATCTCTTTTTGCGTAGTGTTTCAGAGCCAGCGCTCCTCAAGGTTTTCCTCCGTTTTATTTTGCTGCACCGACATGAGAATGTGCATATCCTAGATACACTTACTAGCCGAATCAACACACCATTCCGGGTAAGACAAGCAGGAAGGAAGTTCAGGTCCTCAGCATGGATGTAGGTTAAATATTTAAATGGGAGATTCCCTATATTCAGTGGGTATCTTTTAACTAGGAATTTTCTCCCACCCAAATATGTAATTTCTCCAACCCCCTCATTTTTTTTGTGTGTGTGATGATATTTAGCTATCACTATATTAAGCTGATAAATATGTGAGATGGTTTCACACATACAGGAAATGCGATAGAGGGAGATGAGGGCTTCTGGAAGTCTGGATTCTGTTAGAAGATTAAAGGTAAATTTGGAAGCATTTTTATGCTGGATACTGCTGAATTAGTGCTGCTGTAGATAACTCATCCTGGGACTTACAAATATACTTGTGGCGAAGAGCATTTTTGATCTTTGGAGTTTTGCCAAGCAACAAGCATTTTCAAATAGCCCTTGTGGGAGATGATGGGGGCCTCGTAAGGATGTCTCCAAATTGATCCAAGTTGTGAACTGCGGTACTGCCAATATATTTCTCAGGAATCAAGTCTGTATTGTTGTAGCATATTTGCTTAACTGTGATGTTGCCTGCTTGCTTCTTTGATTAAAAGAATGCATTTTCTTGCTGAAGTGATCAGATTGGTGCTTCCTTTTCTTTGCCTTCACTCCCCTGTGTAGTAAGGTTTATCTCAAATTTGCAGTGAGCCCCTTCTCTGCCGAGGCACAATGTACCACGGTGGCTGGAGAGCTAGGTGACAGAGATAGCAGTTACCTTTGCTAACAGTTGGATCTTCTGGCAGAGAAAATGACTACTTGTTGCACTGGACTACCCTTCTGAGCCTTGCTTCGCTGGCAGTCTTGGCTGAATCTTGTGTGATGCACAGCTTCGTGGATGAAATAAAGAATATTGTTTTAGTGCAGGTACAAGAGAAGCCAAAACACCAGCATGTGCATTAAATTTGTGTATTAGGGATAGTAGCTTCATCCGAAATTTGTTTCAAAATGTGAGTGCATGCAAATGCAGATATATGCTGCTGTTACTGCATCTCTAAGATGGATTAACTCTGAAAACTGAAACAGCTTCTGTCGACAAAAATGCAAATGCTGTTGTCTCTGCTAATCATTAATTACTGTTCCATAGGCAAACGAGATGGGAATTGTAAAGAATTCTGCAGCCCTGAGCAACTTGGGATCTCAGCCAAAATGTTCTGTGATGCTAAATGAGTTTTCTGCAGTATAGCTTGGCCAAGAGCAAAAGCCAGAACTGCAGCCTTCTGTGTTTCCATAGCACAAAAGCTGCATACGTTAGTATTGATGAAAATACTTATTAATAATTCACAGGGTTAAACTTATGTACAGACAGGTGGCCTTGTAAAAATACTATCCTGTCTCCTGAGCATATATTAAATCTTTTATTTTTACAAAATAAAAAAATAGACTAGGTTTACTTATTCAGTTGATTTCCTGATTTGCAGTATGGTTGCAAAGACAAATGAGAAGTGTTTCCCTATAAACTGAACTTTCCTAAACACAGCAAAATCGAAGGCCGTAGCAGGTTTTTTTGAACTTTCACAGTATGAAGAAAAGTTAGACTTGGCTCTCAGTAAACTTCACAGAGGAAATGAGAATTTCCTTCAGTCCCCTGGCTAAAACACACCTTTCATGCAAAAGCTTATTGGGAAGCTCTTCAACTCCTATTCCTGTTAAGAACTCCAGTTCTGGTTATTTCTTTTTCTCTTGCCCTTTTTACTTTCTCCATCTGTTTCTGTAGACACGAGGTCTTGGACTAACTAGCACCTTCCCATTGGCTCCTAGTACAAGCAGTGGACAGTGGTGGCAGGGCAACAAGTTTGAGCTCCACTTTGCTTCACTGCAAGCCAGCTCATGAGCGTTCCCTGGTTCTCTTCTCTCTGCTTTTTACCTTTTTCTTGTTCTTCTCTGGGTGTTAGTTCAATGACCAAACTAGGGAAGGCAATTTTGCTTTTCAGAGGCCATCAAGTGAGGTTTGCTTAAACTTTGCTGTTTAGCTGTTCCACAGATATAGCTACCAAGTAAGGGAAAATACACGTATGTATATATATTTTTCAGGAAATATATGTGTTCATCCCATCTTGGTCACCATGGGCAGCCAATCATATTGTAGGGGAGCTGAGTTACTCGTCTGAAAAAGAACTGGAAATGGTGAAATAGTCTTTAAGTTGACATTCTTGAGAAAAGCATGAGCTGGAGAGAGGAACATAACAATGTGCTGCTACAGAGCTAGAATAGAGCATTTTAACAGTGGGAGTAAGGGAAATGACTGCAGAGAAGAGGAGGAAATTCCATAGTGTGGAGGAGAAGCCATGCCCAGGCAGGATGCTGGATTTAATCCTGAATGAATTACAAAGGATGTTCAGTGACTGAAAAAATGAGGTAGAGAACTATCTGTAGCTTTTTCCTTATTTTGTCCTAATCTGTTTCTTTTGTTAGCTACTGAAAAGTGCAATTAATTTCATATATGAATTATTTGAGTTTATGTAATTAATATAGGGAGAGACAAGATTTAAACACCAACTAGAAACTCTAGCAAAGGGTGAGATTAGGCTAAATAATTCTCATAAAAGTCAGCCTGGTCCTGAAGTCTAAGCCAGCTGTGAAATACTGTTTCTAGGAAAGAGCAGTGCAGGAGAATGTGCCCAAGGAAATATGCATTAAGAGGCAGAGAGATGATGGTGCTGTGGTCCATGAAAACCAGTGAAAGCTTACATGCTTCTACCATGTTGGACACAACTGTGTGGCTAGCAAGCATCTGGCAGGTAGAAATGTACTGTATGATAGCTTTGAAAGTGTTGTATGTCTAATTAGTGACCAAAAAAGCCTGTAGAAATCCATGTTTCTAGTCTGTCCTAAAGACAGTGTGAAAGTGGGATGCCTATCACAGAATGGGTATGATTTTTGTCTCTGCTGAGTGTGACTACTGAAATACCTAGTTATGGGTATATTTGATCAGACCTTTGCCAAAAAGGCAAGCGTGCAATTCCAATGAAGAATCCTGGTTTTCTTTCCTTTCTCCTGGTCTCACAGAAAGGATCCTTCAGGCCTTGCTATGGTTCCCAGCCGTTCAAGTGACCTGTAGTAGTGGGATTGTGAACACTCCATATGGAGTAGATTCTGATAAAAATGACTTGTTGAGTCCTGGTCTGTGTCAGTACATTAAGCTGTATGTATCGAAGCATTCAGCTGCTTAATGTGTAGAACACTAATCATTCCTTATACTTAAAGCAACAGATACTTGAGGTGGTTTATAACTTTTCTTTCAGAAACGACCTTTAGTTGGCTCAAATTCTATGTCAGAGGTAAAAACTAACACACTATCTTGGAAGTTACAGGGTTCACTTCATGCAAATAAATTTGAATAATATTAAAGACTGGTAAATTACTGCTTTTTTTAATAGCTTATTTGAAAGAAAATTCTGGATTGTATTTTGTTAAAATGTAACATATTATGTGTATGGCTCTAGACAACTTTAAAAAAAATCCCATAGGGCTGCTGACAAAATGAAATATACTAACGGTGTCTTATAAACCATGATGTTGTAATGTAGTATACAGGGAAGATTGGAAAGGTACAATTTCTAGATGAAAAACTGACAACATTTATTATTTTCCAGCTCTGTGTGGTCTCCTTGGCATTGTTCAGAACCCTCATTGGCTTGCATTGTGAAGATGTGATGCTACAGCTAGTTTTAAGGTAAAGACCAAACTCCTTTTTCCACTCTTCATCCTAATTCTGGGACATACAGTCTCTGCCTGTGGATGCAGAGCTGGATGAGAGTTCTCCAAGAGAGCAGAAATCCAAGCAACTACAGAGATAAGAATATTTATGATCCTGACAAAAGTCTACCAGACCTGAAGAAGTGTGATTTACGTCCTGTGATCTTCAGGAGCGAGAGATTTTTCTTGTGATTTATTTCTATAAAAGTGAGAGAAGAGAAGCTAAGAATACATTTATCACCTCCAAACTGCTTATTCCCTGCTTCTAAATGTATAATTCTTCTCTCCTGCATGTTTTCTCTAGTGTATTATACACTGTGATACAGAGCTATATACTTGTTTGCAAGTTCTTTCTTGTTGTTTTCCACCTCTTCAATTCCTCACCAAGAATACTGCAGGTTCCTGAACTGTTGTAGGTAGATTGTTATATAATGTACTAAATGCATTGATTATTTTTGCTTTTAACTGATGGTTCTAGATGTTGTTTCAGAATGCTCACTTAAAATTTTAGTGTGTGTATTAGAAGAGAATTGATTGTTTATTTGGAAATATTGGTGTACCTAAATTGGGCTTTTAGCACCATAGATCACATGAACATTTCAGATACTGTCTGTCCCTCCACCCACGGGCATTAAGGTGAAATTCCTTATAGCTCTGGGTGTTGCGCCTGGGAATGCTGTTAGGACCTCTGTGCACTCAAGTATGTTGCCACTCTAACAGCAGTAGAGTGCTGTATTTAATCTTCTTTTTGTTTATTTAGGGAATCCTTTAGAATTTGTTTGCATTTTAAATGGCAAAACATCAGTCCAGTTAACACTAAGGCTTTTAATAAAGTGCTCTTAAAAAGTGGAACGAAAGTGCTCTAAAGACGACTGCGCTTCCTCTATTCCTTGTACTCCCCATAGCTTATTCCCTTCTCTGCCTGAGAGCTCTGTCTTGATCCAGTGCAGTAAAACACCTTGATCACCCTTCTCTCCTTTTTGCTAGCTGCTTACCCAGGTACATGTAAACTGGATTTCCCCGGAAAACAAATAAATTAAGGATTCTGAGACAGAACTCATTCATAGTGGGACCAAACCACCCTACTGGTCTCTGACACCTGCCCATCCCACACTTCCTCCATCCCTTCTTACAGCAAGTTTGCTCTGACCTGCAAAGGATTGTTCACTTCCCCGTTCTGATGCAACTGATCTATCTCTACTCGTCTTGACAGTTCCTTATCAAACTGTAGCTTCACAATATAAAGAGTCAGGGTTTCATGCTCTTGAGAGGTTTAGAATATGGATCACTGTCAAGATTATTATTACTGTTTGTTCCAATTTGGAGAGGGCGGGAAGGTGGGAAGGGAATTTTGTATGTTGTTGCTTTCTCTAACATGAAAGGTCAATGAAGTAATGCTAGGCACTGCTGTTTCAGGTATCTGATTCCATGTAACCACATGATGTTGAGCCAGCGGTGGGCTGTGAAAGAGAGAGACTGTTACTCTGTGTCTGCTGCAAAACTGCTTGCCCTGACGCCAGTCTGCTGCTCCACTGGGATCACCTTGACACTTGAAAGCCAAGGAAAAGATTATATTCTATGGACAAAAGCAGCACAAACTAAAGGTAATTGGTGCTCAGGGGAAGACCAGATCATGAACTGAGTTTGATTTGGTAGCAGCTCATGGGAGGAGGAGGAAATGTGGTGGGCAAAAATAAACTGGGCAAGCCTGGACTGGAAAGCTTATTTAATTCCTTCCAGTGTCCAGATCTATTGAAACCTTATTTTAACACCTATCCAACTTGAATATGCATTCATGAAAGTAATGTGCAGATACATGACTGCAAGTCTTGCTGCTTCAGAGTGGTCGCTGTTATTTTAAAGTTTGAACGAGGGCTGTTCTCTCAGAAATCTTGAGTTACAGCTCTGTCTTACCAATAGGTACAAGTCATGTATGCTTATGAGCAAATGTCTTAATCTTTATGCTTTGATCTTCCTGCCTTATTGGATGGTTGGGACTAAAGATTCTACCTGCCATGTCTTAGTGGCTGCCTTGCTAGGGAACTTGTGGGTTGTTTTATTATGTCACGGTATGAGTAGTCGTCTTTACTTTCAGATTCTGGTAGACGCTCTTCTGAATCTACTTGCATTGTGGAATATGGAAGAGCTGTGGACATCAGCTACTTGCAGTACTTGGGGGAAGCTCAAGAAGCTATCCTGCAGTGTCTGAGAGATTGTAAGGTTTGGTCTGCCTTGTACGATGGAGTAAACCCTGATCCAGACACCTTCATCCAAACGCTTGCTGAGGAGAACAGTACAGATGTCGAACACCCCATGTTTCAGCTCCAGCAAAGGACACCTAGCATGTGTAGCTCCTCTCAAATAACTCCATTCGGTGAGAAGATGCAGCTGGAGCTAGAATGGGATGATAGCTATGACACAGGGATTTCTCCTGGTTCTGATGTGAGCTCACCGCAACCGTATGATGATCTGGGAAGCACAGATATGCAGCCACCTGCAGAGCCACCAAAACACATTCAAGAAATGAAAAAAAATGCTATCATGCTCATCAAAGGATCTTACATAGAGGAATCAGACTTTCAGGATGATGTTATGGTTTACAGGTTATGTGCCCAGAAGGATACTCAAGATGATGACAGCTTCAGGGAGAAAACTCTAAATGTAGCCAGAGAATGTGAGGTCCAAAGCCAGACTGTAGTCAATGGGCCTCTTGCAAAAAGCCAGCTGGAAATGGACTTGGATGAGCACAGTAAGAGAAATTCAAGCTTGACTCATGGTGTAATGAAAGAACAAATAAACCAGAAAATGATTGAGATTGATCCACAGCCAGACTTAGAGTTGAGGATTTCTCCTCAGGAGGCAGATTGTAACTTAAGTGTAAGACTGCTGAGCACATATGGTGAGGATTTCATTGCACAGTATGACAAAATTATTAAGGAACTGGATCCAAGCAGTGCAAGCTTGGAAGAGCAGAAGTTGGATACTCCTGACCCGGTCTCCCCTGCAGAAGAAGAGGAGGACTTTGAGAATTTCTCAGTAGACACCCCTTCTGTGGAGAGCATGTCATCTCCCTTTGGACCAAAGGAGGATGTCTCTCCCAAGCGCATTGCGAGGAGCCAGAGTGCTCCATTTACAGGTGGAATGTTCTGTTCATTACATACATAACAAATACAGGAAGGCATGGTGGTTAAAGGTGGCCAAATGAGATCACACTGTGTGGCACACAGCACAAGCATAGAGCAAGGAACAGTCCTGGCACTAAAGAGGGTATAGCCCAGATAGCTGAGACTGGTCCAAGGAGAGTGAGAGATCCAACCTGAAAGTAGAGCAGAGCAGTCAGCGTGGTGATGGCAAATGGTGGTTGCTCAGGGGTTTTTTTGGCTGCCATTTTTCTAATTGTTTAAAATCTTGAGCAGGGGTTATGTTGTTTGCATGTGAGAGCTCCATCATTCTAGAGAAAGTTTTTGCAGTTGAAAGGGGATTGGAGCAACTGTTCTTATATGTAGAGTCCAGGTAAATTGCTTTTCTGGTGGCTTTCATCTCTGATGCTATGGATGTGGTATCACGTTGCCATTCTTTTTCCTCTCTGCTATTTCACATTTTAGCACGAGGTGGCAGCACTGGTGCCATGTCTGTACGTGCCCGTTTCCATGCTCTGCCCCGGCATCCTGTTCCTCCGATGTCGGTCCGCCCTCGCTCTTGGCATGCTTTTCTGTCTTGTGCCAGGCAGCAATTTAAGCTTGGTCTCCGCAGACTGTCCAAGCCACTCAGGAATGACAGTGCTACCGGAGGTTAGAGTGGGCTTTTGATCTGTATTTGTACATCTCCTTGCACTGCCGGCTCCTGATCTTTAATTAGGTCTCCTAGATACTACAGTAATGCAAATAATAAAAAATAATAATGTATCTAGGTTTCCTCATCTGAAACAAAAACTCTAGAAGATGGCTTCTTGTTCATTTGAAAGGAGGGAGAAAATGTTCGTGTCCATTGAAATGCAGCCCTTTCTGGTCAGCTGTGGCCAGCATGCCTGGCACTGTTTCTTAATTGAAAAATTCAGTCTGTTTTTCAATCAATTTTCTATTTTTGCTGTGGTGGCAATTTCCTTGTACCAGAAGCTAATCACATTCAAATGTTTCTGTTTCCCATTATCTGCTGTCACGTGTAGCTCAAAAATGTTGTCCCTGTCTCTCATTCTTCATCTAGTCCCTCCCTCCATTTGTTCCTTTCAAAAAAACCCACAAAACCCCCACATCCCAGCAAAACAAAGGTGGTGGGGGGAAGCCTTACTCTTTGCTCACCATCCACATCATGTTTTACTTTTAGGCTGTTTACCTTGCTTTAATGGAGATCTTAGTGATTGCAAGTAAGGAGGTACTCATAACAGTATCTCAGAAATGTTGAGATTGCAGTGTCTTTCAAATATGATAATGCATTTAATTTGGAATGTTATATTATGTTTGTAGATATGTGTGATAAGGATTTTTTGTTGCTTTCACTGTTTTGGGGTGCTGTCAAGGGATGGAGCTTCTCTCTGCAGAATCAAGTAACCAGACAGAGGTTCCCACACCCAGTAAGTGTCAGCAGTGCAAAGATGCTCTCTTCAGGCCTACAGATCTATGAAGAAAATGTGCTATCGGTGTCTATGTCCAATTTAAAAGCATTCAACACTATCATCCCTATTTTCCCCTGAGCAAGAAAGAATGTGGTGTTCAGGAACAGGAATTTATATTCTGCCCCCCCCCACCCCCCCCAAATCAGTGCTTGACTTCATGGCCACATAGACATGCACAGTCTGGAAAGGAATAACTTGTTGACTTCTCATCTGTTTACCCTGTGTCTTACAAGGTTTGCAAACTGTGCTTAGTTCCTCTGATTCTCATTCCAATAATTTATTGGGGGAAAAAGTCACTCTACCACTGAGAAATGTTTAAATATATCTTGGTAACCTCTCTTGCAGTGGCATACAGCTAGTAAGTACTAGCTTCAGCTTTATCTACTCAGCTCTGAAGCCTGACCTAGACAGAGGAAACGGTGATATATCTCAACTCCTTCTCCTGCAGCCCCTCTTGATACAGTAAAGCTCCCACTGCACTGTGGTCCTCGGGAGCTCTATGAAAATTTCTCCATGAACATGAGAGGGGAAGCAGTAGGATGTGTCAGGACAGGAAAAACTCTATCTCAATAAAAGGTTTTGGGGCTGCTCCACTGGGTACCCAGGCAGGGGGGATTCCAGCAGGATGTGGTACCAACCTTCACTCTGATGGCTGACATGGCGGGTGAGAGGTAGGAGCCACATGAAGCCTTGTTAACACCAGCCCTCCTGCCTTTCCTCTTGTGAGTGGAGCTGTGCTGGCTTTAGCCATGATAGATGAGTCTCAAGGAAGTCCTTGCTTTGTACTCACGGTTGCTGTAAAATATGATAGGCTTCAACCTCTAGCGATGCTCCATTAGGTGAAGTGGCAACGTAGGCACTTACGAGTTGATCCTTACTGTTGTGCTGGCCCAGAATTGCTTTAGCCTCTGCCATAGTTTACAGCAGGTGTATTGAACTGGTCTAAACTATGCCCAGGTAGCTCGAATGGCAGCCGTTTGCTAGCTGAGGGGAGCTGGAATGGGGTCGGATTATGGCCCCCTTCTTGATTCTAGAAATGCTCGTGACGTGTGTCTTGTGCCAGGGACTAGGGTGGATATTCAAAGTTAGCAATGCTGTAACTGTGTCACCCAGGGATTCTTCTGTGTGGTTTCCCTGGCTTTTACACAGCCAGAATAGTGTGGTGGCACTGGGTGGGGGATGAGGGATGTTTCTAAGACTTTACTTGTGATTAGGTCACTCTTACAGGCTGCTTCAAGCATCTCACCGGCTGTATTGTCTAACGATATGTAGAATTTGGTTTAAGCCATGCTCAGCCTTGTGAAGATTTCTTTAGTTGAGCACTAAGGTTTATGTACTTTCATGGTAAATGCTTCTGTATTTCAGTGGTTATCCTGCAGCATGAACATACAAACTAAAGCTATTATTTATTGGTGACATTTATATGACAAAGCCTACATCTACCAATAATTTTGCTTATAAATCTATTTTAATGTCTTCCCTGCTTTGTGTGACTGTTTGCAGTATTGAAAATGCCTTTTCTTGTGATGTGAACTACCACAGGTCTTGATTTTTACTTTTAGGGTAGCATTTTCATATTTTCTTTAGAACACCGCAGTTTTTTGATAGGACAAGAAAGCTAGCTATAATTTACTTTGTCCAGTCCTTATGTAGAAGTAGAGCACAACAAGAGTAAAAAGGGCAGATTCTGTTTGCATTGAAGCTAGTGGTACCATTCCACTTAACTTCAAGGGGAATAGAAAAGTAGACCATAACATACTAGGCTAAATCCTTATTGGCACATGTAAAGAAGAATAATTATGCATGTTAAATATGCCATTAATGTAAACTCATTGGCTAGTAGTGAAAGCTTCCACTCACGAAAGCTTTTAACACCTCTGTTAAGTTAATTTGTCTGTTCAGATACAGTTTGGTTTTTCTCCCTGCTGGCTTTAATTACCATGTGGGAGGTCTAATTTGGCTGGTTATGATGATCAAAATTCCTTTTAAATGCCTGTTTCCTGGATCTTAAGGCTTTTCTTCTGTGAAAACAAAAGCATTGGTTCCTTCTTCTTTTCTTGCAGGCCCGTTCATCAGCGTAGTGTTGTCGAAGCTGGAGAACATGCTGGAGAATTCCTTGCATGTAAATTTGCTGCTTATTGGGATTATTACTCAGCTGGCAAGTTACCCACAGCCTCTTCTTCGCTCCTTTCTGCTCAACACCAACATGGTGTTTCAGCCTAGTGTGCGGTCACTTTATCAGGTATTTGACCACAAGTGTTAGTCATACCTATTGGAACAGTATTTTTGGTGTCTCGTTAAACCTTACGTTAGCTCTTTTCAGTTCCACCTGTTGTTTTTCCACCTGTCTGAGAGCCTCTCATCTCATTTCGATGTTTTAATTACATTTGTGCAAAGAACTGGAAATTCTGTATGACCATAACTTTTGTCATAACTCTATTTTAATGCAGCTAGAGAAGGCTTTAGTATTCGGTCTGTGGCTGTAGTGGGAGCAAGGGAGGAAGAAGTTATTGTTACTGTTGTTTTGGCAGGTGCTGGCATCTGTGAAAAATAAAATTGAACATTTTGCTTCCGTTGAAAAAGACTTCCCAGGTCTTCTCCTGGAGGCCCAACAGTACTTGCTTTTTCGTGTGGACATGTCTGATGCCGCGGAAGAATTGCTAACCAAAGGTAAACGTTAACCACGCTCGGAGGGATGGGTGGAATGACTCACCAGTTACCGCTCTTGTTTTCTACGGCACTATTAAAAGTAGGTGTGGTGCCTTGTGAATATCATTAACCAGATGTACTCTTCTGACTTTAAACTGATGATGCTCAGTGGGCCACAGTATATGGATCTATTTGGATATTCTTTGCTCTCTAGAAGCTTTTATTTGCTACAGAAAATGTCTGTTTAAAGGAGTAACAAAATCAGCTCTTGGCTCGCTGTCAGTTTGGCTGTAAACAAACTTGCTTTCAAAGCATGAGGTGAGATGGCATATGTGCATGATTTCATTTTATTTTTAGCCTGACCTTCAGCTAGTCATTGGTTCTTTTCTGATAAATGTTAGGGAGGACAGAAGTCCAGAATGAATTGGTTTCTGTAACAATTGAATAAGGCTTCATATCATGGTTTGGGCTACTACTGAAGGAGATAGATACTAGCCAGAAAACTTTGAATGCGCTTTCTTGAATGAAAACCAAACCAAACCAACAAAAAAGGGGTGGGTGGGTGTAAAAGCCAGGACACTTTGAGAGCAGCGGGGAGTTAAACAGGTATCATTCCAACAAGCCAGCTTTCCAGGGGACTTCTGTGACATCTGCTGCGTCTCAAGCACAGTGCATGCTACACCTGTCTTGACAGTTACCAGTAAAACTAAGCAAAATGAAGAAGGTTACATTCTGAGAACTTTCCAGACACAGCCAGGCAATGGTAGAGTTGGGGCTGTGCCTTGGGGATGTGCTTGTTCTCAGCTTGCTGCTGAGCAGGCAATGTTGGGTGCAGGTTTCCCTTCAAAGCCAACTTCCCACGTGATGGGAAGGTGTCAAATTTGGTGAGAGCAGTGACTGCAGAGACTAAGAGCTGACTCAGCAACAGGGTTCAAGAGAGGCTGCATTTACAGGTATGTGCTGACTCATCATTGCGAGTCAGTAATCACCCACTCTGCCCATACCTCTGTGAAGAAGTTGATAACGTTTCTTGGATTTCCAGAGGTGTGGAAAGCGGGACTTCTTATTTGCCATTTTAATTGTAGTTTTGTTTTTCAAGGCTCTGAATAATAATTTACCTAGTTTCTAGTCAGCATGGTATGTATTTCTAAAGTTTGCAGTACATCTAGTTCGTAAAGTTATGATCTCACTAAGGCTGCTTCTCGAAGAATTAGTCTGTGGAAGGTGCCTGCTGTACAGGAGCTGTGTATTGCAAATGTCGGTAGGGTTTTAGGCTCTACATTCTGGTGCCATAGATTAGAAAGCTTTACAATTAGATGGTATTGTAGCTAGTGTGTGGGAGGTGAGATTAGGAGGCAACATTTAGTGTCCTTTTTTTCAGGTGCTGGCAATAAGAACTTTTATATAATGCATTCCCAATGGCATTTATTTATACTTCCTATTTTACGTCAGTTTTCTTCTGTGGGCTTCAGAATTTGCCAGGTTGACTCATGCTGGTCATTATTTAGGAGTTTGAAACAAGGCTGCTTAGTCACCCTGTTGGTACATTTTCTTCTGCATTGTGGCAACTCCTGTAAAGAAGGCACTTCTTGACAAATAGATGGAGCTTAAATAAATGCCTAGATAACTGCAGCCTTCGTTCCCAACAAGACTGGTGGTGCAAGTAATCAAACTGTAATCCTAGGGGCAAGTTGGCTCAGTAGTCCATCAACCCACAGTAGTTCATTATATTGATTAAGAAGTGCAAGGTAGGAACTGCCGCAGTAATGGTAAATGAAAAAAAAAAAAATTAGGAACTCCTGAAAGACTTCTTTGCGTTAACTTGAATGCCACCTTTGAGGGTCAAGCAAATTAGCTGTTCTCTGATCGTTTTTTTCCCCAAATGTGGTGAATAACCCCTAAGTTTTCTTTACAGGTTTGAGCATAATTGGCCTCCTACAGAACTCACATCTGAAAAATGGAAGCCAGACTTAATGGGGAACACAAATGTAAAACTGAAATATTCCAGAGCACTTCCTTTCTCTTGACAGTGATGGTCTCTGAAGGTGTTTGAGCAGAAATGGACGATTTGTTATTTTCTGCTTGCAGTAATTAGCTTGGGTTCTGGTTAGCTATGTAGAGCTGTCATGATGTAGATCCCATATGAAATGCTGCCCTTCTTTCAGTGTATTGGTAACAATATCTCCGGAGTGCTCATTTTCTCAATTTCTCAACTGTATGATTCAGTTTGCATCCTGACCCCAGAAAGAAGTGGACAATCCTGGTCGAAGAAAAAAAATCACATCTCTTGTCCCTAGACCAATTTTCTGTGCTTTCCCCCCACCCCAATAAGCAGTTAAATCTAAATCCAAATGTTTTTAGGGAAATGTATCAATTTCAGTACTTTTTGAAGGGAAGAGTTTAAAAAAAAAAAAAAAAGAAAAGCTTTGACAGTATACTAGCCTTCTGGAGCCTTAAAATATTAATTATGAAACATTTTGATTTTAGAAAAATCTAAAAAAAAACCTCTTCAAGGGAAGCTCAAAACTTTATCTTTTCGTTGTAATTCATAATTTAAGTTGTTTTTCTTCCCACAGTCAGAATTTTCCACAGAACTGAAATTCCTGTACTCTCTCTAGTAGATAAAAATTTGTAGAATAACAATATAAATGTTTGGTAAGCCTGGGATTGGAAAAGTTTTTTGAAACTCAAGAAAAGTACAACTCTGTTAGATGATTAAGATGAAAATGTCTTTTGAGTATTTGGAAGTGCATAGTAATTCCACAGTGCTTTAGGGAGAGCTACAGGAAAGGAACAAAAGTGCAGAGCTGTTGAACAGAGGGATTGCTCTGCTGCATCAGGTGAGGCATTCATCTATGGGTGCTCGCATTAGCTACTTGGAGAGGCTTCAGAAAAAGGGTGGTGTAACCTGAGACTGAGTTGTTTTAACATAAACTGCATGCACTTCAAGGGAAACCTCTTCTTAATGCAGCAATGTAGTGTTTGGCTTATCTGCAGTATGTGAGTTAATATGACAGTCTTCTTTTTTTTTAATGATTTACTTATATAGCTCATGAGAACATCCACTTGTCAGTTAGACAGGATTTTATCTGTCTCCACGTCTGGCCTCAATGACATCTTGTGGCAGTGAGTTCTGCAGGTTAATTTTAATTTGTGAAGTATTTATTTCCATCAGTGTTAAATTTTGTCACCTTTTTACTATCACTAAATTAATTATCATTTAATTAAAGTGCAGTTCTGCTTCAGGTTGAAACAAGGAGCAATTGATTGAAATTTTAAGTGCTGCTGTCACTGTAATTCCATGTATTCTGATGCTTGAGCCCTGATCCTCTGAACTCTGGCAGCAGAGATCACATAGCAGAGCACATGGTGTTTTTGCTTGCTCTTTTTCTAATGTTTAGTTGCTTTACAGGGAGTTGAAGGTGAGTGTAGTTAGTGGGGCCTACAGCTATAAAAAAAATCAGATTTTCAAATGATTTTTCCCTTAGTTTCTAGCTTGCTTCAAACTCCCATGGCAATGTGATAGCTCAGCCTCAAACCTGTTTACATGATGATTCATGGGGAGACGATAGAGGAAGAGGGAGAGCAGTAAAGTCCAAATGATATTTTGATCTGGGGGAAGGCTAGAGCACAGTACCATTTAAATTGAGACAACCGTGCTGGGTCTAGATGGGTAGATATCATCTGCTATTTCATAAGGTAAATCCATATTACTCTTTCCCTTGACTCCTCTTCTGCCCACGTATTTCTCTCATCAGAGCTGGAACTGAATAATATATAACCTGGGGAAAGATAGCTAATAAAAAATGCAATAGAATCAGGCCACACAGAACTTTAAAATGTTGGATTAGTGGAGTATCTCCCTGCACGGTCTGGGTACTGCAAACTACAGCTCTGAACGCAGCCCTTGTATACTGGGTTTGGACACTGTACAAATACTGTGTGTGCTTAATATACTGAGTCTTTTTTTTTTTTTTTTTTTTTTTCTTCTCTCCCCCTCCTTTTTCTTTCCTCTCTTCTCTCTTCCTGGCTTTAGGTAATGTCCAGCACAGCAGCAACGCAGGGAAAGGAAGGAACCTCTCTGAAGTTTACCCAGCTGTACTCCAGCCTTTCCTGGGACAGAAAGGAAAGAAAGGCCTGGCTCATCCTGGCCTTCCTACGCACGTGAGGAATGCTGTACTCGCAGCTGCCCTTTTCCCGGAGTTCCTGAAGGAGCTGGCAGCTCTTGCCCAGGAACACTCCATTTTATGTTACAAAATACTGGGGGATTTTGAGGATTATTATTAGTGGGTTTTTTAAATGTGTTTTAAAAAAGCTTTTGGAGTTTAAACAGATTTTTAATGCAAAGCTGCTTACAAAAGAAGGTTGTACTTCAATATTTCCTGAAAACACTTGATTTGGAGGGGGAAGAAGGAGGCAAAATGTTATTCCACGTTACCTTATATTAGGCCTTATTATTTCCCTCTGTGCTATGTAACTTATTTGAGAGGTTTCTGATACTGCTCTTACTACAGCTTCCTACTTCATCTCCTTCTCTTTGCACAGCCACCCATCTTTAGTGTCACTGATTCCTGTTGAATTTCTGCAATAGACACTTGTAGGTTGGCGAAGAGGGGCAAACGCTTTAGCTTTTTCTGTTCCAGAAATACTCTTCTGGATAACTTGTTAGAAGACAGTTTGTTTGGAAAAACATTGCCCCATGGGGACATTTCAGGGTATAAAAGTATACGCAAAATCTGCACAAAACCCCTTTATGTGAAGGGTTGTGCTTCTTCATGTCTTTGTCCTCTTCTATGATTCCCCCCTTCCCTTCCTTTTCCCTGGAATGGCGTTCTTACGGATCCACATCTGAAGCCCTCTTTTTAACTAGTGGCTCAGGTTTTTTGAATTCAAGTGATCTTATGTCTATTAAACCCATGACTAGCTGAAAGCAGGTGCTGGAGCCTACACATACCATATTGCCTTATGTTGCAGACAGATCTGCAGCTATCAGCTGTTGGTCTTTGAAGTCAAATGAACTGTGTAAGTGGACGTGGATTGCAGACTGCCTGGAATTTTCCTTGCAGTTTCTCAGCATTCTTTGATAACTACTGCATTGCTACCTAAACTCTCAAGCAAGCCTTATTTAGTAAGATTTGCACAAAGTATAAAACAAAATGTTTCTATGCAAGCTGTAATTAGCATGTAGTTTGTTTTTATGCTCATTTTAATAAGCTGAAGAAAGGTATTCAATATCTTTCAGTAGTATTAAAAGGACAGCAGGCTGTTTTTGTCTGTCTTTTGTTTTGTAATGAAAAAGGTTGGCTTGCTCCTGAAAGCTGTTCTGTTTTATTGTTAATTTTTTTGGTTAAGGGAAAGTTAAATACTGTTTGTTTACTTTTAATTTAGGTGTTGACTTTTCCTAATATTGCACTTTTGGGATGGTGAGGGGAGGACCAGACTATTCACCAGCTGTAGAAAAGGAAGGAGTAACAGGGAAAGCTGTCTGCTGGTGACTAACTGCTTGAGAAAATTCTTTTCTGTGAGTAATGGGCTTCATTAGAAGAACCCAAACATGATGAATTGGTGCATCACCACTGCGTTTCGTCTTATCTTAGTAGCATAATTGTGCTTCCAGTGTGCTGTAGTTGGCTACATAAAGAGGGGCTTAGTTCAAGAAAGCCTTAAACCCCTTTGTCCAGGAAAGAAACTAACAGTGACTCCAGGAAATCTGAAGAAACAGAAATCAGAAAGAATGTTTGCATACATTAGTTCTCCCGCTCATTGTAATTCTGTAATGTGGGATGTTCCCGTTAATTGCATCCTGATTTTTGAAACACACTTTCTCTGAGATTGCAAGGGAGAACACCACTTTAAAAACAAAAACCAAAGACACTCCAGAAGAGTCTAATTAATTACAGGTCAAATTCCTGTGGAATTTGCAGTGCAATTTAAGCTCCTAAATCCTTTAGATGCTTTGGAAAAATTGTACCTTTAATCTACAAGCTGTAAGAAGCATTCATTGTGTAAGACTGCTGTAGGCTATTCCAAGGGAAAAAAAATCCCAAAGTGTACCTCTAACAAAATCACCTCAAGAACTTCTCTGGGTCCATCTTCACTTGTTTGCTGTACAGTCTCCACTTCCACGATGGCTGGGGGTCGTGTTGCTTCCTAGCTGATTCTCTGGTTGCTTTCACTTCTAACTTGTTTATTTTTTTAGGCACTATTGCATGGTCATCCTGTAAATCGCCTACTGACCTCCACATGGCCCTGTTTCACGTCACAAGCTTCCTTGGAAGATGAAGCCAAGGCTGTGGGTTTTTTCTTAAGTCTTAGTTATCCAGGTTTGAGAGAGCTCGCTTTCTTTTTTCCCCTGCATTGTTGTTGTAATGGAGATGAGCAAATTAAGATTTTTTTTTTTTTTTTTTTTTTTAACAACTTGTCCTAGGACATGGTGGGTTCTTTCCCCACCCCCCCCGCCCCGTTCCCACTCGCACTTTCATGCTGTACTTGCAGGCCTGGCCTGAAGGGGCTCAGTAGTGTTGTGTGTGGAAGGTGGTTTAGCATTGTGGATGCAGGGTCAGTGCTTGCTCTGCTCGTCACCTCTCCTGCTAGGAACTTTTTGTGAGCAAAAGAAAAAGTACCAAATGAGTGTGATCAGCTACCTTTTAGCGGTTCAGAAACAAATGCTAAATTGCAGAAGCAATCCAATCCTTTTTCTGAAGGACTTTTTTAAAAAGGAATGAATTTTTTTTTTTTTTAAATAATTCTGCAGGCCAGTGCTCAAGGCAGTAAGGTTACTGTGTGAATGCTCCCTTCCCTTGTTTTCATTCTAAAATAAGAATCTTTATTTGCTGGGTAGAAGGGATTTCTTTTGAGATTGTTAACTTTAACTGATGTTTTCAACAAATGTACAAAGTCACGGCAGTCTCATCTCAGCAGGTCTATTAAGCTATATGGGGATTTTCAAATGCGGACTGCTCAAAAAAGCATCTCTAAATTTAAGGAAGGGGAGGATTTACCTCATAAGCTGTAGTAGATGTAGCTTATGCTCTACATCCAGTAGGATAAATTCAGCCTTTGAAATCTGGAGTCGTGGGGAAGACTTCTTGCTGAAAGGTCACAACTGTGTGTGCAGGGTCCCCTTGCAAATGGGAAATCTGTCTGTCAGCTCCCCAAAAGGAAGAGGTGGATGAGTGCAGTGACCCAGGCTCAGGGTCTGTAAAAATGGTGATCATATGTGTAACTTTATATTACTGGGTTCCTGAGTGGCATCAGACTTGCAGCTATGTCTTAGTCGTGATAGAAGCATAATGTCCAGCACCTAGCCAAAAAAAAAAAAAAAAATTGGCAAGAATTGCACCTTCCTGTCTTTAAAATGCAGAACCTGTGATTTAGCTTGAAAATGTTGATCTTCTGAGATTAATCACCTCTGTGTGCATAAGTTCTTCAGCCAAATGCTTGTTTAATAAGCTGCTTCCCTCCAGTTAGATAATGTGTTATCCCGCCTCTCACCAATGATTCATCTTTTCCAAAAACCCCCATATGCCTGCGGTCCAAGCTGTGGGCCAGCCGGTAGGCCCCCGGAGGACACGGCGTTAGGCTGCTCTTTCCAAGAGCAAGGAAGTGCTCTGTGGTCTGGATTTCCCCGCCCTCACGTGCCTGTGTGACTGGAGCAGTCCCTCTTCGGCGTGTTGTCTCGGCATCGGTCACGAATGAAGTGTCTTGGGGTTGGCAGATCTATTCCAAAGCCTGCAGGTGGTGGCTCAGCGATACCAAAGTTAATTTCCAGTCTCCTGCTAGATGTTTCAAACTGTGAATGCCACACTTCCAATGATGTAGCCTTTGAGTGTGTTTTTAAGCTGTTCTGCTACAGCAAGGAATCTTTCCGGCAATTTCAACCTGCTATTTTTTATTTTTTTTTTTTTTTTTTGCAACCTACCTATAAAGTGAATGCTTTGTCTCGAAACAGTTGTAGTCATTCTCTTTTACCTTTGACCATTTTTGGATGCCCTGTGGGTTAGTCTCAGTGCACACGCACACACGTGGTTTGTATTAATTGGGCAAACGCAACTTTCATTCAAAACAGCATCACCCTTTGCACGTTCTGATCTTCAGACATGTAGTCAGGTGCAATTCATGTGCTGTGTTGTTGGCCCTACTTACTGCCTTTTTATTATTGTATTCTAGGCATTTTTCTTAAATTTGATCTTTTCCATGTGTGCCCTAAAGAAAAATACAGGATTTCAAATGAGATCAAGTTGTTGGTGTTGCAATTTCGGATGTGAAGGATGCACTGCGTTTTTTGTCCTGCTAACTTCTGACCTTGGTTTGGAAGAACAGAAATGAGAGCTTCCATTCTCAGCTGTATTCCATGGAAATGAGGGAATTCCCAGTAGCGGGCATGGGCTGTCCCTCCCACCAGCACACCCAGATACATCCTTCAGGGCACCCAGTTCATAAACTCCTGATTTCCTCTTTCACTGGGGTTGGTCACTTTGTAAAAAGTCTGATGAATTCAGTGGTGTCATGGTGCTGTTCCCGCTTAGTGCATTTGCCTTTTGGATGCAACTGGATCTTTTTAGTAAGATGGGTAAATTTCCTAGAATGGGAGAAAATGTCGTGTGATTGGGGTGGACCTCGGACATTGGCAGGGGCCGTGCTTTGGAATGGGAACAGGACTGGATAGACAGTAAGCCTGAACAGTGTTTCTGCCGCCAGCGCCACTCTAATTGCTCTTTGGCCCGGGCACAATGCCGAAGTGGTCTGTTCACTCCTTCAGAGAAGAACATTTGCAAACAAACTTACTGCATCCCGCAGAGTCCAAGGGTTTAAGTTCAAGAGGTTAAGTTCTATTTACTGAGAGAAGTATACCATCTAGCACAGCGTGTACGCACTCACTACCCTTTTGTGCACTCTGCTTATGCCTCACAGAAGGTTTCGTGCTTCAGGAAGGCTTTTTTAGCTCCTCTAAGAAGCTCTAAAATCTCAGGGTTGGGAAGAGAAGTATGGGAACGGTGTGATGCGGTGCAGTTAAATTATGTCATTGTATCATTTGAATTTGTCGCCACAGCTCCTGTTTTGAGGGCAGCTTGATTTAATAAGCCATTTACTGTGCTGTATTTACTGAAATTGCTATGTCATGCCTGCAGTTGTTATGACGGCTCCTGTTACATTTGTAACATTTAAACTGCATCTGCAGTTATGAGTAGAATACCAGGGTTTTCCTCTTTCTTTCGTTTTAACTCAGATAGCTCTGGCACAGTACATTAATGTTGCTGCTGTGTCCAGATCCGATTTAGATAATTACAGTATGTTCTTCCTTGCACCTTTTGAACATTATCAGTGACACTCAGGCTGCTTCCATTAATGAGCAAACCAAAGGTAAAACACCGCAGATTAGCAGGGGGGCACTTGCCTCCGTGTGAAATGCAAGAAGAATTTACATTTGTGTTGTTCTGACTTACCGGGGACCAGAAAAAAAAGCTCACAGCAAACTGGAAAAATGAATATGACAGTGTCCTGTCGTAACTGTCCAAGTAGGTAGCACTGCTATGTAATGTTTTGGGCCAGAACTGTGTGAAGGAGGGTAAAAATTGCTTGTTAAGGTGGTGTCAGACTTGCATAAATAGGTATTCCGGTAATATGACGGCAGTGCCAGCTGTCAGACCGCAGGCAGCCACAGAATGCAACACTATCTCAGTGACTTTGGTGGTGGTGAAAGCCCAGCTCTGCCTAAATGTACTTCATTTTTTAGGGGCCCCCAGCTTTTCTAAACATATTGTGGCCCAGCATCAATGGGCTTTGTTTGTTACATACTCAGTTGGAAGCCTCTTATTTATGAATAGGAGCATTACTTGGATTCTCAAATATGTAGGTACTTGAAGTGGCGTTTTGTTGCTGACTGTGCAAATCTTCTTTTTGTTCATTGATTATAATGGTTCTTGTGTGGCAGCTGGATTAAATTAAGACTGAAGTCTCTGGGCTAAAAGCCCTGATGGAACTTTTGTGCAAAGGCTGCATTTCTCAACCAAATAACTTTCTCTTGGGCTTCGGCAGACTGCCCGCATACAATTACATACTGTGGACTAAATACCTGCAAACTTACATTTCTGACGAAGCCAATTCCACAGCAGCTGCATTTTATCGCAACCTACTTTAAAAATAACTAGCTTGGATATAGACCAAAAAACAATGCGGATGAGTCAACTAAACCGTGCCCAGCTCACTGCTGCTCTGTCAGTTTGGCCAGAGCTCAGACAAATGCCATCTCGTCCTCAAAGGAGAGGGAGCGGCTCTGGGTCTCGGTATCCCTTGCTGCAGCGTGAGCCAAAGATTCGTGTCTCTCGAGGTCTCTCTCAGTGTCCAAGCGCAGCTTGGCCTTGGCAACTGTGACCAGTGTCTGTCGTAGAACTGCAGAGGCTTAACATCGGTTTCTGAGCTTCAGCGTGAAAAACCTAGTGGCCTCTAAGACCAGTCTGAAAATACAGCCTCTCAAGCTTTGGAAATGAGAAAGTAAAATACAACTTCTTGACAGTTATGCCTGCTTAGTGGGTGTGAATGCTTTAGATAATTAAAGCTGTGGCTGATGTGACCGTATGTCAAGTGAACTTTCGCTTTGTGCTTACACAAAATGCCTGTGCATGGAGGGAGCATCCCCTACAGTGAAACTGTTGGCCTTCAAGCGCTCCTGTTAGGATTAGCTCATGGTAGTGCAACCTCTGCAGCTCCAAGTACTGAACCCAGCTCTTGGGCCTTTCTCCAAAGGCTGCGATGACAAGGCAATGGATGTGCCACAAAGTAATCAGCTGCCCATGTATGTGCTGGGGTAATGTGGGGTCTGGCGCAGCTGTCACCAGTCTTTTTTGGGGGAAAAGCCAGCAGGGGAGATGGAGTCATTTGTGGGGTCACGAGTTGGACCTTGCACACACAGATAAAGGGGAGGGACAGCAAAGGTCAGGTGCCCTCTCCATCTCTACGTACAACTGGTCAGCAAATGCTACAGACAATTGTGAAATGCCTGTACGCCTTACGGGAGATCTTACGGGTCTGGGACTAGGACAGTCCTAGAGGGAAGATGACTTGGTCAGTACGCGCTAGGACCATGCACAGCTGTGCTGCTCGCTAAACTCAACCTTCATTTGCATCTTTGTTGCCTCATGGCAAGACCCGAGTATTTCTGTAGGTTTATTGCAGTTAAAATTCAGGCTGTATGGCCTGATGTGGGGTGTGTGGTGGAGCATAGTCAGAAGAGAAGGAGCATTCCCGGTGGTTTTGTGTTCCCGCTGCAGTGATCCATAATGACTGATCTGGCTTGGCCCAGGGGCTCTTCTTAGATGGAGTTTAAATTTGCCGTCACAATGGGCAGAAAAAGGTACAGCAAATCACAGGTCATGCCAACTTAGGATTTTGTATTTTATTGCCTTCCTCACACTGTTTAGCAATTCAACTCTCTCTCATATATATGTATTTATTACCTGAAAGTTTGCAGCTTCTGAGGGGACAGGGATGACTTGCACTCAACAGCCAACCCAACGCAGGTAAGCTTCTAAGATAAATCTTGACCTCCTATCTGCTGTAACTTGAGTTTTATACAGCTATTATGTGAAGCAGAATCCAATAAACTTTGGCAGTATTTGGAAACAGCACTGCAAGGAAGATACAGGCAACAAGGGCAAAAAGACCACCGGCATGCTATTCCATCTTCCCTCGCGCGGTTTGAGAAGAGAGAGTTGAGTAAAAACCCAGTTTGTTTTTCTTTATGTGAAAAGAAACCAAACAGTCTACAGGCTGAGCATACACACAAGGCCATAAATTGCTGAGAAGGTGCTGCCGAGGTCAGTGGTTGTGAAAGTGTGTAGGTAGAGGGGTGCTCAGAACAGAAATGAGAACATTACAGTACGCTGACACCACGCCGCAGAAGTGGAGTGGAAAGGGGCCGCAGCGAAATCGCAGCGTGAATACTCTAGCTGTAAATTTTTTAGTTAAGGTTCCTATCATATGCTTCTATTTTTAACACAGTTAAAATTAAACTCTGCAGCGAAGGCTGAGTGCTAGAAATTCTTTCTTCACTACTCCAGCATTGCCAGCATCTTTTTTGACAACTTTCTTCTCCTCCCCTGCAACCTCGGATATGGGATACTTCAGCTATACAGGATAGTAAGTATCATCTCTCCACCGTCAGGAGCGACCTCCTAAAGGACTTCCAGCAACGAGCAGATGAGATTGTCGTGACAGTGTCTGGTGTCAGCTTTTAATTTGTGAGCGTTTTCCTTGGCCCTCTGTTCGTGGATGGTTACTGCTGAAAATCTGCACGAAACTGTCCTTAACTCACCCCGCCTAATGCTGTTGCACAGATGGCATCTGCAATCAGCAGATCAGGGAGCACTGTTGTAGCTAAATCAGACTTGGAAGTTGGGGGTCAAAGCCTCAGTCTTAATTCTTGAGTTCCTAGCCTTGATACAACCACACACAGAACAGCCTCCTGGTCTGCAAATGACATCGAACACTTCACAGTCCAGCTCTGCCTTTTATCCTGCAGACCCACCTGTCCGATGAGGCTTTTTTTATTTGGCTTTACAATAGCAGATATTAAATGCCTTGAGGCTGCTGGCTTCTGTCTTTTAATGTGCTCCATCGACTACGGCTACGCAAACATAAACCAAAGCTGGTTTGCGCAGCGCAGAGTTCACGTGTGGAGCATTTAGAATTTGCCTTTAGCTCCATTTAGGACACAGAGGAAGGTGGTGGTTGTATTTAGGCTGCTGCATCAGGCCCTTGGCAGGCAGAAAAGGACACGGTGTTTTGGTTGTATTGGTCCGATCAAAATGGCGTCAGGTGACTGATGAGCCCCTTAAGGCAGGCTGCCGCAGCGGGAGCGGCGTTGACCGGCCCTGCTCGTCTCTTGGTCCTAGCGCTGCCAGCTACCACTGCTTTGAAGCCGGTAGCTGGTACGTCCACAAATGTTAAAAAGATTCATCATCTTGATCTCATTTGACTCGAACTGCTTTTTTCTATCAGAAATTTACATTTTGTCTGCGTCTGCAAAAGATTTCTTTAAAAAACTTAGAAGTGACTGTTTCATAATATAGTACAAAATTTATAGACTATAGCTGCTCTTTTCCCTTCTGTGGAAGGGGAAGAATATTACAATTATCCCTTTTTAATCTTTCTTGTTACCCATTGTGTCTGGCAGGTGGAGGTGAAAATAGATTGAGATTTACAGTAAATCCATTTAAAGATGCTGTACTCATATAGAACTTAGCTTATGATTTTTAACAGATTTTGTACCATATTAGTGAAGTGTAATTACGTAGGAAGAGAGTGGCTAAGAAGAAGTAGCCATTAAAAAGACATTTACCAGCAGTAGCCATGCTAGAGTAGCAGAGATCCTTCCCTCTTCTAAATACAGCTTAATTATTACTCTTCCAAATATATCATCGTTTTGCTTTCTCTTTTTTAAGAGGCACCCACTACAGCAGAGGGGAAACTCAGCACAGCAGCATCAAGCTGTGCAACAAAAAGCACTAACCTCAGAGGACCACCTTTTGGAAACAACTGTGTTTTTCCAAACTGAGGGAGTACCTTTAAATTAAGATTCAAGACTTCATGCAGAAGCCCTTGTGCCTTTTTGGTTCTTGCTGCCATGGCAAGAGTTGAACAGAATTCCAAAATTTAAAGTTTGATGTATCATCTAAACCTTTATTGACTGAACACTTACCTGAAAACTCACACCACTCTAAGTAAAAATGGTACTTTTTGCTCATGATGTGAAAAGCGATAGTAAAAGCCTTTGTGTGAGGTCAGGTTACATGAAAATCCTGGGGGGCTGGTTTGGGCTTTTGGTTTTTTGGGGAGTTTTTGGAGGTTCAGGGTTTTTTGATTTTGGGTTTTTCTTTTTTTTTATTTTTTTTGAAAGGTCACGGTTTTTGATTGCAGCCACGTTACTGCTTTTTGTCACCTGTATGACTTTTGAATTGTAAAGTTATTTTTATGTGAATAATGGGTATACATTTTATTCATTAAATATATTTGAAAACCACAGAGGTTTTTTTTTTTTCCTACTAATTAAGAGCTCACAGTTGCACCCTGAGCCAGTTTGTATGGAAATGTCCTCCTCAAGACATACATTAGCACTACAACTCATGAGAATGAACCACCATCAACCTAGTTTCAACTAGTGCTGCAAGCACCGCATTTGCAAAAGGTGACTGAAGTCCCAGGGCCATACCTGCTGCACTCCTGTGACGACATCTGCCCTGCAGGCAGATCCTAAAGAACAGTTCTGAAGAAGTATCTCTGAGGTCTGAGATAAATGTGATCTTTAAAATATATGGCTTAGCAGCCTCCAGAAGGGATTTAAGAACTTCAAACCCCTGGTACTAAATGGGATTTCTTTCCCTAATAAATGTAAATTTGATAGGCTGACTCTAGTTGCGTTTCCGGTTAATGGTTTGATCAGCTAAAATGGGTTGGTTGGGACTGGGAAGTTAATTGTGGAACCCTGGATTTCAGTGGGTACTTAAAGCTAGGAGCTGAAAAATGGAAGGCATAAAACAAAAAAACCAGCATAAAACACTCCTTAGGATTAAATAGTGGAGCAGACCGTGGAACGCCGCTGAACCCTGCCCAGTTTCAGTAAGCCAACTGCATGTTGAATTCCTTCCACAAAGTGGTGCAGGTCCACGTGACGGCAGAAAGCCATGTGCCAGAGAAGTGTGCAGCCCTGGGCTTGGAGCATTTGCAACACAGGGTGAAGTTCTCGTCGGCAAAGAAAAAAAACCAAACTGGAGCAAATGGTCCCTTTACTGAGCTACTGCATAAGAGGAAGGCACTCCTTGTTCCTCTGTAGGTTGTGCAGGGCCAGCAGAAGCACGTCTGCAATGCTGAACCTCACAGGCCAAGATGGGATGCGAACCTCGGAAGGGCTGAGGGATGCATCCATTAGGCACTCGTCAGAACTGAAAGAGCTGCAAGTAGGCAAAGCAGCTGTTTGGGGACATAACGAGGAGAAAGCGAGCAAACAACCTGACGCTAATTCTTAGAGGTAGGCACTTACAGCTTTTTGTGGCACTGGCCTCAGGCACTCGCTTCAGCAGCGAGCGACTTTGTCTTTTCCCCATCCCTCAGAAACCAGGAAGAACAACAGCAATGGCCTTTTTTTCCCCTTCTGCTAGGCATGGAGGCACATGTGGTCTTAATTACTGCTAGGTATTTTAATCATTGTTACTAGTGTGCTCACACTAATTTGCAGTGAGTTGTTAGCGTGCACCACTTATTTTGCATTCAAGTTCTGTGAATTTCCCTTCTCGGAAAAAGCAGCTAGAAAAGCTGAGTTTACGCTTGCTTTATTACAAAACCACCCAATACAGCTTCAGCTCTCTGTGTACTCACAGACGCCTCTGGGAACTTGTTTCCCGTGGCTGCGTGGAAATCACATTTCCGAATGCCACACTGGAGTGAGGGAGATGCAAATGACTGTATCATCTCCTGCTGTTCTTTCGCTCATCTGCCTTTGGCTGATGCATCCAGGGAAGGCTATGATGTCATGGCGCCTGAAGTACGACCAGCAGTCCTGAGGATACATGAGGAGGCACCAAAGTTCATTTGCAGCGAATCAGACAGAACAAAGCACGTGTCTTCTGTAGACACTCGAGCGGTTTTCTCTTGTGGCTATTCCAACAGCTTCTTCTCTAATAATTGCTTCACCAGCACAGGACTGGATCGTCCTTGTGTTTCTCTTTGTACCAGGCCAATTAACTTATTTAGAACTTTGCGATTTCCTGCTTTTATTGCCATAACCTTTAAAGAGAAAAAAAAAAGAAAAAAAATCAAGAGACCAGTGTTAAGTAAACCTGGACATTTTCACTCATTCACAGCCAAGGTATGAATATTTTTGTCCTTTGGACCACTGTGGTAGAATACTATAGTTTGGGCTAAGATGTTAGTTATAAAAACTGCCTTCAGCTTTGCAGTAAGCTCCTGCTCTGCTCTCATGAGACAGCAGCAAGTCCCTACAGCAGCAGGGCCTTACAACTAATAGAAAGATCTCCTCTTATTGAAAAAGCCAGAAAACACTTTTGGATTTTAACAGCGTCTGCAACTTGAACAGCGACTTCCTGGAAAAGAGCCAGCAAAAGGAGACTGACTTCTTTTTGCTAATAGGATCTACCTCTTCACTCAATACAGTTCAGTTATAACAAGTAATTTGCATCAAATCACAATCTATTTGATAATATCTGTGAGGTCCTTCAAGTGCAGATGTAGGTGTTTTTGTAAGAGCATGGCATTTCCTTTAAGCACGGAATCCTTTGCAACGTAGCAATTAATTAACTGATCAGAAATACGACCTCCTATCAGACATCCAGCATTTGATGCAGAATCACCTGCAAAATAGCAAGGGCCATATTTAAAAGCTAAGCAAAGACGCTGGAAAAAAGCATTGGCAATTTCACTTTCAGGCATTTCTAAAGGAGATGCTACTGCTGAAAGACAAGCTTCTGGCCTTCATATTGTTTGTGTGGCAGGGAAGACATTCTCTACGTTGTCAGAGTTATTGGGCAAAACACGATAGCTTCAATTAAACAGGATGCCATATTTACAGATATTAAGGGAAGGATTGCGAACATATGAACACCCACTGTGCCAATACCAAGCACAAATGCAAATATTGCCACTCATTATGGTATCCGAATTATTGGCAGTCTAAACTCTTCTCTGGAATGTCACAATATGGAAAGGACTCATTACTCCCGATCTGCTAGAAATTACCTATACGGGGCAGAATACAGTACAATCCGGATAGTGCATTTTCGTAAAGTGTTCCGTGTTGGCTTGAGCAACTGTTTGCAAGTTAGCTCATTTGAAAGAAAGTTACAATCAAGAAGCAAGGCATGTTTTTTTTCCCCCCCCGTCAAGTACTTGGCTAACTCCATTTTGTAAGGTAAGCTCTCGCAGCAATTTAAAGCAATGCATTACAGGCCTTCAGGGCAGCTTTTGCCTTGGCAAAACATCACCTGGAAACTGAGGCCGTTCTACTGCATTTGGCTTGACTAAAACAGTGGAAAACAGAGAGGAATTACTCTCTCGGAGAAAGCATTATTATTGAAATGAGAGTGTAGTTATGGACCTTCGGCTTTTGCGCTTCCCAATCAGCTCTAATGTTTTTTCTATCCACACTTGTGCTTCCGTACCAGTATGAAAATACAGCAGCACTTTCATCAGGCTCTGCAAATGAGTCAGTCTGATGGAGGTCATGCCGACCTACTGCAAGCTCATTTTCTTTATCAAAAGCTCTTGCAGAGCTGTTAGCATCCCCCAATGAGATCCGGGGTGGGTGGTATTGTTCTCAAAAGATGTTAATGTTTTTTTCCAAATGGCAAATGTATCTAGACAATGTTTCTATTACAAGTAAGCTATTCACTTCTGCTTTTACATTTTCGCTCCAGAGAACATGTAAGCACTTGTTTTCATTTTGCTTTTTTATAAAGCAGATTTGAGACTCTGACAAAATCCCTTCCCACTCCTCCCCTTCACGATCAACAAGGGTTTTTTCCCTTCTTCCCGGCTCAGACCTCGTTGGACCGATGAGCCACGCAGGCTGCTGCGTGTCCTTCCAAGGAGATGGGGAAGAGCCAAGTCCCCGTCTTTCCTACTGCAGCACTTGTGCTGCTGCCACAGCCCAGCAGCAGAACAGCAGAAGGACGGCAGCTCCGGAGCCACTGATGCCGCTGCCGCGGGGTGCGGCTCCTCCCCACCCCACAGACGCTGTCAGGCAGGAGAGCCAGCCAGGCTTGTCTCTTGGCAGTGGAGGGAGGCAGGGACATGGCAAGGAGACAGATGCAAGTAACATTTTTGCCTTGCCAGCCTCTGATACAGTCTCTAATTCCATAACTAATATATGCCTTGCTGGAGGTAACTTCGATCTCCAGCTTCAGAACAGTTTAACAGTGTCGCCCTAATATCACAACAGCTGACATAAAAATCAGAGTTATGTGGCTGGGTGGCCAGGCCAGGTTAATGGCAGTATAGCTGAAGAGGGAAAGAGCCCCACAGTTTTGCTTTCCTGCATTAAATTTTTATGGTCTCTCAGAATGACTTAGCCCGTTAGCCAGACTGGTAATTTCTTCTGCTGATCATTTTGTGTATGCTTCAATTTCCCAAAAAACACTTAGTAAAATAAGAAAGGAGAAGAAAAGCCAGATAATATCTGAGCAGCACCTTTAACGCTCCCATACTGGCTCCAGAGCTCAAATGCCAATCAAAAGGAGAAGGAAAAAGGCCATTTTAACCCCCTTTTTAGTGCCACAGACTGCCACAGTGCACAAGCTTCCCAGCACCATCATAATCACCTCATTTTCTTGTCCATCAATCACCGCCTGGCAGATCTGTTCAAGCTCTTTTTGATCCTGCATCAGTTCAAGTTTCTTTTCTTTAACAATTTCAAGAGGAGTCTTCCCTTCTTGCTTCCACAATTCCGCAAGCACCTGAAAATCACAATGAATAGTGGAGGTCAGTGTCTTGACGTATCAATGTTGTTTACGTGCAATATTTCGGTTACTGATCCAAGAAGCCAGATTTTAGTTAGAGCAAGAGCAGATTGACTAAACGTGAACAGACCCAAGATTTAATCCTGTGCCTCGCTCGCTGAAAGAGCTCTTGTACCCTCCCTCCTTTTCTGCATCCTGGAATAAGACAAAGCATTTTCACTCGCTGCATGAGTGCGGCAGGCTAATGGTTCGCAACCGGTGCTCTGCAGCCCACCCCAGTACCGGGAGCTGCCCACTACTACCAGAGATGGTGCCTGCTCGAAGAAGTTTGCCGAGCGCAGCCCCCGTCTGCCTCGCTGCACTTGGCCGCCGCTCCCTCGCTGGGAGAGGGGGGCAGCACGGCAAAGACTGTCACGGACTGCGAGGCTGTTCCTCAGGCAGCACTCGCGCTCGCGTAACTCACAGGAACTGCCTGAGAGCACTAAGAAAATGCATTTCCATGAGCAATGTCTCTGCCCGGGAACTGACGATTAGCTGACTATTGTACCAAGTCCAATCCCAGGTAACTCATCCCATTACCAGTCCTCATCAGCAAGCTGTAATGAGGATACGTATGACAAAGCAGAAGAAAAATAGTGCCGAGCAGAATGAATGCAGTGGCTCCAGCCCACCTATGCATCACCTCCAAATACTGGGTGACCCCGGGCCTCCGGAATAATCACTTGTTAACGCTACTGTGTTTTCCTACGCTGTAGCAGGGCTATAGCCCTGGAATAAACTCAAGAGAAGGGAACATTTGTAAAAAACCAATTTCCTTGGGCAGTCATTTTCTGTATTCCCTTTGCTCTTATTTCAGAGCTGTGGGAGGAGAGAAAGAAAACCCTTATTAAAACAGCTGCTTGTGCTCCATCCTGAGCTGAAGATATAATTGTATGTTTGGGCCATTGCTGTGTACCAATATGGAAATGGATGTCACGTCAAAATTTCAGCATTAAATACTCACTGTGGGATGAAGAGGAGGCTGGGATGGGGAGATGAGAAGGGCATTCAAACTGCATGTTAAATAATTAGCAGGGCAGCAAGACAACTTAGGAAGAATGAAGCATATGGGACGGTATCTTAACTACCCCAGCAATTTTCTTCAGCATGAAGAATTTTCTGGTACAAAAGACCTTCAGTTAAACAATTTTGTAGCCCCAACAGGTATTTAAGAACCATGCATTGACGCAATTCCTGCAAGAGGAGATCTGTTTGCCAGCAGTACCCCAAAGCTTTTTATGGGATCTTATCACTCTGCTGGAGACCTTGAGAGAGGGTAATGACACGCAGCTGTACTGTGGCAGCTACATCTTGTTTTTTCCCTGTAAGAGGGTTAAAGGCAGATCACAATATTAAAGTTACTGATAAGCAGCCAGAGTTACAACTGCTATAAGTAAAGCTTTCAGCTGTTTATATCTAAATAAATCACTGCAGTATATGATGTCTTCTACAAGATCTTCCTTCTAGTGCAGTAGTTAAAAATCATGCCAGTGCTACCTGGAATACCCCCAGAAAGAAACACATCCAACAGAGATTCAACCCGTCTGCAGCCGCTTGCCTTTTTTTTGTTGCACTCCATTGCTACCCTAGGCAGCCCCCTCCCGTTCCTTCCCTGAGGGACCAGGCAGGAAGCTCTCTGTCCTCGAGGCCTCCTGCGGCACCGGGACGGTGCATCACCCCTCCAAAGGAGCCCTGTCCTCTTCGCACAGCACAGCCCATAGCAAAACACCCCAGAGAGTCTGAAGCACTGCACAAATCAGGGGCTGGACAAGGAATAAGCCATATCGCTCTCCTGGAAAAAGGCAGATGTGACTTTTAGGACCGGTATGTATTCAGGCAGGATGCCATGGGCTGCAGGAGGGGAAAATCTGCAACAAACAAAATCTATGCAGCCGACCATGGCAGAGTTACCCAGGAGCGACTCATACATCAGGCTGACTTAGATCAGGGGCAGGACAGCTTGACAGTCAGAGATCCAGCTCTGATTCTCTGCTATTCCTATGCCAAATGGCTCCTGGCACTGAGAAAAGCTTGCCCATTAGAAACCTTCAAGGCACCAGATTTTCCCTGTGACATCTGCATCATGTGTACTTTTCAATTTGGTAACAAGCATCTCCACTTAGCTGGTAGAGCAACAATGTTATCAAGGCCCTTGCTTGTTTACAGGTATGTAGGAAAGCAGAGAGATGTGGCCAAGCCCTGTCAAAGATGCACTGTTAAAAATGTGTTTCTCCACTTGGCAAGGAGTACGAATCTAAAGAAAGCAGTTTAAAAAATGATTTCAACTCATTTACACAAACTGCCTGCACCGGAACAGGAGGATCAAATTATGAAGTCTCCAGAGCCAAAACGAGAATCTCAGGCCTCATTTCCATTACTGAAATCTCAGTAGTTTCTACTATTGATTCTTGCCTGAGCGTGATTAGATTTTAATGATGTTCTGCGGTCTCTACCTACAAAGGCATAGCAGCAAACCATTGGTCAAGATGAATTAATCAGGACTTGCACGTCTGGCTGCCACAGGCATCGTATCAAACATTTCGCAACCGGTGAACGTGCCAGCTGACTGCTGTGCCTGAGAATGCTCCAACTGGAAACCCTATCTGCAGTGATTTGCTGCCAAGGGTGGGCGGGAAGCAGCAGGCAGTACCACTCGAGTCAGTCCTGTGGGCATCTCTCCTTTCCAGTGATGGAAGCCTCGATGTCTGGCACTTGTCCCTCAGCCTCTGACAAAAGCGAGGGGCAGGCTGGGTCCAGTCCTCCAGATGGTATAGCTGTAATTGTCAAAGCAGATGGTTCTGTTTAGGTTTGTGTACTGTACTCATTTCCCTGCTACCTACTTTAAAGTAGGGGCGCCAAGTGGGTCTGCTGAAGTTATTCCTATGCAGCTGCAGAAGCAAACAAGACCTGGGGTCTGCTCTGCTCCATACCCTGCTACAGATCCCCAACAAACATGCGACAAGGGTGTCCATACGGAGTTGCTCCAGCACGGCTCTTCAGCAGCAGGGGCAAGTTTCTGCTTGCCTGGCCCAGGACCCAGCCTCCTCCCACAATGTCGTAACTCAACAGCAGGCCCCGTATGCCAGAGACGTACTCACTGCCAGCCCTGCGAACGAGGACCAAGGCCCCGTCTCGCACATACTCCCCATCAGACTGGTTTCAGTCCTGGGCGAGCAGCACTGGCACCTCCTGCTGTGGGCTTCAAAACGGTGCCTCCGGGGTGGGCCACAGCACGTGCCTGTGCAGGTGCCCTCAGCCAGGACAATCCAGGACGTGCTCACCCCACAGCCCTGCATGCCGGCAGAGCTGGAAGCTGCTCCCCTTTGCACGGGCACGCCAGTCTGACACTGCTTCGGAGACCTCTGGAGTAGGATGCTGTATTTGATGGCAAGTTGGGCGTGAGCTCTGTAATTACCTAAGTGGTAATTATGTAAGCACACAGTGCCCTTTCCTTGGCATATGCATCCTACCATACAACGTTCTGCGTTTATAATCGGTACTCACAGCTTTTATCTGCCTGTGTTTTAGTGTCGTACACAGCAGAGACCTAACACAAAACCTCTTAAAAAATTTAAACTGTTAACAGCTCCCTGCAGCGAGCGTGTATGTGTATGCCTGTCTGCGCGCTCACCCCATCGAACCCTTCCATCCTTTCTCATTGGATCTGTCTCTACCACTGCAGTTCATTCTCCCCCACCCCAAGTGCTGCAATTCATCTGCCGTTGTGTATATATAGCCCTTTCTGCCCCTGGGCCACCCAGTATCCCTCCCTACTGCTGAGAATTGTTATAAACATTTGTTATTCTTCTGACATCCAGGCAACCGAAATACTTTTCTAAACGTGGCAAGGTTTCTGCAGTTTGATAGCATCACTCAGTGATGGCAAGCAGTACTGTTATTTCTCTGTGTCCAATTTCAGAACACTGAGGACAACATGCGCATTACAAGGAGTTGGTAATTAAACAAGAAAAGCATCTCTGAAATTCTTGACATTTCATAACCTGTCAGAAGTGCTGGCACACAAATATATCACAAGGCAAGAAACTCCCATAGAAGAGCATTAGTTCCCGGTCTCTACCTCCACAAGGAAGCCGAGAGTTAAGACCGGAGTTCTGAAGCCTCCTTTTCAAATGCAGACACTGAACTGATGGGTGTGCCATAACCCGGCAGGCACAGAACTGCTCTGCATGCCAATGCTTTTCCTATTAATACTTTATATCCTTTTTGAGGCTTTTACTTTTCCAATCCAAAATTTCCAAATGCACATGCCTGAAGTCAGGCACTTAAATCCTTATTTATGATGCCTGTCATATGCAACAGGCTATTCACAGAAGCAGACCAACAAGATGACCAACTTAGTTAAGAACCACAAGCATGTCCAAAAAAGAAAACAACAAACCAAGATGTTTACGTGTCTCCAAGTATGGTAAAGAGCCACATCTGCAACAGTCACAGTTGATTTATTATCATGCAAAAAAAAGTGAACTGACTTCGACACGATTCCAAAGTTGTACTTGGATTAATCAATATGTGCTAGAAAGATGGAAACCCGCCCAGTGTATTTCAGAGTGTTAAAAGCTTGAAAGCAGACAAGGCAAGTTAAATATCTTCATTGCAAGTTAAATATCTTCATTAACAGTTTCACTGATGAACACCTGAGAAGAAGCAGTCATCTACTGTACTTGTCTAGAGGATAACTAGTCTGAGAAGACAACGCATTCCACATAAATGAGCTGGCAACAATTTAAGGTGAATGACAGATTATTCCCTATCACAAAAAACCTCCAAATTTTGTCTATAGAGACACCAGTCACCGTAGCCGTCATAAGCAGTTCACAGTTTTAGATACAGAGCTGCTTTTTCGGACTGTCCTAAGCAAGACAATAGTTAAAAAGAGGAGAAAACTAGCTTTACCATCAGTACTTGCTTGAGAGGCCCATGACAACACTTGCTCAAAAAAGCAAGGATAAAAGAAAGGCCAGACCTCTCCACTTTTGACTCAGGGGTACACCAAAGCATAACTCTTTTTGTGACTGCACTCAAGTGGATTATATCCTTTTCCACATGCTAATGCTTGGGAACATAGACCTTACTGTCCTTTAGTACCTAGTAGATACTCTCAGCTTAACTGCAAGTCATGGATTAATTCCTAATGACCTTTAACTCAGGTCTGACTTGAACTGCGAAATTGGGATCTAGTGTCCAGCCTGTTCAGAAGCAGCATTTATTTATTTGACTTCAGTTCACATTGCTTAAATCTACTATTTGACTTGTGCCCCCTTCTAACACTGAATATGCAGATGTATCTGTAAGATTATATACATGTGAGGGATTTTCATGTATTATATGTATAGTAGGTACAAAATTTATCATTTATCAACACTCCAAATAATTTCCTTTTAAAGCAACTGATGTACTGGTACATGCTGATTGTAAAATTGCTACATGAATGGAGTAAGCAGCCACAGGTTCAAAGTACAGTAAAATCAAAAAGGTACTCACCTGCTTTGCTGCTGTAGAAGAAATTGCTTTTTTTTCTAGAAGGTTCAGAAGGTCAGCCAGGAGAAAAGAACTGACTGGGCTAGGGAAAAACAGGGCAGAAGTTACCTCAGAGAATAAGGTGAAGCAATATATCTAGACTACTGTTGCTTGCCTGAAGATCCCACAGTTTAGCATGACAAGCTAGAGTTTTTCCTCATGATACACTGTATTCAACTTTGGTATTGACTGCTTGATTACGCCTTACCATTGTCATATTCCAAAGAAGGAAGACTCTGATTACTACTCCTAACTACACGGTCCTCTTCTCTGCAAGATATTTAGTTAACTGCATTCAGTACGACTGCGTCAAGGCCTACATAGCACTGCCTAGCGTAAAACACTTCACAGATAATAACTAAAGCAGAAGCGAGCAAGAGAGTGACACGATACCATTCAGGGTACATGAGAAAAGGATCACTTTTGTTTCACCACTGTAGTAATCAAGAATCCTGACCTTTCCTTTACCGTAAGGGAATGTTGTTTCAGATAACTGAGCAGGTCATTTAGAATCCAGCCGATCACTTTCTTTGGCTTCATCTGGGTCCCTTTTACCACATTTTCAAAGAATTCTGCTAATCCATCTTCATTCTGTTTAAGAAAAGTTAAATGCATCAAAAAGTTACCAGAGTGCAAACACGTTGAATTATACAATTACATTCAGAATATAAACACTCAATCCTAAAGTAAACTTGGTTTTGTGAATTCACTGTCAAGTCACAAGATTTTGGAGTAATTTTGTTAACGTAACAGCAAACAAACTATGTTCCATCTAGAATAGGTACATGCAGCTTATCTGCCAGCCTGTTTCAATGGAACTTCCAATAAAAGAGTGATCTTTTTTTCTTAACTCCTCCCTAGAATTAGCCTTTGGGGAGAAGCTTTCTCATGTTCTTATGTGTTTTAAATATGTGTAATGCTAGAAAACATAATGCTGCCATCTAACAGGCTGTCATGCTACCTTTTACCAAGAAGAGGTTTTTCTTGAAACTGTCTACAGGTATTTCACTCTTGATCTTGCAATCGCTTCTATTTATTTTGGATTGAAGGAGTAAGTTTAGCTTGCATTCACCCTTCAATAATATGGAAAGGTCACACCGTAAGAAGCAAGGTTTTATTTTTCTAGTTTTTTCAGAGAAGCTACGTAAGCTTTTCCACAGCACCCTAAATGCTCAGAAGGTGTAACAGTAGGGGATTCAATTTATAGCCTAAGTGAAATCTGAGATTGTTTTTAGAAGAACAGATACTGCACAGTCTGTTGAATGCTGTGCTGTTTGTCATCAAGGCATTGATGGATCTTTAACTGTAGTACAGAACTCATTAGGTCTCCTGAAGGCTGAAGAGATATTAAGTGGCAACTCCTGCCTTTCCAAGGAGGAATCCAAATCCAGCGTACCACTGGACTTCTGCAGTGTGTGGCATAAATGCACAAGAGAACAAGCCAGCTCTCAGAAGTTGTGAGAGGTAACAGTTTAGAGACAGCCAAGGAGCTATTCTAAGTATACTATCATCACAGCAAAAACATTTTCCAAGCACATACTGACTGCAGCCAGATCTCTCTGAACAGTTGTGAGCAAAGAGTGCAGGTACACACTAAACCAAAGCCTGACTTTTCCACTCAAACACATCCCATCAAAACAGTCTCACTTGCCCTTGTTTTTAAAGGCAATTTATCACCATAGCAATACAGAATTTTAGACTTTCCTCCTCCAAACTTTCACAACACAGACTTCCAACAGCTCTAGATACCACATTTTTCATTAGTAATGATGTATGGCTTTTGAGAAGACTGCAGATTACTGCTCTCTGTTCTGTGAAACAGAACCAAATGTACTTAGATTAATGGCTGGTGTGCTGTAAAACTGGTGTGACAAAAGTCAGACCCATCCCCTTTACCTTGAGACCATGAGCAAAGAAACCAAGTTCTCAGCCTAGGAAAGCCACTGAGGTCTTTTATGAACCAAGGTAAATCCTGTAACTCCCCCTATTTATCTACCTAATACACACAGACATAACCCTTCTTTTCCAGTGTTCTTACAAATTTAACTAGCGGTTACTTTGTAATCAAATGATGTAAAATCTAAGGCTAAATACACTAGAGGGACAAATTTGGCTTAAAAACCCCCACCAGTAAAGGAACGATGTGATTACCAAAGCACAGGAAACTTGATTAAAAACTGTGTGTGTGTTAAGTGGAATTACTAAAATGATGCATTACTAAATACTGTACTCTTTCTAATTCACCTCAGGATTCATTAGCACAAACAAACACTGATTATTTAAACAGCAGGTTCCCTTCCACAAAAACACCTGTCCAATTTAGGCAGGAAAAAGTGAGCACGTATAAATGCTGGTTTCTTTACTCATGCTGCAGAAGGTTTTACAAACACTCCAGGCAGAGTAGGTCTAGCTACAACATTATGCACATGAAAACAATGTCTGCAGGTGCCACATGTCTGAATGCAGACTACGCAACTCAGACGCAGCACGTCCATCACGTATAGGCTGGAAAGCGTATCTCTACCAGTGGGTACATTCAGATTTCTGGATACCAACAACCTGGCTGGAGCTACAGCTCTGACCCTGCTGCCACACCTTTGAAAATCAAGGACAAACATACTCAGCCTTCACATTTTAATCAGATGATTTCCAGGCAGCAAGAGGAGAAAAGGCCAGGAATACTCAGAATTATCCATGCTAACAGGTACCAAACCCCATACTCACTACTTGTTCACATGAAACCAGACATATTCCCGAAAATTCCTTTGCCTTTCGTTTTAGTTTTTTTTAAAGTAAGTGTCAGTTTCTGTAGCCGAAGAGTAGGAAAACCCAGCAATGCTAGACTGAAATGAGTAAGGCAGAATGTCAAAACATCAAAATGACTGACAGAAATGAAACATTTTCCTTATTTTCTTGCCATATTAGAAAAATGCAGGCATAACTTGATTAGCTTCAATTTCTAGATACTGTACTACTTGAACTTGACTTTAATTTGTTCTGCATTTTGGTCAACCTTCTTCATGCCAAATTCACTCCAACTACCAACACACACACACCTGTCCCTTGCCATAGATCTGAGCTGAAAACCACTGCACACACTAACATGCTGGTTTACAGGAATGCTAACTGACTCTTCTCACTTAATTCTGAATAACATATTTTAATCTTCATAGAAGGAAAACCAGAAATCTGGAACCGCAGGACCGTGTTTGTGATCCAGGCCCACTCGGTGCTCCCATTACACACTAAATATGCTGTAACTTATTCATCAGAGTCTCACTGGCATGAAATCTGACATACCAATATTTCAACCAGATGCAAATTTCTTTCTTAAACATGGTTTAAACCATCATTTACTAGTACTGAGATGTCAAAAAAAATAGTCGTGGAGTGATTCCAGATGCTTTTTAAACAATACATTATTTTACAAAATACCATGGGTACAGTCTTTAGGGACATTGGGTCTGTAATGCAAACTTATGCTTTTAAAGACCAATAATGTTTCCCAAAGAACTGAAGAAGCAAACTACATCAATGTTAACAAATAAAATGTAATTTTCTGCTTTCTTATTGCCATTTTCACCATCACAGTTCCCACAATAACCAACTGTGAGGTAACAACTGCTGGAAAAACGTGCAAGATTGTCAGGGAAAAAAACAGAAAATCTAGCCCATTAAAGGAGACAAGCACAGCAGTCAAAGAAAGTTCAAACTTTTTCCTACAGCTTCTTATAAAATTATTTAAGTTCTAAAAACAAGCATAAAGTCATCCACACACCAACATGTATGAGGACGGCGTGTCATAAACAAAATGGTCAAAACCAACTTCTACAGCATTCCACTTTTGACTGTTCCAAGGATTCACCAATGTAATTGTTCCACCAAAGCAATAAGCCAAAGCCCAAGTGGAACTGCCACTTTTATCCGAGTAAGCAGGAGAACAGCAAACGTACAGGAAGACTTGGAATTCGGATGAGAAAGGAAGTGATCAGACTGGTTTTTTCTAATGCTGTACTGTGACAACTGATCTATTTTTTGGTTGGACCTCCCCAGACTTCAGCACGCTTTTTGAAAACAAAACGTCACATTAATGTCTATGCCAATACATCTTATTTTTTTGACTCAATAGGAAGCAAGACAAGAATACTACAATACCATAACTAGCAAAGTTGTCAGAGATCCTTCTTGACTGAAGTATTTGTCAGCCTACCAGTTTACGCAGCAAAGTAGAAACTGCACGCAGAAATTGAGTGCCCAAATACCACAGAGTCTAAGTGGCTCAAAGAATTGTATCTTTATGAATAAGAAGGGTTCTGCATGAAGAAAATCAGAAACTTGATTTATTTTTGCAGTTTATACAAAACTGCCAGAAATGTAGCAGTTTACACTTAAGAAATTTCAGATATAAAGATACTAATAGGTAATGCTCTCCTTCCATTTCAGTACATCTTGTAATCAGGCAAACCAGGAATCTCAGATTCTCAGTACTGCAATACATACAGGTAGCTATTGTATATGAGAATAAAGCTCATGAAGTACGCTCAGAAACTAACTTGCATGCTGAAGTATGGTACTGTTTTATTATAACTTTGGCGCATAATGTTTTCTCTAACAAGTTGGCGCAGAACAGAGATTTTGCATTTTAGAGTCATCCCTCTACCACTGCCATTTATTTAATGAGCACTCCTGGGCGCTCTAACCTGAAAGAATGCTCATTAGATTTGTGCATCTGGCCCTATCAGCAATCTTCTGCAACTTCTGATGTAAGCTTAACGCAGCAATGGACGCACCGTTTTCAGATGAATTAAGGTTAACTAGTCTCCCAGTGAACAGGCAAGCAACTTTTATGGAGAGTATACATGCTGACATTCTAATACACAATAAAAGAAGACCCGCAATGAAGAACACGTTCGCTTCATGCATTCAAATGGATGCATTATCTTATTACAAGCTGAATCCCAAATTTCAGCTTGGAGCTCATTAATTGTCTCATACGTTGCAAAAAAGAAAAAAAGTTAAAAGGGAAAAAGCAAAGGCAATAGTGGATTTCAGAGAACAGGTGGAAAGAAAGGGCAGTTGATGAGGCAAATATATAGGGCTAGTTGACAGAGTGACAGAAACCACACAGCAGAAGCCATCAATACTAGCAAAATTGAAACACACAAGAAGTGGGTTGATGCCAAGTGAAAGGAGTGGGTGTGCTGGGTCTGGCTGGGATGGAGTTTATTTTCTTAAGAGCAGCCCGTAGAGTGCTGTGTTTTGGTTTTGTGAATAAAGCAGTGCTGACAACATGTTGATGTTTTGGCTACCGCTGAGCAGTATTTGCACAGCATCAAGTCTCTTTTTCCCACCCTGCCCCCCACAGCGAGTAGGCTGAGGGTGGGCACAAGGTTGGGCAGGGATACACCCTGGACAGCTAACCCAAACTGACCAAGGGGATATGCCATGCCACATAACACCATGCTCAACAAGAAAAACTGAGGGAAGGGGATTTCTGGGGAGGTAGTCATTGGTCGGAGACTAGCTATGCATCAGTCTACTTGTGGAAGGTGGTGAGTGATTGCATTTGCATCACTTTTGGGTTTTTCTCTTCCTCTTTCCCTAACCTAAGTGTCTTTATATCAAACCATGAGTTTTCTTGCTTTTGTTCTTCCTATGCTCTCCCCTGTCTCCCCCCTGGTGGGGGGAATGAGCGAGCAGCTGTGGTGCTTAGCAGCTGGCAGGGGTCAACCCACCACAGAGGGGGAGAAGAATAAAAGAGTCAGAAAAAAGAGTTCAGGACCTATCTGCCTTTCTGAGCTCTGTTTATTTCAATATGTGAGAAATATGTTGATGTGAGAAAATGCATGCATGGACAGGAATACTGGCTGCGAAATAACATTTTCCAGCTTATACAATGAAATAGAAAGGTAAGATACTACCCAACACTTCTTGCTGCTATCAGTGCAGCCTCATGACTTTGATGAGACTTACGACTCACCTGCCCACCAAACAGCAAAATATCTGCAACTCACTAAAATGGCACACCACCACAGGGGCAGTTTTCCTAACAGCTTTCTTCAGAAGACAGAACCAATTTTTTTCTGTAGAACCAGCTTCTGTACAAGTGTATTAAATTACAAACACACAAAGGAAGAATATTAGGTAGTTAAGTTAGGTGCACTGCTCTCCCTCCATTCATAGTCAAAAGGAAAGGAACTCCTCCAGAGGACAATTTAAAGTACTTACGGTTCCGCTCTGAATCTTACTCTACAGTCCTTTTCCATCTGTCTCCACTAATCACAGAGGTAACCAAAGCAGGACACTGTCCTAGCTTAACTGGCTATGTGAAATGTCTAATCTTGGGTGGGTATACTAATGCCCACACAGTTACCATTGGCAAACGGAGATGATGCAGCTTGCATTTAAAAAGCTCGAAGTCCTTCAGAAGAATTTTGGAAGTTATGAGATTTTGCTGTCATGTCCTTACTCATATCCATATTTGCCACATCCTTTTCTTTCTCATCCCCTCTTCTGAACCCACCCCTGGTAAATTGCATTGTGAGGTCAAAGTTGACATTGTACAGCTGGTTTGTGTATTTACCTAAGAATAAGTCTGTTTTTTTCAAGATAATGTGGAAGCCAGATCAACTGGGACATGTGAAGCTGAAAGATTTAAACTTTGGGTTTTGCTTCTGCAGTCAGGAAAAGATGTCTATGAATTTGTTAAATACTGACAATGTGCCCAGCCTTGTACCAGACCCAAAGACAGGAAGAGCAGGCACTTGCAGACAAGGATTTGTCAGCAGTAAGTTGTACATTTGTTGCAGTCAGTCACGGGTGCATCCATGTGTAGACAGACAAGATCAATATTAAATAATAGTTATTTGACCGCACCTTGCATGAGAAATGCTTCTTCTAGGCACACTGTGTATGGTTTCTTTTTCCCACCCTTCTGTGTATATGGCTCCAAGGTACAAAGTATGCATTGGACATATTTCCAACTAAAAAACATCCATGAGAACTGACAGCTGGTTAATACGACATTTGTAAATCTTTTCAAAAACCGTGCAACTTCGACGTTTCTAGGCTTATTTTAGCACTTGATCAATAGACCTACCAATAAGGTGAAGCTGTGTTCAGGAAGAATCCCATACTGTTCAACAAGCTTTGCTCTCTTCACACTGGGGAGGTCAGGAAGTCTCTCATGAATCCAATCAATATTTACCACTTGCTGATGGTTCAGATTAGCTGGCAAAGATTTAGCATCGTACAGAATCAATGGAGGAAGGTTTGGCTCTGGCATGAACCTAGTGAAAATGATTATTTTCAGTCAGAAGCTAAACAACAAGAAATAAAATTTATATCACAATTTATGCTTACCTGGAAGTTGTATTGCTATTTCAACCAAACAAAATATTAAAAATTCATGACTCGGTATATCACTGTTAAGTAATAAGAGATCAGCCCCTGAAGTGCTGGAAAGCCCCCGTTTTCTTTCTTTGAGTATTTGCCACTGATTGTCCAAGAGTCAATGGTAGAAAAGGGGTAATTAAAATATTTCTGCACCCAAAATAATAATAAAAAATAACAACAATAATAATAGATATGGAAACAACCCATTCCTTTTGGCATCAAGCATGAATTGTGGATCTGGACAAAACAGGAGTGGACTGGCAGGGAAAAACACAGATTGACAGCCAACTGCCAGGAGTGATCTGGGCAGGTTGCAACCTTTTCCAGACTAACTTCAAAAGTCTTGATGAAATCTCATGCTGTGCTAAAAGCAAAGTTACTGTGCTCAGCGGGGTGCCATCACAGAACAAAAGGCTCCCTTAAAAAGAGAAGGCCAATTCAAACCACTAGAATAACTGTGATTGAAGCAAAAACCTCACTTACATGATCAAATGAGGGGTTCAAAAATATCAGAATAAAGGACCCTCTACATTTACTATAATAATTTCTGTTTCAAATCTGCCTAAACATGGATTTTAAGTTTAATGTACAATGTGTAGCAGTAAGTTACAAAAAAATTGAAAAACACTGTTTAATACTGATCATAAGCTTAGTACTAGTAATAATCTTTCTGGTCTTTATTTGAAATATCTTAGAGTCACCAGTTTTGTCTAGGTTTTCATGAATTTTCTTTTGCATTTTGTTCAAATTAGTCTTGCTAAATAAGCCTCATGCCAGCCCCTACCATAATAAGGAATTTATTAAATGATCACTGCCTTTTCTGATGCATTTCTAAAGCAGATTTAAATTTAAAGTTTGTGGGATGTTTTCAAAATCGTTGCTCTGCTCTGGTAAGATCAGTGGTAGAATATATGTAGATTTAAGCATGGAGAGGCGGGGCCTGCTATCTGAAAATCATTTCCCTCAGTATTTACTTAAAGCGGGAGCAATGCTTAACTCGGAACATTCTTACATTTTATGTCAGGTATTCTTAAGAATGCACTCGTACTGGCCACAAAGTCAACCTTTAACTTACCCACTCTGAGCTAAGGTACTCCAGCTTAGTTTTTAGGAAAGGTCTACAGGTTTTAGCAGAGATGAGACACAGTTCCAGATCTGAACTCCTCAGACTAGCACCAATTTTGATAGATCTCTTCCCCTTGCAGTGGAAGGCAAACTTCCAATACATACTCACTATACTAACTTTACATGCTCATTACACTGACTACATTTAAGAAAAGAAAGAAATTCTCAGTTCTTGAAATGTTAACTTTATAAAAAAAAATACCGATAATCCTGTTTTCCTTCTTTGTCTCTCATCGGTACAGTGCACCTAAAATAAAAACAAAACAAGTAAGATGTGGTAAGAGGCACACCACAGAATTAGTATTACGGCAAAAACACAAACCAAAAACTTCACCTCATGAAGATTAGGAGAGCTTCTTAAAGCCACTTCAAAGAATGTGTACATGTAACAGGGCAGTCATTTTCACACAGACACTGCCTAATGTAGCACACAATCTGTTGTGAAAAAGCCTCAACTTTAAGGATAAATTACTACCTATGAGGAGTCTATGCTTGTGAACATAGCTTTAGAAGACAGAAGTTGAGCAATACTATGTTACCTCTCCTGATTATGTCACTTGTGGTACCCATGGCACTCTAAAGCTGCTATTCCTGATGTTCCTCCAAAACAAAAACTCACCCAAGCTTGGAATCGAAGGCTCTTGTTTCATTCAGAATTGTTCCTCCTTTTTCAAGTTCTTCAATTTGCCTCTGTATTTCATAGTCTGACAGAAACAAAAGAAAAAAGAGTAAGCTTGTTATACTGCACTATTAGCTTTTGTACACTCCACTATTTCATTTTTCACTGCTATGTAATAATGGAATAGTTTGTTGTTTTAACCTTAATGAAATCAACAGCAGTAGTTACAGGCAGAATTATCAGTCACTGTCACTCTCTCCAGCACCGTTTCTTTCTTTGTGTGTTTTCCTCATCTTCTTTCATTCCCTTTAAACAGAAAACATTTTCTCCCAGGCACTGCAGCCAAGCCATACATTCCTAGTGACCTTCCAATCACTCAGTTGAGTTTTCTTTTGGAGATGTAATAATCATCCTTTCTTGCTCATATCCAAGCTGCATCTGAACTTCACACACACCACCTACCGTACTCAGTGGAAAGCAATCATCTACATTGGAGGACACAGAGCTACTGTTAACATATTTCAGCGCTAAACATGCTAGGCATTGAATCATCTGCTTTATTTTTGCAGACAGAGGGTTACCTCTGCAAGAAAACTGCAGACTAACATGGCTGCTATCCCCACAGTACCCCATACTAAGATTTATTCTGTCAGGGAGCAGGAAGAGCAAGGCTGCTCCACAAGGAAGGGTAAGCCAGGAGCCGAGGGTGACCACAGCACAGGCAGTGCCCTCACTGTCTGGTGCAGTCCCACTGGTCTGAACAGCATGGGCAGAGGCATGTGCTACTAACAGGGTCCACTGCCAGTCTCAGTCAAGGTGAGGGGATGAGTTGGGTCCAAGGTCCATCCAGGGAGTCCAGTCAGCAGCAGCAGGAGGTAAGTCCAGAGACAAGACTGGGAACAAGACTACAGAACACGTCCAAGCTCCATCAGGAGACAGGACTGAAAACTGATACACCTGTGATGTAGCTCAGGCAAAGTCTGAAGGGCCCAGCCTGAGCTTAAATGGGACTTCTAGACCCATAGGTAAAATGCATGGATGGAACACCCAGATGAAGCTAGTCAGGGCATTTAAGGCCAATTACTGCACTCAGGAGCCTGACATTTCATGTCAGACCACATAAAATATTTACAATCCTTCTGTAATGAAGCAACCATTGTTTACCTACTGCTTTTGCCAGGAATCGTAGGCTATTGATATTCTTCACTTCAGTTCTCACTCCGTAAGGCTCTCCAGGGTGATGCACAGAAACATTGGCATCCACTCTCAGCTGACCCTCTGTAAAAGGAAATTTCATCAACAGAATAGTCTGCCCTGTAAACTAGAGTAAAAACCTTGGGATGCATTAATAAACTGCATGTTATGTGCAGAGCATCAATAGCAGACTTCCTTATGTTCAGAAAGGAGTAATAACCACCTCATCATAGCGTTCTGTTTGTGATTCAATCTCAAGACTCTGCCTCCAATCATTCAAAATTTTCTGAGAATACTTTTTTAAACAAATTATTGCTCATCATTCTTCTCAGAGAAAACTGTATGGTGCAGTGCAGCACAGATCCTCTAAGCCATATAGTGAAAAAAGCTTCTGATTCACAGCTCTTAAATAAAGGGCAGAATTAGACAAGCAATTTAAAATGGTGGATTGTGAGCTTCCATTCCTCTAAAAACAGCATAAAAATACCTTTTGGAATTAGAATTTGACGGATATATACTACCCCCAGCATGGAACACAAGAACTTACAGTTATGTTGAACAGATTTACTAAGGTATTCTTGGAAATTTACAGCTCAAGGCCAAAATGTGGGAAGTAGTGGATTTTTTTGTAATTTTCTTCCTCTCCTTCACGAAACTGCAATCTTACCCCTGCCCCAAATTTCCCTGGCTGCCAAAAACTGAAACTGAATACAAAGTTTTACATAAAAGCATCCTGCACTTTTAGTCCGAAATGGAATAATGTCCTTAGAGATCTTTAATGACTCAACCACAAGTAAAGCGTAATTGTATCTTTCTAAGTTTTGTCCCCCTAAAGACATCCCTTCTGAGAAGAAAAGGCTTGACACAGTTATTCAACTAGAGGGAATAAAAAACCAGGAGAGGTTGTACTAAAAAGAAACATCATTTTTCGCATATTGCACAGTGAATGTCTGGAGCCTTCCTCTTTTTTTTTTTTTTAAATTTCAAATACCAATAAAAAGAAACAAACACTTAGCATTTAGATACAGTAGCATTATTAAAGAGAGTGCAAAATGGCTCAGAGTTAAACCTGTGAAGACGTCTACAGCTTCAGAATCCATTCTGGTCAACAGATGTAAATTGTACCAAGGCCTCTCTAGTTTGTAAAAGCAGGCTAGATGATAGCACACTAATTTCCTCTGTCTTCATAGAGTCTTGCCAGACATGCAAATCAAGGACAAAGGTGCCAGAATGACCCAACATCTCTTTCAAGAGAAGTGTTTTGCATGTGCTCCCTCTTTGGGGTGAAATGAGCACTTGTTCCAGAAGAGGAATAGTCTTGTACTGCCCTTGCTTCATTTTGAGACATGACCTGCTTCTACTTGGATGTAGGTGTCAATGTGACCAGACAATGAAGTTAATCAGGCATAAGTGAAAGGAGAGCCAGGCCCCAAATGTTCTTAAAAAAGCTTTTTTCCTGCAAGCCTGCTTTAAGCCCAGCTTCTTTTCCTTTCACTTTGCAATGAAATCATCTTTTCATCTGTTTGTTGTTAATGAAATAACACCTGATAAAGCTGGGCACTTGTCTTCACTGAATACACAAGTAGAACGCAGGTAGAACATGAGAACATAAAGCCTGATTTGAAAGCAAGTAATTACGATGAGGGAAAACCACAGTTGAAAGCCCTTAAAAACACCACCTTGAAAAAAAAAAATCCAAATACTTTTAAAGCCAGCTATCCTGGAGGAAAAACATTCCCAACATTGGAATTCTCTGCTAAAGTCTGAAATCTCACTGCAATAAAAGATATCATAGTGCAATTCCAATGGCAATCTTAGGGCCAAATTCAGTAGTGATAAATGATGTATGTCCATGAAGGCCTTTAAAGAAGCATGCAAACTGGCTGCTTAATATTAACAATGGTTCCCCGTTTGACGTGTAACACTAGTGTGAGAAAAGATTCAGAGGCATATATAATGTCTAGCAATTATTATTTCCCCCTACATTAAACCAGATTTGCATCACTAGCCAATTTATTGGATCCCATTCACTGGGTGATACATGCATCCACTTGTACTATGGCCTGAATTTGTTGCCAGAGCAGTGAGGCCAACTGCCACAGGCAAAAATATAGCTTACATTGTGAACACTAATAGGCAGCTGATAATTGGGTGTATGTGTAGAGGGGATGAATGCCCAAAACTGTACTTTTAAAGTCTCAAGCAGAAGCCTGCTATTTGCTAGCTGTAACCATGGGCTGCTTGTAAATTTTAATAACATTAGGACTGAGCAAAAATGGCATGACCTGAATCCTCCAATTAACAGAGACATGAGACAGAATCACGTGTTAGGAGGCTGATCACAGCTGTGCTTCTGCACATGACCTATTGCGAAAATTAGGGCTTTAGGGTTCCAGAAAGAAGAGCTGGTGCCAAAAGCAGGGGTTCCCAAAAGAGGAAGCGGTCTCAGAAAGATATTAGTAATCTTGGCTAGAGAGATCCTGGAGCTGAGGGAGGATCCCAAAGATCAGAGAGATGCATGGAGACAAATGTCAGGGGATGGCTACGGACCTTGGCCTCTTAACACCTGAGACTGGCATCTGCAAGCCTGCTGCACAGCACGAACCAACACAATTTTCCGGCCCACCTCCCCAGACCAGCAGTGGTCTCCCTAGTGGGAATTTGAGACCTAGTGAACATCATGCTGGAGGAGAGGGAAGGACAGAATGAGTATGTGAAATGATCAAGTAGGTTAAAAGCTGCAATCCCATTGGTTCTTAAATTAACCCTGGCACCAGTATCTGGTATGCGCTGTTGTTTACTCCATCTCACCTATAACACCAGCGTAAGTTTACTGCCCTACACCCCTCTTATTAGCTGAGACCTGACACACACAAGATGATCCATTATGTGTGATGGAGGAGCCCTGCTTTCCTGGACAGAACTGAACACCTGCCCACCAATGGGAAGTAGTGAATGAATTCCTTATTTTGCTTTGCTTGTGTGCACAGTTTTTGCTTTACTTATTAAACTGTCTTTATCTCAACCCTTGAGTTTTCCCACTTCCACCTTTCCAATTCTCTCCCCCATCCCACCAGGGCAGGAGTGAGTTAGCGGCTGTGTAGGGCTTGGTTGCTGGCTGGGGTTAAACCCCAACAGTCCTTTCTGGCACCCAACATGGGGCTGGAAGGGTTTGAGACAACAACAGGTTTGAATGGAATGTGCTAGATTGAATTTATAGCTGTTACTGCTGTTTAGCTATTAATCGGCAGGCTCCTGTGCTTGCCATGGGGCTTGCTTGCCTTACCATGTATTAGACTCCAGTGCTCGTTAGTGGCTGTTTTTTGCTTTTTCTACTTGCTGTACTGCTTATCATCTTACTCTGCTGTGCCTGGGAACATTTTGATAACATCAGTGGCGATGTGCCTGGGCTGGCAGATGGCCAGGGCATTGCTGCTGAGTACTTCCGTGCTGGACATGCTAGAACTTCAATACGAAATGGAGTCAAAAGGCAGCCAAGTGGTATGCCACAACTGGTATCACTAATGAGTTTTTCTCAATCCTTTTGGCAGCAGAGTGCAGGCCACAGTTTGCTTTCACTTGGAGGGGGTATCCAGTACACCTGGAATCGACTGCCCCAGGGATGGAAACACAGCCCTACCATTTGCCATGGACTGATCAACACTGCACCGGAACACGGTGAAGATCTGGAACACCTGCAGTACATTGATGACACCATCATATGGGGCAACACAGCAGAAGAGGTTTTTCAGAAGGGGAAGAAAATAGTCCAAATCCTTCTGAAGGCTGGTTTTGCCATGAAACAAAGTAAGGTCAAGGAACCTGCACAGGAGATCCAGTTTTTAGGAATAAAATGTCAAGATGGACATTGTCAGATTCTAACAGATGTGATCAACAAGACAGCAGCTATGTCTCCACCAATAGGCAAAAAGGATCCACAAGCCTTCTTGGGCGTTGTGGGTTTTTGGAGAATGCATGTTCCAAATTACAGTCTGACTGTAAGCCCTCTCTATCAAATGATGCAGAAGAAGAACAATTTCAAATGGGGCCCTGAGTAATGACAAGCCTTTGAACAAATTAAACAGGAGATAGCTCATGCTGCAGCCCTTGGGCCAGTCCGGTGTCCTGGTTTCGGCTGGGATAGAGTTAATCATGTTCCTAGTAGCTGGCATAGTGCTGTGTTTTGGATTTAGCAGGAGAAGAATGCTGATAACACGCTGATGTTTTTAGTTGTTGCTAAGTAGTGTTTATGCTAGTCAAGGACTTTTCAGCTTCCCATGCTCTGCAAGGTGCACAAGAAACTGGGAGGGGGCACAGCCAGAAGAGTTGATCCAAGCTGACCAAAGGGCTATTCCATACCATATGACGTCATGCTCAGTATATAAGCTGCGGGGAGTTGGCCGGGGGGCAGCGATTGCTGCTCAGGAACTGGCTGGGTATTGGTTGGTGGGTGGTGAGCAACTGCATTGTGCATCACTTGCTTTGTATATTATTATTATCATTATTATATTGTTATTATTATCATTACTATTTTACTTTATTTCAAATATTAAACTGTTCTTATCTCAACCCAGGAGTTTCTCACTCTTACTCCTCTGATTCTCTCCCCCATCCCACCAGGGCAGGGGGAGTGAGTGAGCGGTTGCGTGGTGCTTAGTTGCTGGCTGGGGTTAAACCACGTAAAAAATGTGCTTTACACCACAGCCGGGGAGAGTGGCCCTACCTGGAACCTCTGGCAGAAAGCACCAGGAGAGACTTGAGGTCAACCCCTAGGGTTTTGGAGCTGGGGATACAGAAGATCCGAGGCCTGCTATACTCCAACTGAGAAGGAGATATTGGCAGCATATGAAGGGGTTCGAGCTGCTTCAGAAGTGGTTGGTACTGAAGCACAGCTCCTCCTGGCACCCCGACTGCCAGTGTTGGGCTGGATGTTCAAAGGGAGGGTCCCCTGTACACACCATGCAACTGATGCTACATGGAATAAGTGGATTGTATTGATCACACAATGGGCTCAAATAGGAAACCTCAGTCACCCAGGAATCTTGGAAGTAATCATGAACTGGCCAGAAGGCAAAGATTTCAAAATATTCCCAGAGAAGGAGGTGACACGTGCTAAAGAGGCCCCACGTTGGGCACCAAAAAGGACTGTTGTGGTCTAACCTCAGCTGGCAACTAAGCCCCACACAGCCGCTCGCTCACTCCCCCCTGGTGGGAAGGGGGAGAGAATCAGAAGGGTAAAAGTGAGAAAACTCATGGGTTGAACTAAAAAGAGTTTAATAGGTAAAGCAAAAGTCATGCACACAAGCAAAGCAAAACAAGGAATTCATTCACTATTTCCCATCAGCAGGCATGTGTGCAGCCATCTCCAGGAAAGCAGGGCTCCATCACATATAACGGTTACTTGGGAAGACAAATGCCATAACTCTGAATGTGCCCCCCGTCCTTCTTCTTCCCCCAGCTTTATATGCTGAGCATGATGTCATATGGCATGCCCCTTTGGTCAGTTGAGATCAGCTATCCCGACTGTGTCCCCTCCCACCTTCTCATGTACCCCCAGCCTACTCACTGGTGGGGTGGTGTGAGAAGCAGAAAAGGCCTCGACTCTGTGTAAGCACTGCTCAGCAATAATAAAAACATCTCTATGTTGTCAACACTCTTTTCTCGACAAATCCAAAACATAGCCCCACACTAGCTGCTATGAAGAAAATTAACGCTCTCCCAGCCAAAACCAGCACAACTACTTTGTCCCATAACTTCCATATTCTGCAACTTATTTATTACATATTCTACAATCCTTACTACAGATCTTCTGTGCTGCAGTGCTGTGGCAAGCAAGATGAGGACAGACAGGGAGAAACACCACAAGAACCCTGGGGACATTCCTTCCTGCCTAGGTTTATCCTGTAAAATTATTGTGTGAGACAATATAAAATCTAGCACTGCAAAACTCTGCAGACGAAGGCAGGCCCATAAGGACACCTGAAGCATGGCAGACATTAGAACAAGCTCGGAGGATTGTAAAAACAACAGCTAGAATAGGCTTTGCATTATAAGTGACCACAGAGCAAAATAACCAGAAGCTGCAAAACTCCTGCAAATGCAGAGAATTACTGGTGACAAGGGAACATGCCCTTCCCCCTTCTGTACCTGCCATGACTGCCTGGCTGCTCCCAAGTGTTTGAAGAATGAGCTGAAGCTCTCTGACTGCTGCAGCTGCTTCTTCTCCACAGCACATATCAGGCTCCATGACAACCTCCATGAGGCCGACTCCTATCAGGGAAAGAGACAGGAGATTTTCAGCAATAGCTTTTGATCTTGGCATATTACAGTGCAACTGGCTAAACACATGAAAGCACTTGGGTTTTTTTTGAAAAAAATAAACCCCAATCTATTATTTAGTAACTGTCACTATGGGCCTGGCTGCAGATTGCCATAAAAACTTTTCCTCCTATTTTTTTAAAGGAACAGACAAACCGCAGACAATCCTCCACCCTTTGATGACATGCAGATCAGAAGGACACATTCCTCTTCTGCCTTTGTCTAGGAGAACTCACATTTAAAGCCAATCCCATTCCAGATTCAAATTTATTTATCTTAAACTAATTTTGGAACAGACAAACTGTAAACAGATGTAGTCTAGTTTTTAGCTTCAGGATTCAGCTTTCAAAGAATATGAGCAGTCACAGCCCTTAACTTCAATGGACACCGGAGCGCTGTGTCCCAGTTAGGCTAGGCCATCCAGGTTGCTGCCCATGTTGTGTGCTAATTTGATTCATTCCATTTACAATTTCAAAGTTTAGAGAGAAAATCTACATTTTTTCAAAGCTAGTAATTAAAAGAAATGTCTGACTCATGCACTGACAAATTCCAACAGCTGCTCCTTCTATACACAAACTTGATTCACTAGGTCTGTGATATTTTATTTTTTTTAACAAAAACGCATACAGTGGCAAAAGCTTAAATAGCTGAGTGGCTGTCTGTGACTGACACATACAGTTTTGAACAGACTTGAGCCAACAGATTTCTAACTTTCTACTGCCAACTGCTTATCAACCAAAGCAATGGGCAAGGTCCACTGGCCATTAAAAAATTCAAGTATTCCCCTGCTTCAAGTGTAATAGTAATTTGGATTAATTTTTATTTTCAAGGAGAGAGAGATCAGGCTGTTTTTATTTTTCACCTGTTCGCTGTCACCCATTTAGCTTTAAAGACTCATCTTACACAGAAAGGAAGAGAAAAATAGGAAAATAATCCAAGCCTACCAGCCCTATTCAAGTCAACAAGAGTCTGGCTCCTTGTGTCATCATGGAGACTCTTTCCACTGTCCTGCTCCAACTGAATTTGTTTAATCCTCACAGTTTTGGTCACCATCTGGCTCATTTTGTTGTCTACGCAGAGACTGTATGACAGATTTCCATTCACCGCAATAGGAACTCTTTGCTGAGTGATTTGATAGCCAGCCTGTCAACAAAATTAGATTTATACTCAAATAAAACATTCACTTTTCAGAAAGCAGCAGCATGGCCAAGTACAAATATTATAGACTAAGAAGAAAACTGAAAATGCAACATCTTCCATAGTGACCTGTATAAGAGGATAGAACACGTGCACATGTGAATTCAGAAGTTATTCTGCTTAGCTGGAAAAGAAGCAAGCTAGAAGATGGGTCTAGAATTCAACATTAACTGTGAGAAGCTGGAGGTCTGGAAAAAATAAGAGCACTCCTCAATACAGGCAAGTATAAGATACTATACTAATGGAGAAACAATCAATAATCAACTGCACAACCACTTGTCAAGGATGACATAAATTTCACTGATACTGCCTTGGGCCAGGAAATGGACTAGAAGAGGTTCTTCCATGCCTGTGGTTCCATGATTATGTTAAATCTTGCCTGAAACCAGTTACCGTGCCTCCATCCCCAAGCTGGGACTATCACTCATCCTCCCATCGGGCTGAATATCCCTCCCTGCCTGTTCAGAGCCTTACTCGTTAGAAGGGAGGAGAGGGAGAAGGAAGGGGGGGTGGAAATCAAGAAAATGAGAAAGCTCAATTTCATTAAAGTAGCAATTTAAAAGATACACTGCAACCCCACATAAGGCACACAGCTGATAAATGCCACCTCATGCCTGGGACTCCACTCAAAGGGGAAACTGCTAGCCAGAGAAGGGGCTGCCAGTGACAAGGTATTGAAATAACTGTAATGATGTAAACATATAGAAGTGAGTCAATTACTCTGCTGAGGTAGGGTCCCCATCTCTTCCTCCTTCCTAGCCAGTTCATGCCTGCAGTTGTGAGAATTAAAAAAAAAAGCCTGCCAGGTTTTAATGAATTGGGAGGAGTATTTGCATATTTTGCAGGCAGGACGAACTCACTCTAAAATGTACAGATGGTGAAAGTGCATTGGAATGGGGAACAATGGTCTGGCCCCGTGAACAGCTCAATTTATATACGCAATGAAGTGCATGACCTTCTAGCCATAATCACTATAAGAAAAAAAAAATTACTGACTCTATGCAGCCTATGCTAATCACACAGCTCTTCCCATCTCCTAAAACTTCTCATTAAAATGATTTTTTTAAAGCCTGAAATAGTGAGTGACAATAAATAACAAGAATCCCATTTCCCATCCAAAGCCCCGTTTTCAGGAGTAACAATAATCCCATTGTCAAATGACCCTAAGAGCTGGATTTATTTTATCTGTTCTATACAGCTCATTAGCCTAAACTCTGCATCTTATTACAGGGTTCCTGACTAGACTGTTTCACTATGAAATGCAGGTCCAACAGCTTATTGTCAGGGCTTAAACTGCAGAAGTCAGCCAGTAGAAAGCCAGAATTACATGTTTCAAGCTAATAAAATGTGTCAGCATCACCTTGACCAAATTTCCATGCTTATCTGACCAGAGGAACCTGTTAAGTCATGTCTGCAGACAACGGCAGCCTACTTGGTGCTGTACACACCTTCTTCCACCCCACTCTTCTCCTCTAAAAACATGGATGCAGTTTCTTTCCTATGACAACATTCTTCCATATAGCTTCTATGCAGTAGACTGATAGCAGCAGACATCACAATATGAGTGTTTTCAGTTTAACAGCAGAAGCACCAAAGGTGGCTTGCAAACAAGTCTGTGATGTTTTTGGTGTTTCTTTATGATGTGTAAAGGAATTTTGAAAGTCATGTTTATTTCCTGCTATTTCACTTTTTTCTCCTTCAGGTCTGGAAATGGGCTTTAAGATAGTTTTACAAGTTAAAAAAAATGTATTGACAATTCAAACTGGTAAGTTTGTGTTTCACATTCCCGGTAGCTCACTACAGAGCCCCCAACAAAAAGGCCTCTTAATGGCTCACAAATATTAGCAAAGTTATCCCCAGAAACCAAATCAGTAATTACATCAACTTCACAGAAGAGCCACAAGTTCCCAACGTAGAAGAAAACAGAACAGAAATCGCTTCCGAGATCAAGGTCTCCAGTGGACAACTATAACAGTTCTCTTTCTAAGGTGGGAAGCAATTTGTGTAACTTCAAAATATTTCCAATGCCTGAACAAAAGAGTGGGAGAGAAAGTAGTTTGGTTAATAATACAGCAGCTCTACACATTAATTTGGGGCCTGAGAAATCTCCTACTCTGCTTCTCTGGATGTCCAGGATACCTCAGCTAATAGAGGATAAGCTAACATGCCTGATCTTTCTCAGAGAAAATAGGAAAAGATTCTTTTCTTTTAATGCAGCCATCAGATCTTCACCCCAAAATCAGAGGAAGTAAAACTAGTGTCCTCCCTTTGACAGGTTAGTGTTAAATGGAACATTCAGAACAAATGTGCTGGCAGAAAAAAAAACATGTTTAAAATCAGAAAGGTTTAATTTCAATAAAATAGACAAAAAGGCTCAAACGCTGCTACATTCTGTTGCAATGACAGAAGTCAGGTTCTTAAATGATTTTAACATTTCTACACCCATATCAAGTGCAGCAAAATGCATTTGACTTCCAGTGACACCTTCTACCAAATATGAAAGCTACCAACAAACCATACCGCAAAGATGCAGTTTCTCAGGGTTTTTTCTTTTTAATTTATTGGAACTACTGACTGAGAAAGTTTAAAAGGGAAATTAAATATTTTTAGGTCCCTAAGCACACACAAAAAAGACACTAGCATGTTTATACCACTGGAACTTGTGTTTGTTACACATTCACTTTAAATGAAGGACTATTACCAGACTGCTTTTACCCTAACAGACAATTAGTACTAAACACCAGGAACGGAGAACTTGAGGGGCAAAGCAGCTCCAGCTCCCAATTCAATTACATTAAGCTACTGGAATCGTGCAGCTAAGCAAGGAGTCAGCAATCAGAGCAATCACATTCAATCAGTGAGCACCAGGGTACAGCTGTGTATTCATCAGGGCACAGCGCAGCATCCTGTTGGGGTGAGCAGAATGCTGACTGAAAACAGAAAAAGCATCTCTTCACTCACCCCCTATTACCATGCGTACTCCAGACTTATCCTTTCCTACAGCCATAAAGGGACCAGCTATACTGCATACTTACAGGCAGATCTGCATAGAAATAGTGTTTTCTGTCAAACAAGGACTTCTTGTTTATGCTGCAGTTGAGTGCCAGGCCTGTCATCACTGCTGCTTCTACACATCTCCTGTTGAGAACCTAAGGAAACATGACACATGGTTTTGCTCAGATACTCAGTATATAACAAATGTGTCTCCCACACATTGCCTTATATGCAATTTTGCTTGCCTTCAGCCACCATTGTATCTCTTTCCTTGTGTGGGCAGTACTTACGCATCATTGAAGTCATGGTAGCTACAAATCTGCAAAGCTTTAAGATGAAAAAACAAGCCATTCAGTCATTTTGTCATGCCACATAAGGAGGTGTGCGATGTTCTGGCTTGCTACTTTTGCAAACATCCCAGTACTGTTACACCCTCGAAGATTCAAAAGACAAATCAGAGCAAATGACAATTGACTTGTAGCCAGCTGTCAGCTCATACTGGGAACTGGAAACACAGGGAATTTTCATTAGGGACTGCAGTGCCATTTCAGTAAAACACTTCAGAACACATGTAACCACAGAACCACAATGAATTCATGAGTGTCTACACATAGATTTCAATGCTTTCCTTAACCAGGATGAACTTAAGCACACTTATATGCTTTGCTACAACAGAACCAAAGAGACATCAATTGATCCCGTGGCTACAGGCATACATGCATTTCCAGTACCCAGGTAACCCACGGGATTAAGGTTCTTGCAGAATGCCACGTGATCTGAAGACCCAGCAAGGCCTTCATGAAGAAATAAAGGAGTTAAATGCGGTTTCTCACCACAGACCCATCACTCTCAGTGCTACACCTTTCTATCTCCTTAGCAGTGTCAGGATCCAGAGGAAAAAGAAAATTCCACTCCAAAAAGTACTAGCAAGCAATGTTTCAAACTTACGGTTTTTTCAAATGTGCTCTCATTAATTTAACAGTTGGTTTAACTAACAAAATGGATAAAACTGAAAAGAAAAAAAGACTGAATTTGTCTTAGTACAACTCTGACATGCTCACGCTTACAGTATTTTGAAACAGGAACAGAACTTTATCCATCTTATTCTGCACTGTACAGCTGCCAACAAGTCAACTTCCAGCAGGACCATTAAAGGGGCACATTATGTAAAAGAATCTACATGACTTCATCTGCATTGACCAGAACATAAAAGGCTTAAATAATGTTTTCTTCAATGTTTCTGACAGTATTTACTTTTTATATTCTCCAGCCTCGTTTCTGAAAACAGATTAAGCAGCTGTACATTTCCCATCATCCCATGTCTTCAGCTGGAAAAGGAATCTCTTCACTTTACTCATCTAATATTTCAAAAATCACAACAATAAGAGAATATATGAGAAACTCTTCATGTAACAGAAACTTAAAAACTGCATATACAGACAAGAAATGAAACATTTAAGACATTTAACGACGGAACTTTCAGATCTTTAGTGTAGCTATATATGGCTAACTAGAACACAACATCTGTTCAGGCATATTTTATTTATTAAAAAATTTAAAAGATACATAAAGCAAATTTTAAATGAGAAAAAAGGAAGAACAATTTCCCCTTGAAATACCGATCCACAGCAAAATGAACACAATTAGTCCTGACTGTAATCGAAAGTAAAATTGGTAACTACAAAATATTAATTTATTTTAGTATCATAGCTGCAGTTCATTTATATAGTAGATGCTCCTGTTTTCAACAACTAAATGCTTCCACACAGATACTTTTTTTTTACTGTTTCAGAAAGCTTGTAACAGTGCTAGTCAAATTGTTTGATGTTTAAAATATCAGAATATTTCTAAATACACAGGCAAAATTTCCTCCTACTAAAGCCTTATGGCACGATCCTGTTAATCTTTACAACTTAGGGAGGACCACACCAGTCAGCCCTTTAGCAACAAGCCACCAGAAACCATTAAGGCTCCATAAGGACTGGGTAGACTCAAAACACCATTGCACCAAAGTAGTGAACTGGTGTCTTGCTACATTTCCTGATGGTGCAGGGGTTCTGACCAACTGTAATCAGAGAACGAGATAAAACCCAAGTCGCAGTCAGTTAGAGCTTCATAGCACATTCTTCAAACACAGGAGGAGTTTAGCTCATGACTACACTACAACTACTGCCTTTGACCACTTGCTCTTCAATATTTCCTTCAAACAAGGTAGAATGTATCTTACTCATCACCCTAAGGGATAACAGTTTTGAGGTGAAGGAAATAATGCCCACATACATACTACTTACACCAGTGAGCAGCTTTTGCTCTACTGCTGATGAACCATTTTGGTGGCTCTGGGGAAAAACTGGCATAAAAATGTGAAGTATTGATTATTTTCTATCTAGTGTTGCTAAGCATTTAGACGACTGTAATGTGTATGTGTCCCCAGTGTACTGGGTCATACTAGCCAAATCATTGTATATGCACCATTACTCGTTCACTAGTACCACTTCCTGTGCTACTTCTTTATCAACCTCTGTGGTGACAGAAGGCATTGCAAAGCAGATCTTTCCCGCTATGGCATACTGAGATGTCTACCACACCAATCTGCTTCCTCTGCCCCGTTTCACTCTTAAAAAAAAAAAAAAAAGAAAAACCAAAACAAAACACCAAACCCAACATCAGATGACCCTCTACTTCCTCAAAAAAATCAAAACGTATCTGTTTAATATTGCTCCATTTCTGAAGTGACTACTACCCATTCCAGTGATCAAGGCTGTGCACATAAAGCAGAGTTGTTTAAGCAAACTACTACTTTTCCTTCAAACAAGCCTAGCTTTTAAAATAATCTGCAGTGATAAACATCAATTCAGTATGTGAAACTTCCCATACTAATGACCTAGAATAAGTCCCCCAAGCGTGTTTATGCAGTAAGCTGTTATTAAGTTGACAGCTTTGACTAGCACCAAAGATTTAAATTACTGGCTTGAACTGACAACCTGCCAGTCTGGTACGTAAGCAAAGTGCTGGCCTTGAAAGAAAGCTATGTAGTTCCTGCTATAGCTATGGACAAAACACAAGAGCCTATAAAGCCTTCTTAAATATTTCTGGTCTTGTAAAATGGAAGCATCTCTCCTAGGTATTTATTTAAAGAAATTCCTAGAGAGCTATCACAAAAGGAAATGTAAATTGTTTGTATGGGAAACTGATGAAAAACCTTAACAATGGTATCACAACACCAGCACCATTTCCCTTGTAGCTATGCTATCCTGCTAAAGCACCATGGTAACTGAGCGCTAAAGGAACGAAAGAACAATCCAACCAAGATCCCTCTTTTTCTGATACTCATCTATTCTTTACATCTAGTTCACAAGTGGAAAGACTCCTTTTAAAAATTTATCATCTTTATTTGCAAGGTCAGTTTAGTCAAGACCTTGGTTTTAAATACAAGACTATTCAATAGCTATACAAAACTATACACAATAGCTTCAACGGCGTAAATTCCCACCAAAAGCAATTTTTTAACAGTTTTTTCTTTAACAGCAGGTTTACTCCTTATATTAATACATTAAAGAAAGCTGGGCCCCTTTTAGGTGAAGACATATGTTTCTATATTTAGTAAATGATCATTTTTACATTTTAAAGAGAGTAGGTATGCAGCTTCTTGTTTTGCTAATGAGTATTATACAGGGTAAGTGGTATTATACAAGGTAAGTGGGGGGAAAAAAGAGGAAACATCTAGATCTCTCTCCTGGAAGAAGTTTCTTTTTGCTACCTTTTAAAAAAAAAAGTAATCTTTGCCATAACAGTGGCACCCAGGAAGCCCAAGTTATGGAACAAAGTATTCCTTGTACTAAACACAGTAAATTCAAAATGAATTCCTCGGGAATTTTAAAAGTTTTTGATTCTAGGTCACACATTTTAATAATGTACACTTCATATTAATTGGCTATCTTAACACCTTCATTCCTACTTATAATCATGAAGAAATCAGCATTAATTAGATTAACCACAGGACTGTTTATCTAAGAAACACCTAATTTTAGTTCCTTTTCATTCAAAATAACAGCTGGAAGAACGAAGTAGTGCAATGTACTTAGCCAGCTCTCTGTAGACCAGGCAGTAATCTTCAGAAACTTGAACAGATATATCTAATCATATTTCCCAGTACTCCCATTTCGTATCACTCTGATTTTTATTTGCCTCCCCTAATGGATATATTCAGTCTTACTTTTCTTGCTGTGTTAAAAGTGCCAACCTGCTCCAATATATGGTTCTTTGAAGTGCATTCATAAGTTAAACTTCAAAATAAACTACTCTTATATCTACTTATTCCAAATGTAATTGCGACTGTTCAGTCTGACACTGCAGATGAGTACTTCAACGCAGCGTTCTTCCTTGGCATCCTCCCACACACACAGAAGGGCGTAACTGTCTCATAGCTATGCATGTACAGACTGTACATTACAATAAATGAAGAGCTAACCATTTCCCAGATGACCCATTTATTTCAACAGAAATATCAGACCCTATCCCCCTAAGCATGCAGTAAAAATTTAAAAACCAAGCCAACCTAAGTCTTGTCATTTGTTTGGTCTGCAAAGAGCCCACATGTTCCAAAACCTGAGGTTTCTAACTGCAGGGGAAACTTAAAAAGGCGGCCAGCTTCAGTTTAGGGTCTTTTGCATTTCAGTCCAGCACCTACTTCACAGCATATTTCCTGCCCTAATATGAGCATTATGTTCTTATCTCTACGGAAAGGGGCAAGAGAGTAGGGGAGGAAGCACCAGGCATTTTAAATGATGATCTTGGATTAATAGAAACAGATTCCAGCTTAAGAAAAGAGAACAAAATGGCAACTGAGAAGCTGAAGCAGCAAAGGAAGATTGGGGCGGAGGGGGAGGAGCATTAAATATACCTTAATATATTTTGTAATTTTATCTTTCTGCAGTCTGGTACCAAAGATATATACTGCTGTACAAAGCATATTATTATTCCTAACCTTGTCTGGTGGCAAAATCGGCTTGTGGTGATGCAGCACACACTCACTCAAGTCGTATCTTAAAACAAGGCAACTCTGACATTCTAAGAAGTACCCAGCTCCCGAATACATTACTTTATGTGTACTCAAAGAATAAGAGGGCACACTCTCTTGAAACTGAGAGCTAGTCTGAGAGGCTTAGAATTGGAGGAAGCATCTTCCAGTGTCAGTGATGACCAGAAAAATTCAGCAGCGCTAGGGAGAAATGCTGACCCCTGGGAGTAAGAAAAACAGAAAGGTATCACCAGATACAAAGCTACGTAAATATTGACCAACTTCTGGGTTCCTTAATCCTTTGAGACAGGGGTTGCTAAAAAAAAAAAACCCAGAAGGAAAAATCCATTCAGACCACTGCGTGGGCAAAGTGCTCAATGGTCTTAATGGAATAAATCTATTTTCTGGGGTGGTACAGAAGCAGCCAATCCAGTGGCATTGCCCCAAACCAGTGATCTTTGTGTGTCAGACCCCATCATCAGCGGCTAAAACCAGATAAACTTCTACCATGCAGAACCAGTTCCAAGTAGGAGAACCCACAGGGAAGACAGAACAACACAATGGCGATACAATGGTTCATGACATCCATAATCAAACACTGTGTTTCTATGGTGTTCCCATCAAGAAGTCCAATATCTCTCTAACATCCATGCCCTCCCTGTTGACAGCAGTCTTCTGCATCTGCTACATGGCTTTTTTTGACCTGTCATAGGATGCTCCCTCTCTTATGTCAGTTGAAATTTAAACCATTGCTAATGCTATCTCATCCAGGACAAGTTAAATACAGGAAGATGCAGCAAAAACACTTCAGTGCTTCTGGAAGTAGGGGACTGAGCACTGGCTAAAACCTAAGTTACGGAATGTGATGAAATCCAAAGTCAACCAGAGCTTTGAGGCAGACCTTCTCAGACCGTTTTTCCTACACTGAGCTCCACACAAAAGGCTAAAAAAGGCTTTTAAACATGAATAACATCTGCCTCCTTCAATATAACCTAGATTGTTTAACTTGTTAAATAGAGAAAATTCAGAGGACTTAGGACAGAATAGAGTTTATAAACCAACCCCTGCCCTGTTTATCCTTGCAGATGATCCTTTGCTCGTAGGCTTGGTGAGGGCCAGCCCTGTGGTTTTATGAATTGTAACAAATTCTGACATTTGATACACATTGACTGTCATTTTCTATCATTTCTAAGTCTTGGCCATCTGCCCTCTGCTCCTTCTTGCAATCTCTGTACGTCTGAGAGCCCCCACTAAACACACACTAAAAACTCCCAGCCCTTTGCTCTGACTCCCTCATCCCTTTTTCCTCCACTTGCTGTTTCCTGAAACATGCTTTTTTGCCCCCCAAAGAGGTAGCCATCTTTCCCTCCAGGCTGACCCAGATCTCTTAAGAGAGCAAAACATACAAATTGAGAGTAAGCCAGAAGCAGTCTATCACACATAGAGACAAGAATATAGTAATTCAGGAAAACAACAGGTGACATAATGCAACAAGTCTAGCAAAAAGCTATTAAGAAAGCAAACTAAAATTCTTTGTTTTTAAAAAAGTTGTTCTGGAACAGCAGAACCAACGAAGACTAATTTCCTATAAGTAATCACCCTAGCTTGTTTTACCTAAGCAGTGACCTCAACACTCTCTCCTCCATGATTGCCCCATCTTCTCCCCATTTCATTAAAGATCCCAAATTGAGCAGACAGTGTCACAAATATCTGAATAGCAGCAGTCCAAATACAGCTGAGATCAGTGGGGAGAAGAGACTCAATTGCTAATTTCCTCTTCATGCGCTTGCTCATATATTCACAAAAACCCATACAAACATTAAATTTTTTGAGGCAAATTTGGCTGAACTTGGCAGTGAAACTGCAAAACTAGCCTTTCTGTATAAGAAAACAAAGGTTGCCGTGGCAAAATCTGCACATGTAACTAATAAACACCAGTTTATCCTCTCAAAATCAAATACATAGTCATAATATATTTGAGGTGGTAAGGTGGTCGATAATCAGAGAGAACACAAAGAAAGAAATTAATTTTACCCCAGGAACCAATTACAGTCTAATTGCACCAAGATAAGCTTCAAACAAAATACATAAACCTGACAGTTACGCAACGTTACACACGAGACAGCTAACCATGAAGGGAACAAAGACCCAGTCTACAATTATCTGTCATTACTGTTGGACAATGTTTCCTAAATACCTTTAAATTAAAAAACTCTTCAAAGAAAAAAATTGTTAAGAAGAACAAAGAAGCAAGATGTCAGTTTGCAAAGTTAAAATGCTAAGAGATTTGTAGAACCATGATTATTACAGAAACTTTCGGTTAACAGAGCACTGCTTTCACACACATGTATACAATACACTACCTTGGATTTCCTCAAAGGGAGTCACCTGGAACCAGACTGTTTGTCTACATACTGAGAGAAAATTAAATCCAACACTTAAGGATGCCAGAGCATATATAGTGACTGATAACGTAAGTAATAGAAATTTGTCCCCAAAAATCCACTCCTGGTTCGAACTTAAATGAAAGGAATTCCCAACCCACTGAGAAAAACTACCGCAAAAAGCTAACATGGGTTTCAGCAGCTATTTCAGACTGAATCCAGAAAGAGGGGACACCGATCTGTCTAGTTGTCATGTAACAGTTGTGCTGTCCAAAAGTATCAAAGATGGCACAATAACTGCAGTAACAGAACTGTGTGAAAGAAACAAGATACTGCAAACTCCTGCTCCCCACTAAGAAGGAGAAAAATATCTGTATAAAGCAAAAGGTAAAGCAATAAAAAAACCAACACAAAAGGAGATAAGAGAAAATACATAGATAACATCACTGATGCACTGAAGGATCTACTGAAAGAGGTGATAGCAAGATGTTTTATCAACTCAATGCCATTCTAACTCGGAAGTTTACATCAGCCAGAGGGACCTGTTAAGGATGAACAGGAAAGCCAACAAGAACAACAAAAAGAAAGAGAGCTCAATAGGTAGCACAGTTACTGAGGTGCTAAGGAGACAAAGCCCTACAGGAATTGTTAGCCTTGACAAAAAGATTAAAACACCCAGAACGAGTGTCAGAACTTCTCACAAATAAACGAGCCATAGCAAAAAGCAAGAGCAAACCTTACAGGGGACTCCTTCAAAGCTTGAGAGAAGAGCAACAAATGTCACCAAATACTTCAAAGCACAAAAGCAGAGGCGTCTCCAGAAAAATAGCATTTACAGTTAAGTAGGAAATTTATATAAATAAAGTTAAGCTAAGCAACTGCAGTAACTGAGGAAGTATAACACTTCTCAGACCCCAGTGAAGGAGATCAGTTCCACAGGTAACCCTGGGGCTGTGAATGATCCTAAGAGAAAGAAACAGAATGAGGAACAACCCCCACCATCACCCAGCCTGAAAGTTGCCTGAGGCAGGCCTCCCTCATCTTTCCAAGACCTCTCCCGACCAGTAGAACAGCGATGGACTGATTAACAGCTTGAAATTACATAGGCAGTGATATCCATCATGCACTCAGAAAATTTAAGGGTCTATGAACTGCAAAGGCATTCTCAAGAAGCAATGGTTTGAAAGCCTATTTCACTCCCCTAGTTTTTTTCTAATTATGTGGGATTTTCTTTTTAGAGGCTTACCAGGACTGCAAGTCCAGCAAGCTGGGACTATGCGAGCAACAAGACTGTTAACCACTGATGATACAATGCATGTTGCAAACCCAAGTATTACCAGGAAAGAAAGGACTGCAACAGAAAGGTACCATCAATTTCTAAGAAAATATCTCCTTTTTTCCCCTAAGTACAATTATTACAATTTTACTGAAAGAAGTAACAAGCAGTTAAAGTGAACCTAGACATAAGTAAATGGTTTAAAACAAGGATGAACTCACTTTTTCCTTCAGGTACTGCCACTAATTTATTTTTAGAGGAGAGCTCATGGATACAACAACTTAGGCATCACGTGGTTTCAAAGAAAAGAAGAACATTTTTATAATGGAAGCTAAACCGACATGCATACAAAGATCAGAAGATTGTCCAGCTCCCCAAGAAAGGTACGTGCAATTAAAAATGCAGTTACCAGAAGTCAAGCTAAGATGCAGATTTTTTTCAAAGCAAAGTAGTACAAGAAGGGAGTAAATTCATATGCATGCCAGCAGGAATGTCAAAACAAAACTGAAATCACAAGTTGGTAAAGCAGCTGTTGCAATCACCAGCTTTAACAGGCACAAGGTATCAAAAAAACTAGTTTCAAGCTGTAAAGTATAAATTCTGGTCTCAAACTCTGTTTCTGTTCCAGTATGTACAGCTGACAGACATGTCCACCAAAAATCTCACACAAACCTCTCAGTGCCTTTGAAAGCAAATGCATCAGGTAAATTCTGTATATTAGTAACATGTAAAATTCATCATAAAGTCTGATAATCTATCACCCAAGACAGCCGGAAAAAGACTGGGTATCTGCCATTGCCAAGGATGGATGCAGTGTCAATACAGGAAGGAGAACTAAAGCACCCTCTACATCCTCAAACTGGGTATTAACCCTGTCACGTCCCTGGGCAGCCACCTCAACAGCGCAGCACTGTAGGGTAGGGAAGGCAACAGCATGATGTACGTGCTCTCTGGTACTGCACAGTGTTGCAGTGACATTCCTCAGCTTTGGAGAAGTCAGAGTTTGGATTTTAAGTTGCCAGTGGTGCAATACCAGAAGGAACAAGGGATAATAGCTGTTCTAGCCCTGCTTTCTTCCATGAAAAAGCGGATCTGGTTGCCCAACTGTCATACAGGTGACAGAAGATACAGTAGGACCCAAATGCTTCCTTCTAACACTTTACAGAGGGAAAACTAAAGGAGTTTAAAACAAGAGGATATGAAAAATCTCAGTACAGGATAGCAGCAATAGTGAGTTGTCAAGCCCTCAAGGATGTCCAGTGGAGCAGGAAAAAAATTGTATATTTGGATAAAATCATGCATCTCACACGATATTCTACAGCAATGTTCACTACAAATCCTACTCTGTTTCTTGAGGTCAGAAGGTATTTATCTTCACTTAATCAGAAAGAATTTGGTCATCACTACGTGTTTCCGAAAACTCTATCTTAAAAAAAAAAAAAAGAAAAAAAACCAGATGCTGTTCACACTGTGAAGAGAATGAAATTCAAATGCATGAGAAGGTGTCAAAAATTTCAAAATACTTAAGACTGTAGGGCTAACATTCGTTCAAATCTTATTAATTTAAACCTTAGTTATGTAAATCCTAGATTATTTCTTAGTACACTTGCTGACAAAGAAATAGGATCAGGCTTTCACTTTAGTCATGCAGGAGACAAACGTAAAATGTGCATTTTTTTGTGTGATTAGCAACAAAGACTGTAAGCACAGACAAAAGGTTTCAGCCTTTAGCTACTAGATCTACCATCTTATTTCTGTGGCTGAGCTATAATTAACCTTCAGTCAGCCACCTCAGTCATGAGAATAGATAACCGTGGATTCTCTTTCTGTGAGCCCTGTCTTATCTTTGTAAACCTTTATTAAGATTCTGAGAATTTTCAAAGAGGATAAATCAGACTGGGAGTGCAACCACCTCTATGGATCCTCAGAAGACTTTTAGATGAATCTGCAGATATGGCGCACTACATGCCACCATGTGTAGCATAAAACTTCCTTTATAACAGGTCCTCTAAAGACACCAAGCTAAGATCATTGCCAAGTCCGTTCACCAGGTAAAAAAACCCAGGCCTTCGCGCATTTCATTGCATGAAATGCAATATATGTAGTCATACGTAGTCCCAAAGAAAGGAGATCCTTACAGTAACTTGAGTAAGATGCTAGCTGGTCTAGCAGTGAGTGGCTCCATCACCACAGAGCACAAACAGTGTGCCGAGTAGCATGGGATGTGCTGTCCAGTCTCACTACCTCTAAATCTACTTTTTTAATCAAAGCTTTGCCACATCATTTTTTCTGTCTCATGCCAAACAGGAGTGCACCTGCACAGCTGTTCTTGCCTGCAGCTGCCTCTCAGAGGCACATTATGAGAGCACCACAGTGAAATGGCCATGACACTAACACTGTCATGGTCCTCGTAAGGTCTACTTGCAGCAGAAGCATAAAATAAGCTGCATTACAGTATAGGAAGAAAATATAAAGAGGAAAGATGGAGGAGGGCTAAACACATTCTTCTAGCTTCCCCTTTCCTATGCAGAGCACAGCAGAGGCTCACACCCACACTCATTAGTGACCCAGAAATGGATAGCAATCAGAAAGCTCCCTTTAGCACCATTCCTTCTGGTCTTGTCGTGAAGCAGCAAATACTAGCATCTCATGGTCCCACAGTAAATTTAAATCCCTGTGACACTGAAAACTTCCCCTATAGTTCTCAGTTTATAACAGCAGTTGTTCTCTGCTACAGACAGCACAACTACTGTATTAAAACTTTGCTATTTTTTTTGTTTCTCAACAAAACAGAATCAAAAGGAAAGGCCAAATATTTACCCTCTAAAACTTATTAGGCAATAATCTTAACATTTGTTAATTTTTTTTTTTTTTTTTTTAAAAATACTTGGAAATTTTCAAAAACTACGTTCCATCTTTCAAAATCCACCAAAATCCAATTCCATTTCAGATACTATTGCCATATACAAACATATATAATTATTTCAAGAAAATAAGCCAAAGTGTTTAATTCCAGAACAAACATTGGTCTCTAACCTTAATTCCTGTGAAGCAAGTACAATGGGAAAATAAAGCTATGACTACTGACTGCACTTTGTATCACATTCTAACATGCAAGAACATGGATTTTTTAACATTCACTTTCAACTATATTTTCACCAGAACAGTGAGAAAAATCTTTCTTCTCTTTGTATAGATAAAAGCAGCTGGTAGAAACTAACATAGCATCGCTACTTTTAAATTAACCTAACCATCCTGCTTTTTGCTTCTCAGGTGCAGTTATATTCTCTGCTGAAGCTCATGTGTACTGGGGTTTTCTCACAAAGGTCATACCAACGCTCATCTGTAAAGCACTTTAATGGAGGAAAAAGCCAACCCCACCCCCTTCAAATAAATAGTAATGTACATAAAAATGAAACTCTTCATAAATACTCATTTTTGTTCATTCAACAACAGTTTTGCTACTTGACTGAAGATAAGCATTAGAGAATTTACCAGGATTTCTGTGCATTAACAGACTGTTAAATAGAAGGTCTAAAACCAAAATCTTGAACCCTTTTAAATTTTGTGACTATTAACTCCCTAACCTAGCCCTGCCTCTAAATGCAAGGAACTAATTTTCCATGTTTAAGTCTAACTAGATTCTTCTAAAACCAAACGATTGCATAAGATTCCCATGCTCTCTGGAAAGTTTTCAAAATTTCCATGTAGTTAGATCTGAAATGCAGCCCTGAATTGCCACTAAGACCAGAGTGAAGTCCAAATTTTATCAGCATCTAAGCTTCACTTCCTTAGGTTTCAATACCTTTGCAAAAGACAGAATGAATCTATCAACTCATTTATCTTTTTAAGGTTCACACGGCATATATTGAGACCCTGGAAATCCAGCCATAAGTTAATTCTCAATTTCAGGATATTATTTAAGGCTGTATTATGGTGATGGAAAACTTCCAACAGATTAAAAAAATGTATCTGCAACTGGAATTCAAACCTCCACTCTAATAAATATACTCAGTGAAACACTTTTGCACTAAATAATTTGAACCCATTATAGTCTCTGCATGCTTGTTGCATGAGGCAATGCGAAGTCTATTCAATATTTATTTTCACTGTATAGTAAGAGCTTATGTTATACATTTTAAACTGTTAGTTTTATATTAAACCTGTTAGATTCCAATAGAATTCCACAGCAGTACTGTCACAGCTATCGCAAAGTTATAATTAAGCTGTGACTTCAAAAGTTTATTATGTTGTCACCAATAAATCTCATTGCTAAGTGCTAGCTAGCTGTTCTGACTTACTAGTCCACAACGTCTCACACAGGCTGCATTTTTTCTTTTTTAAATAAGTGTTTTGCCCTGGAAATCGGAATATTTGACACTTCCCTAAATCAGAGACTATCTACTTAGGAAGCAAAGTACCTCCATAGTGAGACATTCCAAATGGCAAATGACAACTACATAAACAAACATATGGCAAAGTAACATCAAATGGCCACTCGGAAATCTAAGATGTTCTTCTCTCATAGGATTTTAAGTATCTCTCATATTTAAGGAATTTCCTGTGTGGCATACTAACCAAATACACCCACTCTGGCCTCAGAGAAATACTGCGATTCATTCAATATGTTGAAGAGACACTCCTCATTTTTTTTCTTTGCAGAGGATATCAAGTATCTGTAATGATAACTAGGGAGTGAGTAAACTGAAAAGAAACAGTACTAGGCACCTCATGTCATCAAACAACCAGAAAATAGAAAAATACGTAAAAGTATTTTAGCCAAATCTTGGGAAGAACAAAATATTAAAAACATACTCAAAGTTGTCTGACATTAATCCTGACATAAATTAAGTTGAAGCATAACTTACTGGCAAAGTTCCTGGTAAAGAAGCATCAAAGAAAGATACCAAAGAGTTAGGAGGTGCTGCAAACTGGACTTGGGAACCAGAGAAAAGTTTTGAGTTGGAACTGATCTGTGCATGTATTTCCAGACCCACAACTGGTACCCATGGAGCAAGACTGAAAAGGAAAGAGAAGAAGGGAAACACAATTTAAATATAGGTGACATTAAACCCCATAAACATGTAAAAATACAAGAATTAAGAGCTTTTCGTTTATTCTTCTAACAAAAAATAAATTGTAATTGTAAAAAAATTGTAAATTATGTAAATACACCTACAGCGTAATGGCAAAAGTTGTGCTGTAATACTGGAGAACTGAGACATTGACAATATATACGGAGGGGACTGTATGGCAAAGTGTCTTCACTACATACAGAAAACAATGTCGTAAAAAATAAATGCAATGGTCTGAAACTTTTAACTTTCCTTACATGAGAAATCTTAAGAGAAATTAACGAGGCAAACTTGCATGCTGGATGAACCCTAATTCAGTACCTCGTGAAAATCACAAAATCATCATAAATATCAATTACTTCTCAGGTAGTTTGATAAATCTCCAACAGACAGATGGCATAATAGATTATGTATTCTTTGTCATCTAGTCACTTGCATGCTGGGAAAGGTGGCTCTCCAGAGCAATGTCAGTAGTATATTAGCATAAACATTAGTAATCTGGTAATAGAGAAATCGTCATTTCAACTAGAGAGCTACTGCTCTCTGAACATACCCCACAGAATAAAGCTTCTCCATATCATCTAAAAAGTAATTGCAATTCTCACATCCATAACCTTTTTATGGACAAGAGAAAAAGGTCACCTTTACAGTATGAATTGCTTGACAGTTTCTGTAAGTAATTATCTGGCCTTGTACAAATGAAGTGCCACAAATGATGTTTCAGTGATGAAATCACATTTCTATAGCAGAATACTTCAGCAGTATAAGTACCCAGATAGCTATAGGAGATAAGCAAGCTATGGAAAAACATCAAACAAATATATCAAGTACAGTGTTCCTTCCAAAGGTGAACATAATACACTGCCAAGATTTTAGTTCTCGGTCTGCCCTCCAACAGCTGAGGACATCCCTATAAACACCAAACTAGTGATGCAGACGCCACTTATATCACTGCTTTAGGAAGAAGAATATTATCGTAAAGGATTAAGGTTCAGAAGTTTAAAGGAGCTAATAAATTTTCTTTCACTGAAACATGGTATTTCCTTTGGTATTTTCAATTATTCATAAAAATACCTCAAGGTTTAGAAAAAAAAGGTGGTTTCTTTGTTTTTAATTTTGGAAGCCAATTTATTTCATTGTTTCCTGCATTCTTTACAGATGCATCCATCACATCATGGCATTAAAAATTACATCAGGCCTTGCTTAATCAGCGTGTTGGCTTTACACTCAGGTAAAAAGATGTGCATCAGTCAGTCCTCAAGTCCTAGTAAGACGGATGAGAAACCTGGAGTTTCTTGCCATGTTTGTTCAAGGTTTATGTTTATTTGTATCCCTAAAGAATCGGCAGCATACTTCTGCCGGTGTCTGCGTAACTTCACTTCGGTGGGAAGTTGCACAGGAAGAGGCCTGAAATCTCACCAGAGAACAGGCCGTTAACTTTCATTGCAGCAGCAATAAAATGCCCCGTCCCAGGCACACTGTCAAAGTTTCGCATTTCTCCACTGGAAGAGAAAGCTTCCTTTGGACCAGAACAACCCTTTAAATGCAAAACTGGTGCAGCCCTTGCTGTTTATAGTCCGAACACGTGAACACTAGCGCTTTCCGATTTGTTTGCACTGTATGGGAATCGTCGCACAGCCAAACATCAAAGGGACAACAGCTCTATTGCGAAGACACATACTGTTTTGGGGGTTTTTGGGGGGTGCGTGAGATAAACGCGTGCTGAGAAGATGCTACCAGCCACCAGCAAGCTGTAGACGCTTTACACCGCTCAGAAGACGGTATTTAAAGCGGGCTCTGCCGCTACCACCTTGCGACCTGCTTGTGACGCAGCGACTGCGCCTCCAAGACCCGACCCGCCGCCCTCCCGGCCAAGCCCGGCAGCCCAAAACCGGGCCCAGCCCCCACCCCGCGGCTACGCCCCGAGGGCGGGATGCCCCGGCGGAGAACCACCTCCACCGGCCCCCCTCCCCGCGCCATCCCGGCACCGTACCCGCTCTTCCCCGCCGGCACCGCCCCGCCTCTCGCGTTACAGGCGACGGCCCGCTGCCCGCGGGGGGCGGGGGCGGGACCCCCGGCGCCGCGCTGCCACACCCGGCGCCAGACCCCGCCGCGCCCCCACGCCGCCGCCGCCATTTTGCCTTGCTCGCCGCGGAGAGGCTCCCGCAGCGCCCCCTGGGAAATGTAGTCCGGCGCGCGGGATGGCTGCGCCGAGCGGCGGGTAGGGCGTGGGGGAACGGACTACAACTCCCGGCAAGCCCCTCGGCTCGGCTCCGCCCTCCCGGCGGCCCGGCGCTTCAGGGGAGGGGCGGGGTGTGCCCCCGCGCGCTACCTGAGGAGGGCGGCGCCGGCGGGCGGGCGAGGCGAGGCCAGGCGAGTTGCGGCGCAGGAGGCCCTGGCGAGGTGGAGGGTCCCTGAAAGGTTCTGCCGCCCCTCAGGGTTAGAGGCGGGCAGCCAGCTGCAGGCACACGCCTCCCCGCCTTCACCGCGGGCTGGGTGAAGACTGGCTCCGCTCGGCTTGTGGTGAATGCGGGGCTTTTGTCCCTCACCTTTGCTGTGGGAAGGTCTCTCCTGGTTTCGTGGCTCAGTGTGATGGCGCCCTGTTACCAGGCAGGTGCAAGTCCTCCTCACGTACAGCTCTCCTGCTTACTTCCTCCCGGGGAGGTGTTTCCCCAGGCACCCAAAAATGTGGTAGCATTAAGTGTGGGAAGCAGCTGCACTGCAGTCTGAGGGGGTCTCAAGAGGCCTCAGTACTTGGGCCTACAGTCCTCTGCCTATCCTGAGAAAATTAACGGTTGTCCTAGAAATGAGAGACAGTGACAGCATTTGTGTCTTTCTTTTAGCTGTTTAAAATGTCTCAAGCTCAGGTCCTCAAAAGGGTTGTGTATGGTTTTCCTTTGGTGTCATGCTGATACAAAACCTGCTGCTATTTTATAGATGGCATTTTGCAAATCTTGGGTATCAAATGATACAGTACGATGCAGTTGCAATCTTGGGTCTTAACTCCATGTACGTAGAGTGGCAAGGTCCAGTCTCTGCAGGGCCTGGGGGTGTTATTGCTGTACAAGTACATGGTAATAAAGAACACTGTCCAGGGCATATGCAAACATCTTAAATGCTGTTTACACATTTGCTACATTGCACAGGCAATAGAATTAACAACCTTCTGTCCTAAGCCACAGGCCTGTGGAGCTTAAATGGGAATGTACATTAGCTGTTGCTTATGTCATCTTTGCTCTATGTCAGCTACTGCTAATAGAAGCTAATCAGTCACAAACATATGAGTAAGACTGATTTCTTCCAGCAGAGGACAGTGGTGTGTATAAGCGCTTGACAGTATCTTGCAACCTTTATACCCTCTTGTCTTCCCAAGCTCAAATATGAGATGCTGAGTGGTTCAGAATCATGTGGAAGATAATTTTTTTATATATATATATATATAACTAAGAAAATGTTTTATAATGGTTGTTCCATAGCACTAATTTTCTAATACATTTATATTTTAAAGGAGTTAAATTAATTATAACGAGAACCAGTTGAGAGATACCTTCAGCAGATACTGATCTACAGTTACTTGTACAATATAGAATCATAGAATCATTTAGGTTGGAAAAGACCTTTAAAGTCATCAAGTCCAACTATTAACCTAACACTACCAAGTCCACCACTAAACCAATTAAGGGTACAGTAATAATTAATTTCATGTTTCCTGGCTTGGTGACTGGATTATTTTTTAATGCAAGTAATATAGCTTAGTTTAATTAGTTTGTCACATACCTTTTCTTGGGGAATATCCCTCCCTGGTACATCAAAGTGTGACCAAGACAAAATTCCTTTCCAGGAAAGAACTGGCCACAGGCTATCTCGCACATGTTGTGGAGAATGAAAGACCATCGGAGTGACCCTTTTCCTTCTCTCCTGTTGTGAACCTCTTCACATATGACATAAACCTAATATGAAGCCTGTATAGCAGTCTGTAAGCCCAGTGGAATAGGTAAGAGTTTTTGATGATTTTGACATGAGGAAAACACCATTGTCTTTTGAACTTAGTGGGGCCCTAAGCAATGTATTGTGATGAAGAATGCATTTCAGGCTGAAGCTTTAGTATATGATTGTTATTTCTGCAACAGATTTATTCCTTTATCAATTGTCCTCCATGAACTCTGGATTTAATTATTATTTGACACTTTGTAGGGACTGACAGATCATTTCAACCCAGCTATGAGGATAGGTTCTGAATATAGCTCTAAAATGTCTTTACTGGTGTAAAATTGGTAAGTTTTGGATTATTTTACTTTCTTTTAAGCCTGTTATCCTGACGTAATAGAATATTTCATAAATAATCACTAAGAAGTTAAAACCTTATAAATATGAAAATCATGTTACTTAAAGCCTTACTCTGCCTTGATTGCACAGACTTCTGCCCTTTGTGCTTACTATTCAAAAGGGAGTAGACAGCATAGAGGGGTTGAAATCCACTTTCAGCATCCCGAAAAATGCCCCGGGAACTTTTAGCTGTATGGGTGTTGTCTTACATAGAGAGGGGGATTGGAAAGTGCCGTTGTTTGTGATTTAAATTGTCTCAATGCTATTTCAATTCCTTTCCCAGAAAAAATCTTATTAGAAAGACCTTTTTCTTTGCAGCCCTGTGCCAGTGACCAAGTAGGTAATAAATGAAAGCTCACACATCCATATACAGGAAGCTGATCAATCACAGACAAGCAGGTTATAATTGCCTTTCCCAGCAGCTTACTTTGAGGTAGGAGAGGCTACATATTTGTTCCTTGTGTACCCTGGGCGGCAGCCTCTACTTTGCAGTGTTTTTATAGATCATGCTGTGGCTTGGAATAGGAAAATATCTCCAGCACTGCATAAAGATTTGTGCAATGATAGTTCAGTACTATGTAGACTTCTGTCTTAAGAGAGGTTAGACCCAGGGGACAGTTTGCTCTGAGTCTGAGTTTCTTATTACTGTAGGAATTTAACCAGTGCCTGAGAGGAAATTGGCATTTTGTAGGGTTCAAAAACCCAACAGCGTATCACTTAAGCCATAAACATGCAGTCTGTCCCTTTTATTTGAAAGAAGATCCCTCTGAATTTCAGTTTATAGGGTCTGAGCTCTAAATTCTGCTTTCTTGCAAGCCATGTTTAGCACACATACTTAGTCCTTTTGTGGACTGTGAGATCTCCTTTTGGTATAGCAGGGAATGGGGTATTCAGACTGGGGTGTTCGTTAGCTACCTCACAGGCTGCCTGCAGTGTCTTATTTCAGCATGTGAAATAAGGAACAGGCAGGAACCTCTGTTAGATTTTGAAGCAGAGGGTGTGGCTTTTGGAAGAGTAGATCTGTAGTCTATCAGATAATCAGACATTGCCCTACAGGGAAGAGTAATGGAGAGGATTGTTAAGTTTGGAAGCAACCTATGGTAAGGGATGTTTTCAAACTTTTAGGCCCCTAAGATCACCTGTGTACCTTGAAAGCCTTTTTTTCCCTACAGGTATAAAGAGAGAAATTGTATTCTTTTTGTGCAACTTTCAACTAGTAAGGGCAATGATTTTCAGCCTGGACTATTGATTCAATTTGTATATCTACCAGTAATGGGAGATGGCAAAACCAAGAAAATGTACCTGATCTTGCAGATTGGGAAAAGGTATTTCTCTTGACCACCGGAGATATTATTTAGGGAGCTAACAGAGCTGCCTTGTATGATCTGCTGACCATGTGTGCGTGCATGCATGCAGTGATAGATTGGGTAATATGAAGGGCCTCATGGTCTGAGGGGTCCTGTATCCAAGTGTGTTAATGTGCAAAATGGCATCAATTTCTATTGACAGACAGGTAGTGCCATTTTATTTTCTTTTATAAAAGTGTTACTAATGAGTTGAAAAGGGCCAGACTCAGCTAGAAAAAACTACCACAATAAACATGTATGCACAAGCAATTTCTATAAATAGTAATGGAAATACAAAAGTAACATGCAGATACTGATATTACTGTAGAAGGTAAATTCACTGTTCCTCAGAGGCTGTGTTGTAGGAGAGAACCTGTGTCTTTGGTTCAGCCATGAGAGACCCTTATAATATGGCTCTTCTGTACTGGTTTTCACATGGCATGTCTTGCCTGGGAGTGCTGCAACAAGCAAGTGGCTGCACGTGTGATTTGAATCAGGTGTTGGCAATTTTGAAAACTAGCACTTTGCTACATAATATGCTCCTTGTGCCTCAGGACACTGAGTTAGATGGAAGCAAAGCTGATACTGGGCTTGTTGTAGCTGGGGAGCCTTAAAGCCCATTCCCTAAAGGCAGTGTGTGTTTGTGGGAGTTCAGTGCCACTTAACTTTGTCTTATGGTGAGTACTACTGCTAATCCTATTGTTTAATAAATTAAACTCTTCTTTTTCCAGTGTGAAGTTCAGCTATTATAGGCATAAGAGGTTTTCCTAGTATATCACTGCCATATTGGTGGTGTATTTTGACTAAGTTATTAGAAAATTCACGTTATGAGCCTGTGCTACTTTTGGTATGATTTTCAGCTGCCTAGGGATTAATTTCTTTTAGTTGGAAATCAGTATGATCTACTTCCAGGGTGATCACTCTGTTTGGTTTGGACCTGTTGTAATATACAATCTTTTTTTAAATGCTTGAGTTGTAATTCAGGAGTCATGTCAGGTTTATATTTAGATACAGTTCAGTCTGTAAGAAATATGTTTTGGTGGTGGTGATTTTCTTTTATAGTATGTTTTTCAAGTAATGGGAACTGCATTTGGAAACAGCAGAGATTAGGCCAAAGTGTCTAGGTTAGAGAAGAATCCATAAACTTACTGTATGAATCTCATGTGTGTACTGTCTGTGATGGAGCATGCAGAAGAAAGTGATTGATAATATTTCAGCTGATCTAAAATTTTCTAGTATATTCTTTCTAATTGTGTTGGCATCGGCAAGAAATCCTTTACAATGTCTTTCCAGCCTTTGGTTTTCACTTTATCCTTCCTTGTTCTTTACTATATGGAGTAGAGAAAAAGCATGTAGAAGCGAGACTAATTTGTTCCTGTGCTTTATTACTTTTTGCATTGCATTTTTGTGTATTCTGTTTCTTCAGTTTACAGTTTTCAACTGAAATTTCAAAGAGCTGTGTTATGTCTGGGGCCTGTTACTTCCTAAATTAAGAGCCACAACTCTTGTTACAACTCTTGTTGCAGGCTATCTATGACTTTATATATAAGGTCAGGGATATAATATTTCAGCAGCATATGGTTTCACATAACCAGTACTTGAGCAAGAACTTTCTTTTTTGACCCCAGGATCCAGGAAGGAACTAAATGCTGTTGTACAAGACTAAATCCTAATCTTTTGTTTCTGAAGGTAGCCTGACATAGTCTTGCTGCTTGTCAAGGTATTTAATTTTAGATAAACTATACCTTCTAAACTGCACTTGAGGTATAGATTGTCCATTCTGGTATCCTTTTAAATTGTTTACAGCTTCAGTTTCATATACTCATTTATAAGATTCCAGCTCACAGCCACACCCCAGGAAAAAATAGACACAAAGATCTATGCTAGATTTGTTAAAGAAGAAAAATTTTAGTTGAACAGTCAAATCAGGAATATGCATCAAAGTTTTCCCTAAGAGACAGCATTAATAACCAACAAAACCTTCAATTATTATTGACTTCTCTGTCATGAATAAGGTGAAAGCATTGTTTGAAAGAGTTGTCAAGCAATATAATGCTTGGAGTAAGCCAGTTATAATAATGACATCAGTTTAGTGTAAAATTAATTTTTTAATCAAAACCAATCTAAAGATAGTCTCAAGTGTTAAATCCTGTCAAGGTGCTGCTTTTTGGAGAGGGATTTCTTTACAATGTGAGATTACTTGTAGGCTGAAGCCAATTTGAAGAGGTTATATTTTAAAAGAAAGTTATATTCTAGAGCCTCAGCACAGTGCTTCTAGGGGCTGCCTTTAATGTTCTTAGTGCTAAGGATTGTTTTTGATTGTCTGAAGCAATAAGGATGTGAACTAAAAGTGTTGACCAGATGGAACTTTGTGATTAATTACTGCACTAAAAGCACAGCAGAAATGTAAATGAAGGAAAAGAGGGAAAATACTGCAGATAAATGCTCAAAAGCTTTGAATAAGGTTCCAGATCCTAAAGTGAGACAGCCCTGTCTCACCTTTTTTCTATGCGACAACGAAAACTTTTTTTTTGCTTGTTTAGGATTGATTTATAAGGGGTTATTTATTTTCAAGACTGTATATTCCTTGCCTTCAAATGTATACACCTATACATTGCATTATGCATCACCCAAGTGGGCTTGAAGAAGATCAACTGAAGAAGCCCTTATCCTGCTGGATATAATGTCTTTACTCTGGGACATAATTTTGGGGTGGGTTGTTTTGTGTTTGTTTGGGTTTTTTTTTTTTTACTTATAGCTGCACTGCTGTCCTCATCTTCCCACGGTGCCTGTGGCATTTGAGACAGAATCGGATTTTATGTTCTGCTTTGTCTAATAAGTGACAAGAATGTTTGTGGTGTGTATTTTTTTTTTTTCTTCTCTGTACTGTATTTATGCCATACCTATGTGTTGGGTAACTTTTCTTATAGTGAAATAAAAAATGTAAACATCCTCCTGAGAATGAAAAGAGAATGGCAGTGCCCTTGAAATTATTCATCCATCTCACAATTTAAATAATACTGATTCCTCTCTAAATGCCAAATACTCACATACCAAAGTGATGAGTGAAATACAGAAGAAAGTAAGTGCCACTAATTTAGTAGATTAGATGGAGGGGCGCTGTTATGGTTTTTTTCTGCAGGCTTAGAAAGAGTCATTGCTTTTGAGTTCTGGTCATGATTTCTCCATGGACCTGGTAAAGATAGTTAGTGTGTTAGTCACAGGCATTAACTGAGAGTTTGTAAACGGTCATATTGTGACAACCTGGAGAAGTGAGTGCTGTTGGGTATAAAACAGGGCAGAACACACAGAAGCAGCACAAACCTATTTCCTGTTTTGTTGCTTGTGTCCTAATAGAAAGGACTGCTAACAAAGTTGAATCAAGTATTTCATCTTGTGTAACTTATTCTGTTCTTGGGCTTTCTGCGGCCCCATCAGTTTGTGCTGACTGGTATGAACTGCTGCCCACCCATAACAGCAGCCTATTTCACATAGGCTGCTGACTAACCAGAATATTTTTTTTTTATTTTGTTTTGAACTTGTGACCTGGTTGCTCATGGGGTAATGTGGCCCCACTGAAGACTCTTGGTGTGGTGTTTTGTACATATTATATCACAGGGCATTTTTTTTTCAATTTATTCCTTAGAAAAAGTATGAATAATTGTGCAGTCTTGTGGACAACAGCTGTATTAAAGCTATATGCCCATGTATAAAATACACTGATAGTAGAATACCTCTTTTGCTATTATTTTACAGCTAAGGAAAATAATTAAGTGCTGGTTTTCAGGGGGTTGTTTTGTGGGTGGGGTTTTTTCTTTTTTTTCCACTTCATCTCAGATTTGCCCCTTAAACTTCCAATTATGGAAGTGAAATTCTCTGTGTAGAAACTTTTATTAACCGATCAATCAGTAACTGCTTTGGGACTGAGGTGCTTCAGTAACTGATTAGTAAATTGCAGTCTGAAGCCAGAATGTAAGAGGTGGTATGTGTTTTGCACATATTGGGGTAATGGCTCATTAAGTTTTAATAAACTGGATAATCTTTGAAGTTTATATTTGCCTCCTTGCCTTGTCCAGTATAGCAGCATGTGTGAGGAATTTGGTACAAGCCAGCAGCGGCACAGTATACTTTGTGTGAGAAGGCTGCTTCTACAGGCCTTGTTCAAACAAAACTCTCAGGGACTTCAGTAAGAGTTTGGGATTCATCCCAAAACTGCAGCTAAAGCAAAACCAAGAGTTAGCATGTGTTAGATAATTGCAATAATGCCTTTGCCTGAGGGGCTTTAGAGACCAACCTTTTTGGCTTTGCCGTATGCCCTTCTCTTTCCTCTCTTAAGCATTAGCATTTATAGTATGGTAGCACAGCTTTCTATCTACTCTAGCAGTATTTTTCTCTCTCCTGATGCTCACTGTAGTGGCCTAAGTAGTGGTAACGGCATATGAATGCGTTGCTAGCTTTTGTTCTAACAATACTTTTGATCTCTCTTCTGTCTTTTTCTGCTACTGTGTAGATTAAGGCAATACATAAGTGATTGCATAGGAAGCCATTTTTTATCAGGGTAGTATCAGTATGAGGAGAAGTGGTGTGCTCTACCAGTCACTAGACAATTCATATGTTTTTAATGAATGTACAGAAGGACCTTTCTGCTAGGCTAGAGGTGCAGTACTGGCCGTGTATTGGAAGGCTATGTGATGTATCTGGCCTCAACGGCACACTTTGGATTACTGCTTCGCATGTTACTGAGATGGAAATTCAGTGAGACACTATTCTGAATAGACATGCAGCTGCTTTATGCATGGATGAAACAAACACATCTGTGTATCAAGAGATTTTCTTTTTCCAATTATGATCTGTTATCTCATGGTACTAGATGGGAACTGTCTAGTTTAGGGAGCATTTTATTACCGCTGTATGAGTTGTGCAAAACTTAGTATTTCTTTTAGGTCCTGAGAGGGAGAGATTTAACCTCTTCTTGGAGTCCTCTTCCCCAAAGCATGTCTGTTGTTTTCTTACAATGTTCTGAAATGTGTCATGAAGCATTAATTGGAAAAAACACCACACAAACCAAATGGACAGAAATTAAACCAAATATTACTACTGGCACTCAGTGATTGGATAAAATGCAAAGAAGAGGAGCAGTACGACGAGCTGTGCTCTGAAATATGCAGGTCTGGACATAGTGTATTGTAAGTATGTGTATATAGTGTTTGGTAATGCAAAGTAGCTTATACCCTCAATGAAAAGGGGTAAGCTACCTTCCATGATAGAATCTATACAAGTTCTGATGTCTTGTAATTATACAGTCTTGCTTGTGGTCATGTTTACTTGGTATTTCCCAATCACTAACTGTATCCCAGTCTCCAGCTCTTTCATTTTAAAGTCCATTTTTAATGTTATACACAGAAAACAAAGACATATATTTAGTCGGGATAATCTTACTCTAACTTAAGGTGAAGAAAGAATGAGAAAATTTCCATGAAAAATATAGTCAGTGTATCTGCTAACCTCTTCAGAACTGAACACAAAATGAATTTGTTGTCTCTTTGTACCAAAGAGGTCTTGAAAGATTTGCAAATGCATGGTAGTAGCATAGTAAATAAGCAGCCCACTGTGAATGTATCTTTCGAAGGCCAAGGAATAGCTTAAATACTATTTTAAATTGTGTTTGATATAAAACATTTCCAGTTGGATCATGTATTGAGTAATTTACTTTTGACAAGTTAATTTTGCAAGTGTCCAATTAGGCTATTCATTCATAGCTTATCTCTTCACGGTGTGGCTGTATTCACTTCGATGTTCAGGCTTGAATTTCTGTTATGCGTGTAAGTATGGATCCAAATCCATGCAACGCAATTCATTGAAAGGACAGCTCTTAGTGTTGAGAGGTTGAACCCCGCAGTCCAGATCACAAGACTGGCTTAAATAGAGAGGTGTAAGGGTTTTTCTTTTTTTCCCCTTTTTTTTAGTAGTAGTAGTGTTCATTTCTTAATTACTTGGCTGCTTTTTTTTTTTAAGCTGTTAAGTTTCATATTCTCAGTTTTTCTTTAAACTCACTTTAATTAACAATAGAAAATCAAATTTAGGGGTATGGTTTCTCATGAAGCCACCGGACTCCCAAAACTGGGACTTCAAATGGAATACCAAATATCAAAATGTACCTTAGAATTAGAAGATACAGAACTAGTAACTCTGTAGAAATGTTATAAAGTAAATGTGAAGAGAGCATGGAGTATCCAGTCTTTGACATCCCAGGATGGCACTAGGTATTTTCAGTTAATAATGGAACCTCTTGATTCACTGCTGTTAATGAAAGTGGAAATAAACCAAGTCAGGAGCATACTGTAATTATTCAAAAGGTTCAAGGACATCTGTAACCTGCTTCAGTCAGTCAGGTGTTTGGTTTTTAGAAATGAATAGCGTGTTAAAGATAGACTTGGGTCTCTAGAAGCTTTAAAAAAAAAAAAACCAAAACCAACACTACACACTTAAAAAAAAAAAAAATTAGTATCCAGTGCTTATCCTCTGAGTGAGCAGAGCAGATTAGGGAACTGGCACATGATTAATCAAGCTAGTGATTATACCAAACTGAAAACTCAGGGGACCAAACTTACTGGGCCCTGGGCAGGTAATTTACATGATCTGCCCTGGTATTAGTGAGGTGAATTCAACAAGATGTATGTCTAGTGATGGAGCTAGCATTTCTTCTCTGTCATCCATCCTGTTTTTCACTTGCACAGAAATGTCTCTAGTGGTAATGGGACCAGGTCAGAGCATAGCTGAACCTTTATGGTTCTTTGCTCTTGACACAGAAGTTTGTAGGTTGCTGTTCTAAATCCATCTGAGAGAGAGCAAGAGAAGCATGTTCATCACAGGCATGACAAAAAACCTTAAACTAATGGTTTTGGACCACCCTCCCCCCCCCCCCTTCTTCTTGAAAGCTTACCACCCCAACTTGAGAGAGACATTGATTTAGCTACCCCTCTCCATGCCTGCCTTCTGCTTAAATTCACATGGGCGCTCATACACAGACTCGAGTACCTACATGGCTCTTTCCAGTCAAGACTTAAGTGCTTCTGAGTTCTTTCAATTCCTTTGTCTGTTTTGAAACTTAAGCTATAAATGGGTCTTGACAGCAGGTTTCACACAGGGATCTAGATATCAGGCTGTATCATCCCATGCACATACTTGGATTAATTTCTTATCTATTCTACAACTCTCACATTGACACCTGTGAACACAGAAAAAGCCTAGCTTTCCCTTGCATGGCTGGAAGTCACCAACATGAGAGGAGGGGCAGGCCAGGCTGGAAGAGCATGTGTTGGGAAAGATAGTTGGAAGTTTTGAATGTGACTTGGATTTCTAGGATTGGCAGGTGAGCCCAGCAGGTTTATCGCCAAGTTTCATTAGTGCCGCCCAGCAACGCAGTCTGTAAGCAGCAGTGATTTTTCTTCCCAGAGTCTGTGTAGTTTGAGATTCTCAGAAGCTCTGCACTCTGGAGAAGACCCTCCACTATAACTTACTAAGTGTCTCAGGATGCCAGGAAACCCTGCCTCCCCTAAGGCTTCTGAGTTTATGTCCATCCCACACACTGCTATTTAAGTACCATTGACCTAGACTTCCTAAATATGGCTTGTCTAATGCTATTTATCTACCTGCTTATTAAACCAAAAAAATCTGACCTTCAGTATTTGTCTGCTGGGCTATTTCTCTGAGATTAATTTTGTAAGAGATAGCTGAAAATCACTTTATATATTGGCTTTCATATCCAACTGTGGAATTATCTAGAGGATAATGGTAATATAAATCTTCCACCCAGATTTTACAGCATTGTTTCTACTTTTTTTTTTTTTTCAGCACACTTACCGTAGGTCTGGGTTCAGGTTCACATTGTTCCCTCTTGCATCATTGAGAAAATAACTGCAAAAAGCATGGTGTTCCAGGGTATACCTCTGTTTACCTCTGTTTTGATGTGGATAATGTGATAACTGCTGACCAATAATACAAACACATAGCAGTTTTAGCATAATTACCCTTAGCTGATGCAAGAAAGCTTCCCTAAACTCCATTCCAAGGACAGCAAGGCGGCAAGCAAATGGAACTCCCATGGCCTGAATTTCAGTGACAATGGCATTAACGATGCAAAAGAAATATTTTTGGGGGAGCCTTTGAAAGAATGTTAAACCTATGAGGATTTTCCAGGTAGAAAAGAATGTTCAAATAGTGCAGTATTAAGGAGATTGTCCCAAAGTTGCTGTGAGAAAGCTGAAGAGGTGTTAAGGTTTTGGCCGAAGAAATAAAGCATTATTAGTGTTCCATTGAGTGTTGGCAATGCAGGACTTCAGAAAAACTGGTTAAGTACCATTGCATTAAAATGTAATTTAAAACCAACCTGATGCGCTTCTAAGTTATAATGGAACTCAAATTGCTTCTCAGCAGTCCTATATGTTAGCAAAGTGCAGACATGGCTGAATGTTTTCTTCCCATAATCAGTGGCAGCAAACAGAATTGTGGTGCAGTTGAAGCTTGGTTTTCATCAATGCTAGTTTAAATCAAACCTTGGTGTAGTGAGGACAGTGTCATTACAGCTCTATAAAATGAATGTGTTCTAGGTTGGTATCCAGTCCAGAAAGTCTGTTCATTGGGTAGAAGATTTTATGAATGGGCTGCACCTGCTCTGCTACCTGGTAATAAACTGGTGAATGCAGTGCCTGATGTCTTATGGCTTGGGCTGTGTCCTGCTTGGATTACTGACTTGCCACAGCAATCATTACAGATGTAATACAGTAATTGTGTATTGCATGCTGCAGTGAGTGAGTTGCATATCTGTTTTTGATGTCTAGACTCAAAGACGTTTTAACCTTCAGTTTTGGAGTTTGTTCACACATTTCATAAATACATCATTAGTAAAATTTAGTGCTTTCATTGTACTTCCTATCTTATGTAACTGCACTAGTATTTAATTAATCTTCATTTCATTAGTTATATATTCATTAGCGTAGGCAAACACTTGGGGCTGGATTAATTGTCCATGTAATGGTGGTACAATGAATTAGATGCAGGAAAAATTGTTCTCTAGGGTATTTAAGTGAGGGGGGAGTCTAATTTACATATTGGGACAATTCAGGGCTAGCCAAACAGTGGCTGACAACTGTTTCCATTCAGCTAGGTTGGAATGGAAATGGGGGGAAAATATAGTCAGCAGAGGAAGTGTGGTTTATTGAAATGTGTATACATATGGGCCTTTAGGGAAGTGCCTTAGGAAGGGGGAAGTGAGTTCTTCCCTTCTTATGCAAGAGGGAAGTAAATGGCCTCTGACAGTCTGACCCAATCTGAATATAGTCACCAAGTGAGTCTCTACTAGGGCAACTCTGCTACCAGGTCTTCGGGGCAGGAAACTTTTGCTATATCTGCTGTTTCCTCCTCCTGGATGCCAGACGTAAACACCATCTTTCCTGCAGCAGAGAATGAGGCATGTGTCTGCTTTTGGTGTATGGGCACAAGCCACAACAGAGTGTGGGTTTGTGCTAATGCGCTGGACTGCGAGGAGGGCTGGCTGAGATACAGTCATGGTTTTGCCATCCTGTCTAGGATTCCAGTTGTGCTGCTTCTACATTTGCTCCTGCAGTAGACAAGCTATTCACTTACTCTGTGCCTTGGCACAGGCATGTGAAACTCATGGCACACTCATCCTTTCAATTCAGTGAGATTGAGGTGTAAATTACTACTCCTTATGAATATGTTGTTTGACTCTGTCCTCCACAAAAGTAGATCAAGTTCCAGATGCTGATAATAGTGTTTGTGTTGAATTGTTACCTCATTCCACAATTAATCTCAAGGATGAAGGAAAAAATATTTTGGGTCAAACCCTCAGTCTTTCTAACCTGGGTAATTCCTTGACTGCACACATAGTCCCATAGGATTTCAACTAATAGGGGCTACTTGCTCAACTGGACGCATATCTTAAAATATTTAAAAAAAGAAAAAAGCTTATAATGTAGCAAGATTTGAAGATTAAATAAGCATAAGTAGCAATCCAACTATAATATTGATTAACTTGCCATGTTTGTCCTGTATAGTTGCATGAAATTTTGTATCATCCTACTGAAGCCTGTAGGCATGCTGTTGGTTGTCAGTTCTTATTGGAAGATAAATAACATGACAAAGCTAAGAGTTTAATCAGTGCAGTGGTGCAACAGCTATTTTTACAAAGAGAAAAATTCCCAGAGACTTCTTGCCAGTGTGCAGTACTTCAAATAATTCTATTATTTATTTGCCCCATCTGCCCCCACGCTTATTAATGCTACTGTGCTACCCATTAATAACCCTTTTCATTAACTCCCTCTTATCTACCATCTCTTCCTTCCACAGATAAATACTGGAGTGGCTAAATCGTGTGTAATGGATGAAAAAATTCTTAAACACTTTGAGAAGGGAGTCGGGTTATCTGTTTGGTGTGCTGCGATTTATTTGACAAATGAACACAGAGAAGGATAGGGCATGCAAATATTGCAGTGTTCTTGCCTTGTCACTTCTGAAATTTCTTAATTTCTTTTATTTCAGTTCCTAAACACAATTAGTATGGGCATGTATGTGTCAGGTGGAAGATGATGTGTATGTCTTCCTAGAATTTACATAGCTTTTCAAATGTTTTGAAAGAAATGAAGCACAGTGCACTGGATAAGTTGACAATTTTGATGTATTGCCTTTCAGCTGCAGTAATGTGTAGCTTTGGTTTAGCAAGAATATCCTCAGGCTTTTACCAGCCCTCAAGAAGTCTTACAGTGGATTGTGCTTCCTAAGTTATTACTTAGACTACTTTTTTTTCCCTCACAAATTCAGGTATTTTCTATAGGCTTTTTATCCAATAGAAATGTTTTTCAGCTAATGCTAGGCATTGTTTTTGGGTCCTCAAACCTGGCAGTTCTGCTTGCAACAGCTTTCAGTGAGTGAATGAACATGTGCACTGTCCTAGGCCAGAAAGTGGAGATAGGCTAAAATGGGTAACAGTTACGTGCTACAGAACACTTTGAAAAGGAAGAGAGTATGCAAAGAATCAGGAAATACTCTTGCATCACAAGAATTCATCTGTGTCTGGGCCTGTACTCTGGTGGTGTTCTGACAAGTGTTTGTCTAACCTGTTCTCAAGGACCACAAACAGTAGATATCTCCTACCTCACTATCTTTACTAATGCAAAACTTTTTGTAATATTCACCACAAATCTCTTTTTTGCTGTGATTAAGACTACTATTTTCTGTCCTGTCCACAGTGGATGAGCAGAACAAATGAATCCCTTCATCTTTGCAGCAGTTCTTTATAATCCAGTGAGACTCTTACTAGTACATCTCCATTTGATGTCTTAAAGCTAAATAGTCCTGTGTCTGTCTTTCCATATATCTGATATTTTTTAGATCCCTGATTTCTCTTCTCTGAACTCTCTCCATGTGGTCTATGTTTTCCTGAAATGTCACGCCCATATATGACTCCATAGCTTAGCTGGTGTGTTACTTGTGCTGAATAGAGTTACTTCACTTATCTTTCAGCTTATATTTATGCCTACAAATGGCACATCTGCTTTTCTGCTTGTATGGTACTAAAAGAAACATAAAATTATTTAATTCATATCTGCGATCCAATGTAACCACCAGATTCTTCTAACAGAGCTGATACCTAGCAAGCTGTTCTTGGCTGTGTGCTTTGAGCAGTTAATTATTCCTGCCTAAGTGTACGAACTTGTGATATGAAAGCTTTCCAATTACTATTAGAAGTTATGCAGTTTTTCTTAACGGACTAATTGTTCTGCTTGAGAGAAGGCAAGTTCTACCTCTTTCCCTGGAAGAGAAATGATTGCAGTACAGAAATAATTTTTATGATGGTAATTGAAAAAATTAGATGGTGAGTCAGTCTTCTCTAGGGGATTTTTCTGGGATTTAATGCTGTTGTAGCCCATTTGACTTCTCAGTAGCACATTAAGATTTCTTGTTTGAGTAATGTGTGTTTTTATTTTTTTTCCTACTCTGAGATAGTTGGAAGAGGAGACTTGTTTTGAAAATCTGTATTTGCAAATATACAATGGTCTTGCAGTCAGATGTGATGATGACAAAATTTCCACAATATGGAGTAACCGCAATATGGTTTGTCCTGTCAGATCCCAAACTGTCTGTTAGAATTTCAGAAGCCTGTAGAATTTTAGGGATGTGAGGATCTTCTCAGCTAATTTTTCTGCCATTTCATCTTCATGATGTTCCCATATAGGATTGAAATATGAGTGTAAATTTGAATGTTAGAATAAACATGTGTTTAAAAGAGTTGTTTTTAGAGAGAATCAGTCCCTTGTATGGAAAACAACAAAAAGATGGAAATTATTAGCAAAGAGGACTCTAATGGACTGGAGTTTGTGCAGGAAAGCAAGCGCTGTCCATCTGCCTGGGGCACTTGAACTGCATATGATAAACAGATTGTAAGACCTCCTCTGCCCAAAGTTCTTGAGAAACCATCACAGTGCAACCTCGTAAGTATGGTTGGCTAGGGTGAAAGAATATGACCTCCTCCCAGGTCATAGCATACGTAGACTTTGTTCAGAGGATTGACTTTAGAAAGAGAAAGAAGAGCAGCAAGTCTTTAATCCCCTAAGCAGGGAATTGTTTTAAAAAAAAAAAAAAACCAAAAATTTAAGAGAGGAAAGGCTGAAGTGGTGCCAGTTGTCACAGGATTCTAGGAACTGCCCAAAACTTAAAACACTTTCTGCTTTCTCAGTAACTTGGGTATTTCCACCAGCATCCTTGGTCACTAAAAAGCTGTTATTTTGAGACCTCCATAGGGACTAAGATGTGTGACATCTTGACTTTCGCTATCCAGGTGATCCCCAGATTAGAGACGGTGATGCAGGATCATGAGATTATGATGTGGATTATTAATATTTACTTTTACTATTATTATTGTGATCCTTTGGATTTCATGAAAAAGAATTATAGCTATGGTGAAATTCAGTGACTGATTTGCATATGTTGTTGTATAATTGCAACAATAAAGATTGAGGTGAGATGCAATAAATTGCCCTAGTGATGATTTTTAAAGCACCATCTGTGGCCTCATACTTTTGGGTCTTTAGAAGTAGTATTGTTCAGAAATCTGTTGTGTGGCATACAGGTGGCTCATTCTGTATTTGCCTGCTAATCAGCAGTAGCCTATGTTGGTGGGGGATACCTCCACAATGACAGACAATGGTACTTATCGTTGTTTTTGGAGCAGAAGCACTCCCCACAGGCGATAACATAGTGTTTTACTTTGATTGTCAATTTCCCACAAGACTGAGTTTCCTGAAAAGGGCGAACAATAAACCAAATGCTCATTATTAGGCTCCATGTATTTGAACACAACACAGCAATCTGATATAATTGATTCAATTCCACTAAGTGGCATATGATGATGTTGTTATTTTAGGTGCACTGTACAGGGAACACAGTAGGAAGAACAACACTCTAGTGTCATGTCCTTATCTGGTGACCTTCACAGCTGACTGATCTCTGTACTGAATCTTAACCCAAAAAAGCCAACAATAGACAAACAAAATGAACACCTCACTCCACCCAACACCCCAAACCAAACAAAACCAACCCTCAATCCCCTAAAAGTAAATCCTGCATCCCCTGAAGACATTAGTCAAAGCTGATGTCAAGGAATCCATATTTAATTTGTATACCTTTCACCCCTCAGCTCCTTCTGTTAGCTTTTATTCCCTTATTGTGCCAAAATCAGCATAAAAAAATATTGCCTATTCTGTGGCAGTTTTACAAGCAGAACCTTATAGGGTGGTGGCAGAGTAGAGGGAGAAATACGTTCCTATTCCAGGCAATTTGAAAGAGATGTTAGCATTTGACCAGTTATATTTAAAGGAGACAGTTTAGAATTAATTTTGCAATCAGTAGTTGTCCTTGCTGCGGTAGTGAGAAATATCACCAGGAAGTGTATGTTATGCTATCAGCTAAACTTTTCAGCACCTTACACTAGCAGGTGCCCCTGCAGGAAGCCTACCACTATGAGAATACCTCATAAGGAAAGCAAACTCAAAGTGTTAATTTTACTGCATTGTTGTGCAGTGGCAAGTACTTACTTGTCAGTTAAACTGGCATCCTGTTGTACTTGAGTCCATGTAAAATAATGCATTTGAGAGCCAGGCTGAAAAGTGTAGTTAAAAGAAATGGGCACTGTGTGGCCAGAGCAGAACTTGCAAGTAGTGTGTGTTACAGTGAGGCACATAACTATATTATCCCTGGTGATCCCAGATCTCAGTATTTTGCAATTTTGGCATTTGCCTTGGCTTTCATTTAGAAGAGCAATAGTATCTTCTGTTGATATCTCACCCATCACTGTTGGGCACTTACATTTGTGTTACTGATACTACAGACTAGTATTTCTATCATATGTTAATGAGATGGAATTTTATAGCATTAAACAGAAGATGAGTATTGATATGAGCTTTGAAAATGTTTCTTCCAGTTTGGCTAGGTTTTCTTATTTACAAGGAAAACATTTAAAAAAACCCCAACCAATCAAACAAAAAAAACCCCCAAAACCCTCATGCAGTATTTGCCCAGAGCCTATCACCGACCTATTGAAAACTGTACTTTTAAGATGCTTCATTAACACTAGTTAGAATTCATGTTATATAGTGCTGGTCAGTTTGAACTTGGTTACTGAATGAAGTACAGCCTTCCCCCTCCATGCCCCACCCCCCCATATGCCTCCAAGATAGTGAATGAGATAAATGTATGATGGGTCCAGAGAGGACAGTAAATTGAGACCTGTAAAAGGAAAGATTTTAGTAGAACGTATTTGTTCACCTGTATAATTTGAACCCTGTTGTATTATTTGCAGTGCCTTTCCTTCAGCCACAAAAGCTAACTCTATACCACTTTTATTTGGAAAATATTTCAGATTCCACTGCTTTCTGCCCTCAGTTACTTTTTGACTTGTTTATGCTAAAGCTTGATTCAGTAGTTTCTGAAATTAGTATGCTGTTAAAAAGGATGGATGAGACTGAAGTGTGTAACAAACTGGTGGAAAAGATTAAGGATTTGCAAAGCAGAGTGAAATGTCTTCCAGAAATCTCTATTGCAGATAACCTTAGCTCATTGCAGAATAGAAACTATGGAGAATAGCATTAAATCTTACAATCATGATAAGCAGTTAGTGCTGAAGATTCTGTATTGTATAATAATTTGTCTTTAATCTTAAGAAGTGTTTTTGCTCATTCCAAATGTTTTTGCAGTGCTTCATTTCACGTCTTTTGCTATAGGCTTGAGCCAAACCCCTTTAAAGTCAATGAGAAGATATTTCACCTTTACGTCATTCGCCTTTGGATCCAATACTATGACTCACGAAGCTCTGTGGAGTTCTTATTATTGTACTTGACTGATAATACAATGGCTATTCAAGTAGCCAGGAATTTAAACAGATTTTGAAAAATGAAACTCTTCTCAGCTTGCACCCAATAGAAAACAAATTTGGATTTTTTTTTAATGTTTTGCCTTTCTTTATAAAGATGTTCTTTGGATATGATTTGTGCCATTGCTGAAAATGCAAATGCAGTATCAGGCAACACTTAAACTTCAGCACCTGTCTGCATTATTCTATGTGAAGATTAAATCCTTAGCTCACTTGCCCAAGCTTGTTTTTGATCGTAGCCTTTTTAGCAGATGATAACTCACGTAAAATAAAAAAGAAGTGGCGGAAGGAGAAGCAGAAGACTTGCAAATAGTCAAATATAAAAGGCCTCTTTTCAGACTGATACTACTGTGTTCGGGAAAGGCTACATTTCGTGAATAGGTTCTTTCTTAGACACCTTCATAGTGCTTGGTTCCTGTGCTTCAGTGTTCTGACATTCCACAGGTTCATGAGAAAGAAAGAAATTATTTTATTGAAGGAATGTTACTCGCCATCAGATCAAGCTTCAGGACACTCACAACCTATTTTTATATGCAAAGGGCATATTAATGAAATCCAGGCTGCGGCAACATTCCTACTAACTTCGGCAAAAACTTGCTGTTCTTGTCTTCAGCAGCAGGGCGTGTTACTTTGCTAGATTGCTGTTTTATAGAATCATAGAATCGTTTAGGTTGGAAAAGACCTTTAAGATCATCCAGTCCAACTGTTAACCTAACATTACCAAGTCCACCACTAAACCAATTAAGGGTAGAGTAGCAATTTCATGTTTCCTGGCTCGGTGGCTGGATTATTTATAATGAAAGTAAAAACTAGGAATCATTAAGATTGGAAAGGACCTCTAAGATCATCAGTCCAATCATCAACCCAACACCACCATGCCCACTAAACCATGTCCCAGAGTGCCACGTCTACCCGTTTTTTTTGAACGCTTCCAGGTATGGTGACTCCACCACCTCTCTGGGCAGCCTGTTCCAATGCTGGACTACCCTTTCTGTGAAGAAATTTTTCCTAATATCCAATCTAAACCTTGCCCGACGCAGCTTGAGGCCATTTCTTCTCGTCCTATCGCTAACTACTTGGGAGAAGAGACCAACACCCACCTCGCTACAACCTCCTTTCAGGTAGTTGTAGAGAGCAATAAGGTCACCCCTCAGCCTCCTCTTCTCCAGAATAAACAACCCCAGCTCCCTCAGCCACTCCTCATAAGGCCTGTGCTCCAGACCCTTCATCAGCTTTGTTGCCCTTCTCTGGACATGCTCCAGCACCTCAATGTCTTTCTTGTATTGAGGGGCCCAAAACTGGACACAGCATTCGAGGTGCGGCCTCACCAGTGCCAAGTACAGGGGGACAATCACCTCCCTGCTCCTGCTGGCCACCATATTTCGGAGGCAGGCAAGGATGCTACTGGCCTTCTTGGCCACCTGGGCACACTGCTGGCTCATGTTCAGCTGGCTGTCGACCAACACCCCCAGGTCCTTTCTGGCCAGGCAGCTTTCCAGCCACTCTTCCCCAAGCCTGTAGTGTTGCATGGCGTTGTTGTGACCAAAGCACAGGACCTGGCACTTGGCCTTGTTAAACCTCATACAGTTGGCCTCGGCCCATCGGTCCAGCCCGTCCAGGTCCCTCTGCAGGGCCATCCTACCCTTGAGCAGATCGACACTCCTGCCTAGTTTGGTGTCATCTGCAAATTTACTGAGGGCACTCAATCCCCTTGTCCAGATCGTTGACAAAGATATTAAACAAGACTGGCCCCAAAACAGAGCCCTGGGGAACACCGCTCATGACTGGCTGCCAACTGGACTTAACTCCATTCACCACAACTCTCTGGGCTTGGCCATCCAGCCAGTTTTTTACCCAGAGAAGAGTATGCCTCCCAAGAGACTTTCCCGGCCAGCATCCTGAAAAGGTCAAAGTCTGCCCTCTGGAAGTCCATGGTAACAGTTTTGCTGCCCCTCCTCTTTACATCGCCAAGAATTGAGAACTCTATCATATCGTGGCTGCTAAGCCCAAGATGGCCTCCAATCATGACATCTCCCGCAAGTCCTTCTCTGTAAACAGTAGGTCAAGCAAGGCACCTCCCCTGGTAGGCTCACTTACCAGCTGCATGAGGAAGTTATCCTCCACACACTCTAGGAACTTCCTAGACTGTCGCCTCTCTGCTGTGTTGTATTTCCAGCAGATGTCTGGCAAGTTGAAGTCCCCCACAAGAACAAGGGCTAGCAATTGCGAGACTTCTGCCAGCCGCTTGTAGAATGCTTCATCTTTCTCTACATCCTGGTAGGGTGGCCTATAGCAGACTCCCAGTTTTGTTTGTTCATGTTTTCTTTTGTACTATCAGTGGTGATGAATGCTGGTGAGATAATATGTGCCACCAGTCTGCTGTCTGGGTTTTTTGGTTGGTTGGTTTGTCTGGTTTTTTGCTGCTTACTAAATTCAGTGTTCGGTAGACGGTCTAGTAGGTGGGATCTCAGGCTTATATTCTTCAGACAGTCTTTTTACTTCTAGGTTAGTGTTTCGAGCTCACATCAGCTGTGATACAGCACTAGTATAATCTCACTCTTCAGTAGCCAATGTGATCTATGTTACTGAATGCAGTGATGTTTATAATAGATACATTGGGTCACTGACCACTGCAGCTGGCACATGGGGTAGGCCTGAAGAGAATGGAAAGCAGAAACTCCTCCTTCTTTCTTACTTTTATTGGAGAGCTGATGTGAACTGCCTTCATGCAGTGTTTTGTCTGCACTCTAACTCTATGCATAAATTCAGCTTTCACAGTGTTTAATCTGTCCCCCTCAGGTTCAGTACAAATTACACTGGAACTACTGGTTTTGGAACGCAAAAGGTTTACGCTCTGTAAGGTTTTTAATGCTGGGATCTTCTGTGTACTTGTATTTACTTTAGTAGAAACCCACGAAGCTTGAGGAAAACTGAAATCCCCCCATGTATGACACAATTTAACAACTGCAGTGTGATTATATCCATTGCATGTAATGTATGCCTGCTCATACACGCTGCACACCCTGCGTGTATTTACAGTCCTGTCTGTTTCCCTTCTAAGCCACTGTATAATGCTTGCATAAAGCTATTCCTTGGTGCTTTGAAAAATAAAGTAAATGCAGCTTGCTTGCTTGAATGAGAAAACGGTATTTCAGCCTTACTTAGGACTTTTTGCTATACAGTGTAATGGTTTGATTTGACCAGATCCTCAGAAATAAGCACAGGAGGTGTTTTGGACAGGTAGATATTAAGATGAATTTACAATAGTGATCACAAAACTATTTCTAAACTGCACCACACCAGCTGCCTAGAAGAACAAAGTTTCTTGTTCTGAATCCTGTATTAATTTGAGGGAAAGCATTGAACTTTGTTTCTCTGTTCCTTTGTTTGACACAGAAAAGGAACCTGTTCCAAAAGTTGCTTTGTTTTACTAGGAGGAGAGTTGGGCAAGAGAGATGCTGAAGTTTCTGCCTGTGTTAGAATTTCATGACAGTATGTAAGCAGTTATATCTCTCCTGAGCTGTCAGTAGCTCAGAGTCTTCTACTTTGATTAGACCCATGACTGAAAAAATTACCATAATCTACTGACAGGCATGAAGTAAGCCATAATAAGACTGATAACAATGTGTCAGTTAAGAGGCTATTATATTTTACTGTCTTACTACAGCAGACTAAAAATCCATTCAAACTTACCATTGATGTAACTAAAGCCTTTTAAAAATCTGCTGCCTGCCCTAGTCTTAATAATACTTATTATGCCGATGGGAGAAAGAACTAAAATATGCACCTGTTTACATGCGTGTTTAGATGTTGACAGTTTTACTGCAGGCATACAGAGTAGTTACAAATAGAGGGCCTTGGGTTTTTCCTTCTGTAAGTGGGAAACTAATGGATCTGGGCTAAAGGGAAGCACAGAACAAAGAGTATGCCTTTGAAACATTCATGCAACAACAGCTCAGGCCTGCAAAGGCCTTTTTGTGGCAACTTCACAGGGTACTAGATATCTAGAAAGGGAGACATACTCTCTACTTCAATCTCTATTCCTGTTTCCTGTCATCCCCTACACGAAGTTTTCAAGGTAAGTCAGTACAGGGTTTTGGAGGCCTTAGGCAGATGGAGCTTATACTGGTGGGTTTTTTGTTTGGTTGGTTTGGGTTTTTTTTAATTTCTTGGTGTTTTGGTTGGAGATGTTTTACCTGGCTGTTAGATTCAAGAGGCTGAAGTTCAGCACTAGCTGTCCACACTTTGGACACAAGACGGGAAGGCAGGTTGACCAGGGAATGCGGTGATCCTCTGGCATAAATTAAGCAGCTCTAGGGCACACATTTGCACTGTGCTTTTCCTGATGTCCATTTGGAACCTCCGAAGCTGCAGATTGTGGTCAAGACAGCTTGTTATATCATCTGCTACCGTCAAGAAGAATGCAGCTCCATTAGCTTTGTATCCCTTCTAGCAACCCTTAGCCTCTTCATCAAACTACAGAAGCCCAGCTCCCTCAATTGCTCCTTACAAATCATGTTCTCTAGGCCATGACCATCTTGGCGATCCTCCTCTGGATCTTCTCAAATTCTCCATATCCACCTGGAACTGGGTACAGATTCCTGATGCTTTACAAGCACCCAAGTAAAAGGGGTTAATAACTCCCCTTGATTTCCTGGCCATGCTTCTGCTGATACAGTCAGTTTGCCTTGGTCATTATCAGTGAACATTTGTAGCTCATGTTCAGCTTGGTGTCTGCTGTATCTCACAGATCCTTTTTAACAGGGCTGAAATTTACCCAGCTGTTTCCCAGCAGATACAGGTGCATGGGTTTATTCCACCCCAGGTGCAAACCTTTGCACTATTCTGGATGTTTCTTGTTGTTACTGCTCAACTGTTACTGAACAATACGGACCCCAGTATCAATCCCTGGTGTATGTTTCTCACTTTTGACTGCCGACCATTGAGCAGTCAGTACTTAATAGTACTCTTTGAAACCATTAGTCCAGCCTGTCTTCAGCCTACCTAACAGTCTGTTATCTCAGCCCATAATTCTTCTAAAAAGCTTACTGAAATATAGATAGATTATGTCTGCCACTCTCTCCTTCTCCAGCTTGGTAGTATTGGCTAAGTATGGCTAACTCTTCATAATTCCGTGATGGCTTTTCCTGATTAACTTCTTGGTTTGTGTGTGTTTGGAAATGTATTCAAAGAGGATGTGTTCCATGATTTCCAGGGCTTCAGGTGAGATTGTTCTTTGGGTTCTCCTCCTTACTTTTCTTAAGGACTGGCATAACACACTTCCCCACCCCCTGCCCCAATCAGTGACCTGATCACCATGAATTTTCATAATGATGTTACCATCAGATTGGCTGACACTTTCAGCCCCTTCGGGCTCCAGGTTCTGTCCGGTCCTGTGGACTTGAAAAAAATCCTGCTCCTGTAAGTAGTCATAACCTGTCACTCTTCCATTGTTGGCTACACCTCTTCTTCCAAGATTATTCTGATACATGCAAAGGTCTGGGAGCAAAGTCAGCCTGTGAAGATGAAGGGGTGGGGGGGAAGATATCATGTCTTCAGCAGCTTCTGTATTGTCCATTGTTACGTTCTATAGGGTTTATGATGCAAAGCTCACAAAATTGCCTGAGAGATCTTAATTATCTGACAACACTCAGTAGTTTAAGGAGTTCTAAAGAAGACAACTTTTTTTTCATTATTTCTGTCTTGTATCTCTCCCCCTTCTCTTAATCTGTGTGATGAATTTCATCAATTATTTAGAAACATTGAAAACGGTTGGTCAAAAAGACTGAACCTGTCTGCAGGTTGGGAAAACCTTTACGTCATATTATGTTGCTAGTCTTTAGCATAAAAGACAATTTTTTTCAGGAGAGTTTAACACAGTTCTTCAGCAAGGTATGGCAAAGGAGTGGAGTCTGACACTCTTCAGGTGAGCACATTAGAAGTAGAGGAGTGCTTGTCAGGGTTCATATGGATTAGAAGATCTCAAGATACTTCTGGCATTTCCATTCAACCATGCAGTTTTCAAGAAGATTTGAGAAGTGATGACGGATGGTAGTAAATATAATAGTGAGGTCCTTTAGGGTAAGCATAGATTTATTTCTTTTGACTGGAGGAATCAATCCACCAGAAACTGTCTCAGCATAAAGCCCATATAAGAGATCTAGGATGTAGGAAACTAGCAAGTGACACTTGAGACCTTTTTTTTTTCCTTTGGTTTTCTTTACTAATCTATTTAGAAAACATAGGTTGAATATTGACAAGCAGGGTGCATTATCTGTAGTCTTTGGTTTGGTGAGGCTCTTGCACTTTCCCTGCAGTAATTACTAGATTCCCTTGTCAGTCAAGAGTTAGCAATCTGTTAGTTGAGGTTCTACTTTCTCTCCAGTTTTTAATGCACATGCATGCGGAGTAATAGTGAGGCTCACACAGAAATAATAAGGATCGACAACTGACATTCCCTTTGCTAAGTGTGTTGTCATGGCTTTTATGTAGTATGTAGAATGTGCTGAATTCTTTTTTTTTTTGTACTTCCTGAACCTTCATAGAATCATAGAATGCTTTGGGTTGGAAGGGACCTTGAGAGGTCATCTAGCCCAACCCCCCTGCAATGAGCAGGGATTGAACCCATGACCTTGGCATTATTAACACCACGCTCTAACCAACTGAGATGAATGTATTTCCTCCTTCTCTCAAAACCATCCTAATTCATCTCCATAATCTCCAAAAGCTTCACTTTTTAGTCCTTTGTCTTTCAGAATCTCATCTTTTGAAGGTCTGATTTATGAGTAGATGTGCATATACCTTCTGGATGCTGACAAGATACAGAAGTATTCTACAGCTTCCCTGATGAAACTAAAATCTTGGCCTGTCTGCTATCTCCTTGGGCCTGTCTGTGCACCTGCTGAAGCTCAACATAGCTGAAACAGAAGCCTTAGTCTTCCCTCCCAGCCATCCTCATACCTTTCTCTTCTATCCCTTGGTTATGCCAGCAACCTTTCTCCTAGCCTTGGTAATGCAGTTTTGACCCACTTGTGTCAGTGATAATCGCTGCTCTAAAGATAATTTCCTTAGCTCTCAGTTTGACCTCTGTCACTTCTTTCCTTGACTTCATCAACTAGCTCCATCTAACCTGTCACATTAAATGTAAGATGTTTGTCTTTTGTTTTCAAGGCTCTTTATTCTCTCCCACCTATTGCATCTCCTGCATTATTATAACATTTATTTCCGCCTTCAGTTGCCAATCACCATAATCCACTTAAACTTTTAACACTTCTTTTTTTTATGCTATGATTTATTTCATAAACAGGCGCAGAGCTGCAAACTATCCTCCTTCAAAGCCCTTCTATAAAGTTTCTTTATTTGTTGTGCCTACAAAAGGTAAGCAGCTGTGTTATGCTGACACCGCTATTCTTCATACTGACCAATGTTATCCCATTGTTTCCTTGTATTTTCTCCTTTTGCCATCTGCTGCCTCTCATCTGAGTTGTGGTGGTGGACTTCTTTTCATTCTTCATCTTTGTTCATACAGTGCTTAAAAGAATGGGCCGAGTTGCGCAGGCACTATGGTAACACTAACTATAAGCAACAATATTTATGACAAAGCTTTCTTTTCCTATCCGTAAGCCACTTCTTTGCATACTGTGCTTGCAAACCTCCTAGAGAATAGAGTCTGCAGAAGACAAGTTAAGTCCATCTGACTGATGTTTTTTCTCACCTAGCATTCCAGCTGTAAATTCATGGGTTTAGCAGAGAAGCATCATGTGCACAACTTCTGCTCCATGGTCTCATTAGGAACTTTGCTACAACACTGTCTTCAAACAGGTCAAATTGTTGGAAAGACTTAGTGCATGCTTTTCAAATGGTGTGCACTGAAAGAAACACTTGTACAATGCACTTGCACCCATCGCATTTTGGGCTTTCTCTTATAATTGCAAGGCAGCATTTTAACATCTCTGCTTCTGTATGAGCCCAAATGCCAGAAACAGCTAGTCAATTTGATTGCTGTCTGTCAGCTAGCATTATCCCATTTTGCATACTACAAGAGAAAGTGCAAGTGTGTGTTGCAGCTGCAGACGTGCTACTTAGTGGAACACTATGAAATGGAGTACTTCTGGAAAGCATATTCCTCAGTTGCTGGCTAGTCTCATGCTCTCCTTTAAGCTCAGAACATTAGGTATGTGTCTGTAAGATGCTTCAGTTTCATGACCATGCAATGCATGATGAAAGTGCAAACCTACTCAGTAGAGCCTTATTAGAATTTGAGTCAGTTCTCATTTCCCCATATGCAGTTCTTTAAAGGGGGCCATTTATGAATAGATGATCGATTTTCACCCAGCCTGGGATAATGCAAGTCTTGTACTAGGTAGGTCTTATTTTTTGGCTAGATAGATTGATGGTGGAAGAAGCCAACACTTGCTGTTTGAAAGGGTATACTTTAATATTCTCCTATTTCTCCTGTGTATGCTGCTTGCTGTTTTAGATTCTGGATCCTCTGAAGCACTGATGGAATCTCTGGAAATTATCCCCTGGACTATGGGTGCAATTGTAATTCAAATGAAATAATGGTAATAATAATAAGACTTGATATATTCTGACTGTATGTAATGCAGCAGACAATAGCTTGATATGTTTGCTATATTTGGACCTTTCTCTGTGGAAATGAAAGATTTAAATTTTTTTTGTAGCAGGCTGCATTTTGCTCTAGCTGTGTTCAGAATTTCACATGTATCAAAGCCTAATATGAACAAATTACAATGTTGCCGTTGCAGTGCAATTTGCAGACTTCTTCCTGCTTTTGGGATTACTTTTCTCCCTCTCTTCTCTTTCTTCATTCTTTTTTTTTTTTTTCTTTTCCCACCCTCCAAGGTCTTTTCCTTCATGCCTCTGAGTGGGTGTGTTTTTTAGTCTTCTCGCTGATTGCTTTTGGATCCAAGCACCAAAATAATTTTTTTTTCCCCTTTTTAAATAAAAATACCTGAACTTATCTGGGTCTTTTGTACTCAGAGTCTGTAGACTTCAGTGAATGTATTCATGTATTGAAATGAAAATAAAATTCAAATACGAATTCTGTTTTGGCTGGAATGCATGATGTCATCATTACATTCTAGTTTTCATACTTGCTAACCTGTGATTTTTTAGGGACTATAACAAGCTGCATATTAGCTGCAAGAAATGTATACCGCCATCATCATAGCTTTTCTCTGCTTTAAGCTACAACTTTATTCTTCAGACTTTTTCTTGCACCATATGTGCTCTTGGAACATTTTGAGCTTTTCTCTATTGCAGTCACAGAAAGCTCCCCACATCTTAGCATTCTTGACTCTGCCATTAGCTAGATCTTGGAAAAGCAGTGGAAATATTTTTACCTGTCCCTAACCCCACCAAAATCACAAGTCTAAACTGATTTGAGTCTTGTGTTTTAACTGTACTAGATCATTCATAGAGATGGAAGGAGAGAAAAGGTCCTACAAGCAAAAAGCAACCTTGAGGAAAAATATTATCTCTGTGTGTACAGATTAGGTTTTGTTGTTTTGAGATACTAGTAAATCACAGCCCAAGAGGAGCATATATCTGGGCTATAGAGCATGGGTGTATCTTCAAAACAAGATGGGAAATCTGTTTCTGAATCCAAATCCTTTCTGTGCCATCAAATGACCTTTGGGGTATCAGCTGGGCTCAGCAATGTCTGTGTGTGTTCTGTCACTGTTTGCACATCCTTTGTTGTTAAGTCCTGTAAGTTTTCTGTCTGTTCATTTCTTTGATAGATTCTTTGAGCCAACCCTTTAGTTTCTTCCAGCTGCCCAATAACATGCTTGCCACAGCAGATGCTCTGGCTTCATTCTTTAACACATATCCCAGATACTTCCATCTCCTTTTTTTTGGATAGCTTTGGAGATAAAAGTTGTCAGACACTCTACTAAACTTCAGCATTTGTTGTCAGTTAATTCAATTTGACTGAATATCTAGTGTTTTCCAGAGGCATTTGCTTTCAAATGATACTTGCATGTCATTCTGTCCCTCTATTGGATTTCTTTATCTTGTGTTCATATGCAAGATGAATGTTTGCAGTTCAGTCTGTAGATAATGGCCAAATTAGGAATGACTATGAATTCAGCTGTCTGTTTGTGACTCCATTACGCTATTTCCTCTGGTCATTTCCAGTGGCTTCCACTATACTTCCAGAGTACAGGGATAACCGAACTTTTGTGTTCCTTTGCCTCCTAATAAAGTACTTAACTGAGAGACAACAGGATACCATAGTTCCTGGCATTAGCTCCATGGTGTTACACTGGGGGAGAGGGTGGGATTTGACTCTTTTTTACTTAGGATTTTGGGGTTTTTTTTCATTTCCTTATTTATTTTTGCGATCTTAAAAGGCAGACTTGCTACTAACCAGGGGCACTGAGTGTGGTAAATAAGCTTCTGGAACATGTTTCTGCTGCATTAACTTGGCTGCCTTCATGATGGTCTGCCTGTCAGTACGCCATCACTTTGCAATTGCATGTAGCTTCTCTGGGTTTTCAAGCAGGCAAATCAAAGCTTACTGGCATGTTTTAGTCTCTGAGCTATATCTGCAGTGCTCTTGTAAAACGTTTACTTTCCTTCAGTGTTTGGCGAACAGTGCATGTTACTGCAAATAGGAATGACATTCCGTACATGTGCAGTAGCAGCTGGATCATGCCACAGCTTTAGAGGTAAGGCAGCCTGGCAAACACCTGGGGGAAAAAAGTTCCAAATCCAAATGCATTTTGAGGTCATTAATGTGTCACTGGCAGTGCTATAGTTAGAGGGGGCCATTTAATTAACATTAATTGCTCACAGCTCATTGTGTGGCTCATGAAGGATTTACTGAAAAGCACCTCATAAGATACACACAGCTTTGAGGGAAGTGCATCTTCTCTTGTACTGAAGCTCCATTTATGTATATTTTTTCCATGCATGAGGCAGTGGTATCAATATTATTTTTATTTGCATAATATTTGTGGAATGTTTGAAGTATTTTAAGTACAAGGCGTGGCAGAAGAAAGGAGAGTCATGGGCAGAAGCCAGCTCCAGCATGCATTGTGTGTTAGTGTTGTGGGTTTGTTTATTTATTTATTTTTAAATAGCAAGAGTAGAATATCCTTTGCAAAGAGAGAGACAGCAGATTTATCAAGTCTCTTATCTCCCCTTTCTTCACCCCCCCTTCTCTCCTTTGTTCACATGCTCCTTTCAGCTCATTTTTGTATGGGTGGTTTTATTCTCTGATAGAAACTGCATTTTTTCCCTTCTTACAGTTTGTTGGCTACAAAGAGGAAGAACTGACAGGTTTGAAATAAAGGTAATGATAGGTAATGGTTCATATAACTCTGCCAGCGCAATCAGAGAAAAGCACTCAAAGCACTTTCATATGATAGCTCCAGCACAAAATAAAGTTAGCAGGTTAAGATGGAAAAGGAAATTAATGGTGTAAGGGAAGAACTTTGCTGTTTTATTACAAGAACTAATGATATTTTAGGATTAGGAATGTGCTTTTTAATATTTACTGATATCTTAATCTCACCTGTCTGCTTTTTACAGCCCTTCTGCTGTTTTCCTATTTTGATTCCTGTTCTGTAACTTTTAAGTTTTGGACTTGAATCCTGCTCCAATTGTGTGGACTGCTGAATAGCTCTGATGGCACAAACAGGATTGACTTTTGTTTTTTTTTAATTGCAGATTTTGCCTTTTACTAGTGTGAAAAATAACTAACAACAGACAGTAGTTATGAAAAATCTCCATGTCATCTTTTCCAGTGAAAATGAGCCATGACTGCCTGTACTTTTCCTCATAACTTTCATTATCCTAAAATGTCAGTGCTCATATGTAATAACATTCTTTAAGTGTAGCAGTGCCTATCTGTCAGTGTTCCACAAATCTTTCTTTTTAGCTTAGCCTTTTGTCTTTGCATTTGTATTTTATTAATTTTTAAGAGGACCAGTTTGCACCAGAACTGACAATGCTTTTACATAGCTGCATCCCAGATCTGATTACTCTTTGTTGCTGTCATTGTTTGTTGTATTTTATGGTTTTTTGGACAACACAGTGCTTAGAATCAAGGTTTTATTTCTACATGAATTATTTCTGTTCCATGGTGATTCATGATGTATATAACTAGTGCAGCTGGTTGTGAACTTTCTGAGTTTTAACAAAATTTAAATTTCCAACCTTTTAAAAGAAATTTGGATTAGGAAAGGGACCTTTGCTTTAGAACAGAATTGGGAAGCTCACTCTAGAACAGCTGATAGTGTAGTCATTAGAATTGTATTTAGAGTCCTTCGTCTGCCTAGCTTAGATGAGGAACTTGCACTTTTGGTGTCATATACAAAACCTAACCACTCCAATGGAGAGAAGTCTCCTCAAGTTGCTTCTTCATTGAGATATTGGCTATTAATCAGGTTAGTGTTTCACGCTTTATCTAGGCTTGTTTTAGTTTGTGGCTTTAAGCTTCAAAGGCCTTAGTTGTATCCTACTGTACTTGATCTTCAAAGAACTTTACTAACTTTGCATTTGGTACAGGATGTGTTTGGCATCCCATAGTAAAGTGTTGAATGCTTCTGCTTATACTTGCACTTTCACACTAGTTGGTCCTGTTACAGACATTATACCTCATAGGTTCTAATAAATGCCTTTTACCATTTCCGTTTTAAATATTTTTTTTAATTTGCCAATATGTTGTCATACCCTCTCTCTTTCCCTCCCACCTCCAAATGGTTTAATTTTTTCCCCACAAATAACACTTTTTCTTAATAGTCATGCTATATGATTGTTCCATTTAGCACACATTCCCAGACCAATTATCTTACATTTTTCTACACTGAACTACGTTTACCATCTGCTGGCCTAATTACCTAAATGATCCAAATCCTTTGGAATCTGATTGTAATATTCTTCATTATTTGCTATGACGCTAATTTTAGTACCATTTGAAAATCCAGAAATCTTACCATGATTGCTATTCTGTAAACCAGTGGCATAGGTGATGATTTGACTAATACTAATAAGTATATGTAACATTTCTCTTAAGTTTTAAAGGTAAATTTTGCCCTCAAATAGACTGCATTTGGTCACTGGTTATTTGATCTTCAAAGAGCTGTACAGTTGTTGTACGTATTGCAAGGTGCTCAATGTATTCCACTTACTTTGATACTGTCTAGATTGTATGAAGCTTATGAATGGATTAAATTTCACAGTACTTTGTGAGGTGAGTGGATATTTCCCTTCCAGGGACACTGAGGCAGAAAGATGTGACGTGTCACAGGATGTGGTAGAAAGCAGGTAGAAAAACAGGTAGATCTTGTGTCTAGAGCTTGATTTCTCAGTCAAAATCATCTGTCATAGTATTAACTGAGAAATCTTATAACAGTGTTTTCCCTCTGCCTTGTCAATAGTTATAGGAAAGGCACATGACAACTATCTGTTTAAGAAATATAAATGTCAAGTAGGTTAACTTCCATATTGATGAATGTGTAATTTTATCCATAGTTCATTATTGATTTGAATTTGAAAATTAATTTTGATAGGCCTAACCGCACTTGGCAGTTTTGCAAGTTAACTGTAGACACCTTATATAGCATTAAGATACCTCACAAGTTAAGTAATTAATATCCTAATATGCCCAAAATATTTGCTGCTGATAAAAAAACTGCGCTTACACACAAAAAAACCCAAATCAAACTTCCCGCCCCATAGCCCAAAGACTGAATGGAAGCTTTTTTAAAAACTCAAAGCCCATAATGTACATCTTCAACTTTTATAATTTTTCAGTTCTTTTTTTTTACCATATTTAGTGTGGATTCTGAATATTGCACTCATAAGGAGCCTTTCTGGCTTGTGCAGTACTCTGCATGGAATGTGCTTTTCAGCCTGGCATTTCACTGAGGAAAATAGTTACCTCCTTACTTATCTTAGCATCACTGCTGAAATGCAACAGTATTGGCAAACCTTCATATAGATGTAGCTTATTCAGATTGCCCAGGGATTGTAAGCTATTCTGCCAGAACGATCTTTTTTTGGTAAAACTGAGTTATTTTAGAAGTTTCTGTGTTTAAAATATCCTGTTTAAAAAAAAAAAAAAAAATCACACTGCAACTGATTGGTAGTCTCCATGCCATAGTGAATGACTGTATGAAGTTTCCCCCATTGATTCCTCGTGGTTTTCTTGTGTATATAATATGTGTGTGTGTGTGTGTGTTTGAGAGTGTGAATATGTGAGTACATGAATATGTATCAACATGTATACACACTGTTCAAAACTGGCATGTGTATCTAGGTGTATGTATCACGCTGGCATGAACTGTGGAAATGATCTTTAGGTCTAGTCAAGAGTAGCACAAAATAATTGTCAGACTTCATGATAACATCTCTTATAAGTGTGTTGCTTTTCTTTTGTGATAACACAGTCTTTGGTGAGGTGTTTCTACCATTAATGCTAATCACTTGCTAGTGCAAAAAAGGCTTTTTTCTTTTCTAATCCACTTATTTATATCATGGGGAAGGGAAAGCACATTTATCATGCTTACCCCTTTGAAGACTTTTGAGAAAGAAGAGTAGCTGTAAATTGCAGGTGAGGCTCAACTGAAATCGAGTTGATATGTCTGACTAGAATAACTGCACACACACACACACACACACACCCCCCACCCACCCACAAATGTTCACTCTTGACTGGTACTGCCCATTTTTGAAGAAGTGCTTACTGACTGGGGGAATTCCCTAGGCAAAATGCACTCAATCCCCTGGAGTAATAAATCATGCATTTACAGAGCAGAAGCCATTGTCACACAGACCTAAATATAGCTTTTGGCTTTTAAATGTTGTCTAGGCAGGTTTGAGGAGGTTGAATGATGCCTGGCATTTTGTACTGTCACATTAGTTGTTTGCTTTTTCCTTTTACTTACCATGAAAAACATAATTTAAAATCTCCACCCAGTATATTGCAGTTTTTTTACATAATGGCACTATCAGGTTGAACAGCAGAAAAGTTAGCTGTTGTTACCAGATGTTAGTTTCAAAAGCATGGCTGTGGGTTTTAGCAGACTGTAAACAGGATGTCCAAACAAGTCCCATTTTTCTCATGTAAACAGAAAGCAGTAATGTGTAAGAGAAGTGCCTGACATTCCTGTTAAATAGAGTAAGTTTCTGAAGTTTTAGCATCTTAGCCATGTTGGGCTCCTTATGATTAGCAGTGCGTACGTGAAGCAGATTCTGGCTTCTGTGTTGACTGACAGCCAAAGAAAGTATTTCCAGTCCCAAGGAGCTCACGCTCCACAGTTCTACTGTGTACTGAAATACAGGGGAACATTTATGTGTGGGAGAACTAGGGATCAAGGCTCATAATCTGGATGTGCATTCCTCTTAAAAGCAATGTGGTACTGCATGCCCCTCCATATCTGCCTCGTTCTATAAAAGAGCAATCTGTAATTTCTGGGGTGACCTGTAGGCATGTCATTGCAGTTTTATGGGATAAAGAATGAAAGCATAGCCTAGATCGGGCTGCACAGGTGTCTTTCAGTTAACTTTAAGACCTAAAATGGCTTAATTAAAGAATACTTCAACTTTATTTGAAACTTGAGCATATTCAAATATGATAATTTTTAAAAAATAATGAAAGTTTGCAGAGAGAAGCACTCACCAAATCTTCTCCTCATCATTTTGTAAAATTCAATAATCTGATATACATCAGCAAATAAGAAATGAAAAAGGGGTCATGACAAAGAGAATTTACATTGTTTTCTTCATTCCTGGATATGAGTCATTGAGAAGACAAATGGCCTTTATTGGATTGAAATTTAATTCAAGATTCTTTCTGAATTAACATTTTTGTCATGTTTTATCTATTGATATACAGTAGATTGAAGAACTCTTGAACTGGTTGTTTTGTTGGTGTGGGGGGGGTTTGTTTTGTTTTGTTTTTTTAAAATGCATTTTTGCATATAGTTAGCCATTACAGGGCATCAAGTTGTCTTTCCTTGTTCTGGGTTGTGTTGTTCTTCTAAATCCTTTCTGCTTCATAGAATGAAAACAAAGGAAAGAAGACATTAAAGATGTGTAGGTGTTTATTTTCAGAACCATTTTCCTGATAAATAATAACATTCCTGTTAAACAGTGTTTGTTATGAATGCCAACTCTGATGCATTGTAGGTTTTGTTACGATCTTAAATTTCACTTAACTGCTCGAGTACAAACCACTACTCACCCAAATGAGCCTTATTACAGTTATTAAAAAAAAAAAAAGTAGTTAAAGGAAATGAGATGTAGTATAACAGTGGTGTTGACAGGCAGTTTCAGGTGCTGTAGTGGCTGTACCTAGTGAGGTGAGCTGGGGACACTACATGCTTGAATATCTGGTGGACCAAAGAATTAGGACTTAGATTACAAGGTGCTCAGCGTCTGCATCTTTGAACGGTGCCAGTTATGGAGAGGTGGAATTTTTATTGTTTCCCAGTGGGAACTGAAAGCAGTGACTGTTTCACAGGAATAGTTCCCTCCCCTTTTTAAATGCATTCTTTTCCGTGTCTCTCAACCGTAACACTTTAACTCTTTAAAGAGTAATTATGTGCTGTATGTATTTGAACCACTGGCTCTAGGCAAATTGAAGCTGGCATTTCAGAAAGAGGACAAGGCATTATAAACTCCTGACTTTTTTTCACTGCCCATGGCTATTGTAGCTGAGGTCATCTAGCCAGTCAAGCAGCAAGTGCACATCACAATTGAGGCTAACAAACAAACAAAGCAAACAGATGAAGCAACTGATAAGAGACAGCCACTGAGGAAAATCGCTCTTCTCAAGGCTCTGCCACAATTTCATTAAGGAAGTAAACACTGTTGTTCATTCTTTTCTACATTTTCTTTCTTCAAGCATTGCTTTTACAAAGAATTCCACCTTTTCATCATCTCACTGACAATACTGCCAAGAATATTCAGATGCATTCAATGGATATTGTACCTGTAATTTTTCTTTAGGACATCAAAAGACAAACATCGACATGGGCATAGTATGATTCCCTCTGAGCTTAAAGGAAAGGTCTCAGTCTCTTGTACAGGAATTCATTTAATAATGAAATATATTTGTCTTGATGACATGCTCTTCCTCCTGACAAGCCAGATCATTCCTCTCAGAGTAGGGGTCAGATAGGATTTGCCTCTATAGGTACAGGACTGGGGGGAAAAAAAAATGTTTGCTGCTCCTCCAAGTTAACAAATTTCCATCTACTAGTTCTCAGTAAATGCTGACCCAATTGCTTCTTTCCTATCCTGCTTCTATGGGTCTTTTTTTTCCCCTACAAGGCACTACAGCATTCAGTTCCATTGCCCACAAAGCAGAGCTGTGTCTGCATGGCTAGACTTCCTAAAAATGTCTTCCTGAAAAAACAGAACTTTTTCGTCAGGGCTCCTCGAACCATGTGTGATTGTCATATGTGCCCTCACAAGGTGGGGTTGATATTATCCATATGTAGAGTTGCCTGATCTTACGAGTATTTTTTTGGTGATGGCTGATCCAAGTTTTATCAATCGGAGAAGAGGTTTCAGTTATGGTGAGAATAAATGTTGCAGTTTGTCTGCCTGTTCCATTTGCACTGCCTGAAATAGAGCCAATGATCAAAGTTGCTATGGGGGAAAGATGATGGCATCTCTAACAATGTAGTAATGTTTCCTCAGGTGCTGGTAGGGGCAAGTATCTGAGTAGTTTAGTTTCCTGCCCTTGTTAATCTCACTGTTCATTTGGAAGCAACAGGTTGGTCGCTTTGCTGCTCTATGCTTCACTTGCTCAAGGAAGTTGAGTGAGAGGGGTGCAAAGGAAAACGGAGTACTGTGGTCAGTCTAGAAGAGGAGATTAAATTCTGTAGCATCTTCCCAACCCCCTCTTCCAGGATGGAAGGAACAGCAAAGACTCCTATGAAGGTTTCACAACAATGATTAAAGAAACTAAGTGTCGTGGTTTAGCCCCAGCCAGCAACTAAGCATGCAACCGCTCACTCACTCCCCCTACCCCGATGGGATGGGGGAGGGAATTGGAGGAGTAAGAGTGAGAAACACTCCTGGGTCGAGATAAGAACAGTTTAATAATTGAAAAAAAGTAAAGTAGTAATGATAATAACAATATAATAATGATAATAATAATATACAAAGCAAGTGATGCACAATGCAATTGCTCACCACCTGCCAAACGATACCCAGACAGTTCCCAAGCAGTGATCGCTGCTCCCTGGCCAACCCCCCCAGTTTCTATACTGAGCATGACGTCATATGGTATGGAATAGCCCTTTGGTCAGTTTGGATCAACTATTCTGGCTGTGCCCCCTCCCAGTTTCTTGTGTACCTGGCAGAGCATGGGAAGCTGAAAAGTCCTTGACTAGCATAAGCAGTACTTAGCAACAGCTAAAAAAATCAGTGTGTTATCAGTATTCTTCTCCTACTAAATCCAAAACACAGCACTATGCCAGCTACTAGGAACATGATTAACTCTATCCCAGCCGAAACCAGGACACTAAGTTACTGCAGAGTTGAGGAAGAGGCTATTTTGTGGACTGCAAGTTGATTAAAGACCAAGAAGCAAATGGTGGAGTCTAAGTGTAATAGTAGTCAGTCACTTCTTGAGTTGAAAATGAGTCAAGAGAGGGGATCCTCAGGAATTACCATCAGTGAGTCAGAGAAGGAGATAAACATTGAAATCTCCAAGAGTGCAGTTGCTAAGCTTGTTTCAGAAGTCAAACATGGTGTGCTAATGGTGAGTAACTTTGACAGGATCTTATGAAGTGCTGAGGGGGGCAGGGAGGAAAGGTGGCAGATCAAGCTTCAGAACAGATAAGTGATATGATGCATCTAAGTAAAAATAATCTAAACATAGTCACACAATGCTAAGCTCAGAACAAGCAATTCCAACACAAGAGGAATATCTTAGAGTCAGTTGAGAGACTTCTGAAACTGTTGGCTGAATGTGCGGTAGCAGCAGCCAAAAGAGCCAGCAAAATGGGGGGCATTATAACAAGACAGAGGGCAGCATATTGGCACTATATGAAGCCCTGGTTATTTTACACAGCAGGCAGTGGACTTGTGGAACATGCTGTAAGAAGCCTGTAGAAGTAGACAATTTCAGCAGGTTCAAAACGGATTAGATTAAATCATGTACAACAGGTCAATAAATGGATACTAAAGGATTAGGCAGGGATGTATCCTCTAGCATCTCTAATATAACACTTTCTGATGCTGGGGGAATATTAGAGGAATGGATTGCAGGCAGTGTCAGGCTTGCTTGTTTTTTCTAAGTAGCATCCCCTAAAGTCATTCTCAGGGACAGGATCCTGGGCTAAATGGTATGCTGCAGCAGGGCAAAGGCAAATGAAGCAGCTAGAACAAGTTGGGGACTGAACAGATGTACCACTGAGAGATGGAAAGGAGGAGTACTAATAGGGTGCTGGTAAGCACAAATGTCATGCATGGTGGGCAGACTGGTAGAGGATGAGACAGGACTGTTTTGTGAGTTTGGAGGGTGGAAGGAGAGGGAGAGGAGGTGGGCCAAAGATGGGAATGTGTGCAGTGGAAAATGTGCTGGTAGCAAATTCACCTTCATTCAATGAGCTGTGCATAGGGAGCAATGCTGATTGTTCCTCTAACACGGAATGGATCCAGTGAGGTCCAAAATGAGAGAAAGAACAAAGATACAATGTAGTAAATCTCTAAGCTAATATACAGTTTTTGATACATGGGCATGATAATACTTTGGTTTGCCTAGAAATAAAAAACAAAAGTAATTTTTAAAGTTGGATTGCTACTGCTAAAATATTAGGACTAATAAATTATTCAGATGGTTACTATAGCTTAAAATGTAGTTTTTGTAAGCTGCAGTAACTGACAGTTGCTGTGCCATCTGACTGATACAAAGGTGAGGAAATACATTAGAGCTTAAGCTTCCATGTAAGTAATATAAAAGCTACTGTGGCTAAAGATTTGTGAGAAACCTACTAAATACTACGTGAAGGGGGGGGACGGGGGACGGGACACCAAAACAACAAAACAGTAGTTTGATGAGCTTTTTAGAGCTGACTTCTCTATATCTGGTCCAACTTGATGTGAGGGAAGCATTACAGCATTCAGAAAGCAGGACCATGAAGCTGAGGATCAGATTCTCCAGAAGCATGTGATGTATTCAGTAAATAGTCTTTTGTCTGGGCCCCAAGCAGGCATACTGAACCTCCTAATAGTACTTGCCTGTGCTAGAGCACGCCTGCTGTGTTACAAATCCCAAGTTAAGTGATGTTCAGTACCATACCACCCTGAAAGACTCATGAGTATGCGTTAATCATAGCATTGTAAGCTCCCCAGATTCAAAGGCAGAACATTTACTGGCTTGTTATGTATACTAACAGTATAAAATGAAGCTTCCTCCATTTTTGAACTCCTAACTTCTCCTGAGTTAGCTAGTGTGTTTTTGTGTTAGATATTGTTACTGACTTTCTCAGGTTTACACTGTGAAGTGTTTTTGATGCTTATTATATGAGCCCTCTCTGGACCGCATAACTAAGTGATAGGATAGACATTCATATGACATGCTGCCTTGCCATATTCATCTTGCAGCTTCATTTGGGTTCTGAAGTTGTAATTCTCTTTCCCTGTCTCTGTTCACTAACTTTATTTTCACGGTCTTCTCTCAGTTTCACTGGTCTTCCTTGATCCTGTATGTTCTTTGTGCTATTGTAAATTGCATATGGAACTACAGGCCATTGCTTCTCTTGGAGGCCAAGGAGAGAGAGAAGCAAGAACCCCAGAGCATTGTATATTTTCTGTGGGTCAGAGCTATTCTCAGTCCTTGTGGCAATGGTGTGAGCAGCTCCCCAGTCAACACCTCCTTGACTGCACAGGCAGAAAGGGGCACATCAATAATATTAATAGTTTTACCAGTTCTACCTCGCCCTATCAACAGCTCTAGCTGATTTCTCTGCCTTCTGAGGAAAAGCAGCCATCAGAAAAGGAAGTTGTACTCTAGGTAAGCAGAAAACTCCTGTGGGGGCCCTGGGCTGTGGGCACAGTTGCTGTCCATCAGTTGAAGCCAGCAACTCTGCAGCTCATGTCTTTCTGGCCCACCTCGGCAAATAAAATGTGAGTGTTCATGACAGAATCTGTTGCCAGTTACATTCAGCAAAAAAAATAAAGGTCTCTAACTCCTTAAGTTTCTAAGGTGAAAAAGCAAATGAGGAAAACTTGTGTGTCTCTCTCAAAGAGCATACAAAAATAATACTTTAAAAAAAAATCATCTATATATGATATTTTCTGTTACGGCATTAAATTCAAGAGAGCCTGCGGTAGATTTGTCTTTCTCTTCTGAGTCGTATCAGAGCTCTTCATGGTCAATATAATATCTTTTTAGATGTTTCAGTCTCAATTCTCTGCTCAGCATCAACACTGTGGATGAAGTTTGGTCTGAGATCTTGGACTAGATCCCCAATATATGTTGAAGGTTTTTAAAGCTTGCTCTTGTACTCTTGAGGCCACCTGGAACAGTGCTGGAGAAGATCTAGAACAAGCCTGACCTTTGGACATGTCTCCAGTATCAAATGCAGTATGCTGTGACATGCCAGTGCTATGTTCCTTCTACACAAAGAGCTTTGTTGGGATTAGTACTGCAGTGGGAGATTAAAAAATGAAATGCTAAGACACTAAGTTATGAATAAAACAACAAACTAAGGTTATGCATGAAGAAGAGACTAGAACGTTCGCTACCTGTGCCTTGTGTATGGATTTTAATCATCACAGAAGTATATGAAATGCTAATAAATGTAAGTAGATTCTATTTAAAAAATAAATTGACTAAAAATTATGTTTTCGCTCTATCAAACAGTATTTTTCAGCCCTATTTTGAGGAACCATTGAAGAATTAAATGTTCTTATCTCCCCTTTATCTAGATTCCTAAACATGCAATGGAAAAGATGGCGGTGGCCTGTGCATTTCTTCTGTACAGCATGGGGCCCATACGCTCCTTTTGGAGCAGGGGAGGGAACAGGGAAAAGCTCCTGCAAGGGCAAAGAAAATTAGAGCTGCTAAAAGTAGGAGGTTGTGTATGAGTTTGTTTTTTTTTTCTTGGCCTTTTTTTACTGCTAATAGTAGATTCTGTGGGTGTACAACTGCTGACAGCCACGTATAAACACTGCTGTAGAATTCCACTATCCCTGCTGCAAATTTTGGTCCTGTTGTGCTGTAATTTCAGAGCTTCTGTTTTTGTGTATCCAATTATAGATCTTATTTTGGTGTTGAAATTTCAGCAGGTGGCTATAGTAGGCACAAATCTAGCTAATTTTTATATATGGAATCATAAAAACAAGAGACAGAGATAAAGCTTGGTTGTAAACTGATAGTGATTTAGTCCCTTCTTTCCTATTAAAAAGAAAAGGCGTACAAATCCTTATAAATTTGGACCCCTCTTAACAGAAAAGTTAAAATGATATGTAGAGTATCTGTGCTCCACGCATACACTAACATTGCAGATACGTAAGAAATGATAAACAAGAGTTAATTGCATTGTAAGTGTACATAATCTCATGAACTGTTCTCCGCTGAAGTCACAATTAACCGTCTGCATGCATAGAGCTGCCCAATAATGTTTCCTAGCAGCACTTACCATCAAGGACTTGGCATTAGGTTAGAATGGTTTATATAGAGCCAGTTACAAATTGTAATTTTCATCAGTGCAGTACTTTTGTCTGTTCTGATTAAGAACCACACTCATTTTTCTAGCTTAAGGTGTAGTGACAAGTGTCAAAGCAATTTTTTCATTTAACAACATATTGAAGCATCAGTGCTACTGGTTACAAACAGAGAAAAATCATAGCCCCAATGCAACAAAAAAAGAATGGATGTAATTGTCATGTCTATAACCTGGGATTTTTGGACAGTAAATTTGAAAGTATGTAATTTGAATAGTTGGAATGATCTTTTTTCTGCCTCTGCCCCCACTCCTATTAGAAGGGAAAATGATCTCCAGTTTTATGTTGCATCTTATATTAGCTCACTAGTCAAGGGAAGTAAATGGAAAGAAATCAGATTAAAGTTTCTAATGCCACATGCTAATTCAGAGACAGAACAAAGAAATTAAAACATTTTTGTAACTAGTTCAAAGGTAATCTCTCTAGTGATCATGTAAAATTTAGACTTCAGCGTGAGTATGCTCATGAAATGCCTTCAGATATCAGCCCACATTACAATCTGCTATTTTGTTTTGAATGAATGTGTCGTGACTAGAAGTTTAAGTGGTAACTACAGATAAGATTGAATGCAGCACTTTAATGATATCCCTTTTCAAGTTAGCTGCTGGAAATATTTTCATTTAATTTGCTGAAGTCCATTGAGAATATAATTTTATTTTGCTTTACATAAAATTAGCAAACTTGTGATGTTCGAAAGCCAGTGCCAAAATCTTAATTGAAATGGGCTTTTTTTTTTTTAACTGTCTTAAGCATGTTGTTTGGAAAAGAAGCATCCTGTCTGAAATAATTTTATCTTTGATCTTTAAATACTGAGACAAATTCAGTTGGAATATTTTGCATGCATTTCAATTGTGTACAGTATCCAGTTTTCTGTGCTACTCTTTTAATATGTTGTACCATAACACCATTAGTTTAGAAGGGCGCCCTTGATGGGTTTTGTGCCAGAGCATTCATTCTCATTTTCCATACTGGGGTGGAACTGGTTTTTGTTCATTCTCAACAATTTTACTAAATCCAATTTGGACTACTGTATTTGTGTTAGTGGTAGTAAGAGCACTTCGGCTCAAGTATTTTAACCTTTATGAAGTGCATGTCTAGCTTCTGGTCTGTAGGAGTGCAAAAGTCTTCTGCAGTGGAATTGGCATGGTTTCACCATGCAGAAATGGGATGTGTGGGAGGACAGGAACTGAAAGTTAAAATCCAAAGAGATCAAAAGAAGGATATACATATCTTTTTTTAATAAGAACGCAAATCTGAAATAGCATCTTTTTGATCCTGTAAAGGACAGGAGGAAAGCAGTGAATTGAGGTGGGAGGTGCTGGCTAGGGGAGCTGGCACAGCATTTCTTCTAATCCTTTCTCTACCATTCTTTGGGATAGATGTAAGGTACAAACAGACTTGGCTTTGCTCTGCTCATTCTTAGAGCTGGCCACACATGGGCTTGGTTTGGTGTTCAGTTAATGTGCCCTGTCTCTCAAACAGCTTTTTGAGGACATTGCGGAGGAGCTTACGTGGATCTATACATGTTCTCGTAAACAGGTCCAAAATGGAAACGCGCATCTCTGTATTTTCTCCATGAACAGAGTTACCTATGTATCCTGGAACAGGGAGGGGGAGCTGAAGCTGTGAGACAGATTTTGTAGTTTTCACTGTTAATATAGAAATGCCACTACAACTGAAATAAGTACTAAGAATTTTTGTGTACGGTTTTCAGATCAAACCCTTAACTATCTGTTAAATCTAAGTAGACGCTACATTGCTCCAAGCCCATATAGCAGTGGTATTTCCCAAATTCTATTTCATTTGATCCTTCATACTGTACTCCAAAGTATTTTTAAATGAGGAATAAGGATCCACTAATTTGCAGTCCTTACTAGGACAGCTTCTTTGGGCTGTTGCTTCCAAATAATCCAAGTAGCAGTTGACATATAAACGTAGTTGGCAAGGATGCCAGTGTAGCTATTTCTTGAATGCGATGCTAAGAAAGACAGTGAAAGCTTCTTACTGGCCAGCTTTTCATTGTTATTTGCCCTAGGGTCACATTCAAATAGCTTTAAAAGAACATGGAAAGTAAATCGATGAAGTTTGAAGACCACTAATTATTTCATATGTAGATAGGATTTCATTATATATATTTAATATCTTTATTTGCCTTCAGTATCCTCTATTGAATAAAAAGTTTTACTGTTGGGGGGGGTTTTCCAGTTTTCTTCTAAAACCAAACCCACCCCCAAAAAATACACCCCAACCACCAAGACATTTTCCAAATCAAATTTCATCCCAAGATGACTAGCAGATAAAAATTCCACTCAGATCTGTTACAGTCAGGGCAAAGCAGTTCTAGAGACTGGACACAACTTTCTGAGTTATTATTCAAATGCAGGTTCCAGATATGTTTTTACAACACTAAGATGTTTTGTGACTGAAGGTGACCCTCCATCTGTCCCTTTTGTTTTTCTGCATTGCTATAGATTTGTTGAAGTGTTCAAGGCATTAGACACCAAATGCTGAACATTGGCTGATGATAAACTGCAGAGCCTTTGTTTGTGACCCTGTATAAGGAGGAGTCTGAATTTGGAATAATGAAGCTCTGACCTTCAGTGTGGAGCAACACTCGTACTGCTTGCATGCCTATGTACATCTCTTTCTGAATGAAGTGCTCAGTGTTAGCTCTTTGAGGAAGTGAGTAGCCTCAGAAACAAAAAACCTCAGTAAAAAAGTCAGCTGGTTTATTAGGTTGGAGTTATATTCTTTCACACTATGGTATATCATAAAAAGGAGCATTAACGTTTAGATGTTCTTAAACTCATGCCTACTAGAGCGTTTCTGAGCAAGTGGGTTGATCAGTCTTTATCATTTGGGAACTTAATTTGCTAAGTCCACTGCCTATCTTCTTGCTTTCAAGGTGAGCTCGGTGAGGTGTCCCAGTTTATTAATGTCATTACAGCCTTCGATGTAGTATTTTTGCAGGTGCCTGAGGTTGTGGGAGACTATATTCCCTACCTGGCTGCCCATTGGGAAGGAGAAGTCATTCATCCAAGCTACTTAAGAAAGCCAGCACTGTTCTTTGACCTTCTTCTCTGAAACTTCCAGAACTTCTGTCATACTAAAGCAGGAACAGTTTAGCAAGTCCAAAAATTTGAGTTCTCCTCTCCCCATCCTTCCTGGGTAAAAAACAGGTCTGTCCCTCAGATCCTCACTCTTTCCCAGACTTTTCTTCTAGACATGGAACAGTAACCTCTGAAAAAGGAAGTACCTCGATGAAGTTCCCCGCATGAAAACCCTAGGAGAGTAAAAGACCTCCTGAAATTGCCCTTTGCCAGACTTAGAAAAGTAAGATGAACGTGTGAGAACTGTATGAAAAGCGTGCATGGGGCAGAACACAAGGGGGAAGCATGGGTTCACACCAGGAGCAGTGAAAGGCAGCGGAAGTGGCAGTGTTGATGTTGCCTGGCTGACTGAAGTGAAGATGGTGGCTGAGGACACAAAGCGTTATTGATATGAGTGCAGAATTTATACGGGTTTTGTGTAAGCATACGTTACTGTTGAACTGGGACTAACAGGTGTATTACATGATGACAGGCTGCAGTTAAGATTTTTTGGGGAAAAACTGAATGGATATATACACTTCATAGAAATGTATGTGCTGCCATCTCGGTTGGGATTCATGTCAAGATGGCTGCAACGAGGGTCAAAAATTGCATTACTCAGTTTATAGCTGTGAGGGTTCCAATACCATAATTGTTACACATGCTGTGGATGAGGAGAGGGCATTAAAAAATAACTTTAGACAAACCACAAATAGAAGATATTTTTAAAAGCCTTTTATTTTGTAACAGTCTTGTAATTTTGGAGAGAGTGTAGCTTATAATAAAACTAGTCTGTCCCCTTCACACTGTCCTCTGTTAAAGTAGGAAAACCTAATCTACACGCTGTGAGTTCAGTACTGAGATGAGTGTTTCCTCATTGCTCCAGCCTGAGGTGCTGTCACTCAGCACAGAGTAGCAAGAGGTAGCTGCCTATGCTGGAATTGTGGAAACAGTGAGAAAGGCCTTTCATCACAGACTGGGAGGTAGCATGTGAGTTAATTTTGTGGGTTCCCTGGTACATCGCACACTGAATCTCAAGAAGAGCTCGTCGTATTGATAGTATAGACTAAAGAAAAGAGTATCTTTTCTAAAGATAAACTAACTAAAACCAATAGCTTTACACCACTGTGATCCTCTTACATCTGAGACACCCTTTTGTGCAGAAGCAGCTTTGATCAATGTCATCCTTATATATAATGTATATAGTTCTATTTCTAGCTGTGCTATTTTCCAGAAATATTTCTTCAAGAACTACACCATACAATACTGGTTTTGGCTTTAAAATCATGAATATTCCTATTTTAAATTGTAGAACGTGATTCATTTTAATAAGCCATGGTATCTTTGCTAACTGATACTCAACTGCATATTCAAGTTTCGCAAGAATATCTTGTTTGCTGCATAGGAAACTGAACTCTGTCTTTCTATCAAGTACATGCAATCAAATATCTGACTCGGTTGACATTTTAACCTGCTTGTACAGCATGTTCTCTGCTGCAACTCTAGGTGAAACATTCTCCACTCGGGTAGTGTATCTTTGTGTTAAGCTGGGTACATGGGGGCAGGAGTAGAAGCAGTACTTGTCTTGCAAAATACACTATTGAGCTGTATTGATTTCTCATTTGGCTGTATTGGGTGTTCACCCTGGAAATCCAGCTAGGTTTCTAGTTGCTTGTGAGAAGGCTGATTAGTATTATGTTATCTAATGAATTTGTATAGGCACTGAGGGCTTATGCATCTTTTACGCGCTCTGAACAAACCAGAAAAGACATCTATATGAAATAATGAACTGCCCAGCAAGTAAATCACAGAGCTTGTTAGACTGTACAATTAAGTTATTTTTCAGTTTTTGGAAGGCAGAAATAAACAATGGATTAGTAGTTTGATTATTTGTCTGTTTGTTTTAAACTAGCTGTGTACTTTGAGATTCTGCAGTGTAAGATGAAACAGAAGAAAGATGATTTGGAAACCTGATGAATTGGGTTAAGCATATGTGGCCAGAATCTTCAGCTGTATTTGATTTGGTCTCTGATTCAGGTTTTGTCATTATATGACCACCCAGGAGTTCCACATTTCTGCTGAGGATTTTCTGCCTTTCATATAGCCTTTCCAAATATTTCTTGAAGGCAACGTTGGCACATCTTCTTAGGAATGCTCTATTACTAAGCTAGCTGCTCTGGCTGTGAGACTGGGTCTGTGAGCCAGTACCCTTGCTTTTCTCCATTTCAGATGATGTAGATATCAATGGTGGATGTGTGGTGACTACTTTTTAAGGAAGGTCAGGCAGCTAGTGATGAGTTCAAGCTAGACAAAGCATTTTTCAAAAACCAAACCAACAATTACTGTTCTGGATCATAGAAGGTCAAAGTGGTTTGTTCTGGGTGCCCAAGTAAAGTGCTTTCAGAAAGAGCGTGATGGAACACTCAAATTTCTCTCTGAAATCCATGAAGAGTATCTTCCATTTAATCTTCTGCATTTTTCTTCACATGGTTCCTTTGATCCTTGTTGCAGAGAGCGTTCCAGATTTTCAAAGTTAATGTCCAGTTGTGTATCTGTGGGAAGGGGGGAATGTTTCATTCACTGCCAAGGTATGCTTTTATGAGTGGGAGAATTTCATTTCCGTTCCTAAGAACCGATTGCATATCACATCAAACAGGACATGTAAATTTGCACGTTTATCTTAATTTTAATATAAGAATTTTGACTCAGTCATTTGTCTTAGAAATGCTACCAAAAAAAGCAGGAAAACTGAGGCATGTGCTATAATCATAACAGCATTGCAAACTGTTCTCACATTCTTTCTTCACGAAGTATGCCGAGGAGATTTTGACAAGGAATAGCAGCAGTCTAGCCTACCGTTGAGGTATTAGTCATGTAATGGCTATGAAAAGAAAATCCTTCAGTGGTAGTCTCTTCTAGATTAGACATTATCCAGTTCTTCTAGTTTCAGATTTGTGTTAATGTCTGGTAAATTATAATTTCTTGGTCATACTTTGCATTTCGGGAATGGGCTTGGGCTTTACCCTGTCCATGTTACAATGAAAAAGATTTTCTGTTTATTTAATGAGAGCTGTGCTACTTATTAAATGGGAGCTGTGCTTAAGAATACTTCTTATAAGTAGTGTATTGTCACACCACCATCTTCAAGCAACCCAGAGAGAAAGTATCAGGCAGATACAGTATTGGAGCAGAGGGAGTGATTCAGGGGGGAGCTAAGGGAGTTACTTGCAGGGGCAGGGAAGAGAGGGAGACAACAGGCAATCAGAGGCATGGGTGCTGTTAAGAGAGAGATTCTTAGGGTAAGCTTCCATGTAAATAGCACTGCTGATTTCAGAAGGTTTATGTTTGGCTTTACGTAGGTTTGAAGATACAGTGCCTATAACTTACACTTTGTATTCACAGAACTTCAAATAATCTCACTGACAGTTGTTCTTCCTCTGTAATACAGAGACGATGGGTTAGAGTGCAAACAGGATGACATTTTTTGTTTATGAAAGTAATGATTTTTACATGGAATTAAGTACAGCTTAGTCAAAGGCAATGTGTAACATGCTGCATACCTCTAGAGCTATGGACTTATTTCCATTACTCTCACTTGATCATGCTATACTGTCCAATAAGGAAACTCTTCTGTGGATTTCATGGTGCTTTGAATCTCTCTTACATGAAAGTTTGTATATTATAGCTGCCCCAGGCATGATGACAGTACTGGCAGTAGATTACAGAAATAATTGCACAGTGAAGCTTAGTACAAGCATGGTGCTGGTACAGAACAAAGTTGGTGTTGTAAAATGGGGCCTTTATAAGTTACTGCAACAGAAATAAAAGAACAAGAATGAACATCCAAGCCTGTCACTTACAAAGCAAATAAACTGCAAAAGGAAAAGCAGTATCTTGAAGAAAAGAAGGGGTTATAGGATACTGTTGAGAATTTTAGACAGGCGGAGTTGCTATCATATATTCATTAAGTCCAGCAGTCAAACCATTCCCTAGCATTAGTTGTTTAGATTTCATTTCACACAATCAAACTGAATTTTGCTAGCCACTAATGGTGTGGCTTCAATAGCTGGACAGATGACTCTTTGTCCTGCCAAGTGTGTTCTCATCTATAGTATCACCATCTGCTACTTTAAATGGGAGAAGCATTGTTAGTGTCTTTTGCCAGATGTGGTTTAAATATCTCACTTATTCTGTGCTAATAAAAGTGCTTTTATAGGCAAGCAAAGGTGTGTCAGACTTGGTTTGTATAGGTGAGACAGTTGCTACTGTTGAAAAGGAGCTGAAAAAGGGAATACCTGGACATAGTGCACACCATATACTCATAGTGGAGTTATGCTTGCCTGTCAGTATCATAAAATGTTTGCAAAAAATTCATCTTTCACACAGAAACTTTTTCAAATAATTGAATGGAGCTTATGCATTTCAAAACTTCATTCTCAACTTTTTTTTATTGTTTAATGTGTCAACCACTCTCAAGCTAATACGTATATTTGAAAGTTAAAAAAAGTAAATATCACTTTCTTCATAACAACTTGTAAAAACTTAAATGAATTTGCATTTTTATGTTATTAGATGGAGTAATTTTCAGATTAAAGAGCTCTTAGATTTGACTGGCAGTGCACTTAAAATCTCTAGAACAAATTCCTTTCTTCCTGGGTGGTTGTTTTTCTCTGCACCCCACCCCCCACCCCGCCCCACCCCCCCTTCCATCTCTGAATTTCAGATTGACACGGGGTAATACAGGTTTTGTTTGTTTTCACCACTGTGACTTGGGGTAATTGCTGAAAGCCCTGAAATGAGGAAGACGTTTAAAGTTTAGCTGATTTAGGAATGTGTTATTTTAGCTATATGATTACATCACAGTCTGGGTGCATATCCCATCTGTGGTCTCTTCCCTCAGTTCCCCAAGAGGACTCCATCTAACACTGAGCTGTGTTTTTCTCAAAGTAGCACTCTACTTCAGTGTGCTGTAGGTTGGATCAGCAGGCTAACATAGGTAGTGGTCACAGTGACAGTGCAGTGCCCTTCCCTTTTCACCTTCTCTTAATTGCAGGCTTCAGGTGACGGGTTAGCTAACATCTCATCTCTCTAGGTGAAACAATGCAATTCCTCTTGGGCTAAATTTAGGCATAGAGAATAGCCCTCTAGTTTGGCCTTTTGTGCTAGTGAAAGTGGCAGGCACTTCTACACCCTTCTCCTTTGGAAGCCTGAGACTGGCAGCTGATTAGAGCGAGTGAAACTTTTTCAAAGCAAGTATTATTTATTCACTCAAGGGCATACAGGCTGTTATTATTTAACCCCTATTTCTGATTACTGTCAGCATGCTTTTACTTACCTTTGCCTTAATCTTTCTCTTAATCCTTAGCAGTAACCTTCACCTATGGATGGAGGAGAAACCCAAAGGGACTCTTGGGGCTTTCAGTCGTCACTCTGTAAAGACCCATGTGCTTATCCTTCTTTCCCCTTCCTTTTTCTCAGGATGTATTGTCAATGTCTAAACTTTTTCAAGGCAGTAGTGTAACTCTGCCTGACTCAGAGAAAAACTTCTCCTTAGCTATTGGCCCATCTCTTGGTATCTCCCTCCTGTGAAGATTTCTGCTTCAAAGAAATGCCTTACTTCTAATTTATGTTGTCCCACATCATTCTAGACTAGCAATTTAATAACAAGAAAGTAAAACTGAAACACATACCATGCTGTATACTGAAAATACAGATAACACCTCACTCTTCACTTTTTTAGTAGGTAGGGCTTTCTCTTGTTGCAGGAGTCTATTAAAATAGTAAAGTTTGGCAAAAGAGAAGAAAATGTGCCTGTACAACCTGAGCTTATAAAGGACACAGGTTTTGTTATCTACAGTGACAGCCTAACACTGAGTATCAGACCATAAATGACCATTTATTAATGGGATCATTAATTAGCACATTGGTTTATTTCCCTACTTAATTTGTCACCTCCCCATTCATTTTCTCGGGGAGCGGGGAGGGATATCTGATACTGTAAATTCTAAACAAATAATGTCCAGACAAACAAAACTTATTCTATGACTGGTGTTTATAAATCAGCCCCCATATAGTTCCTCCTAGGAACTCTGAAATCATGAGTGTTTTCCAAACGTGCTGATGGTGAAGGTAAATATTCAATAAACCAATTTCAATTTCATCTCTGTTCCATTGATCATGTGTGTAAGTTATAAAATTGCTTGTTTTGGTGTATGTTGTCTGAATCCCAATCACCACTATATCTGTTAGTTGGTGGCGGTCTTTTCTGGATAGTCTTCATTCTAGCTAGTCTAAATTCAGTTTATTCCGTGTATAACTGGACTTCACTTCTTTAGAAGCTTGTTTCTAGTACATATGCCTACCAGTATCACCTACCACCCTTACTCGGTTTAGTGGTGGACTTGGCAATGTTAGGTTAATGGTTGGACTGGATGATCTTAAAGGTCTTTTCCAACCTAAATGATTCTATGATTCAGTATTTCTATCCAGGAGATATTTAGTTTTAGTTCACAAATAAATATTTGACCCTTTAGGATAAAGATGGAATGTCTTACGCAAGGTGCTGGATATCTTAACTCTCTGTTTAATTAAATGCACAGGAATAGGCTTAGGTGATCCAGTTCAAGATTTCTGAAGATTTAATTTCCTTTGTATTAATAAACTTATTTCAGTCTAAGAGATGTTGGGCCCATAGAGAACTACTGTCCATGTTACAATTCTTAGTATCTTTGTCTGTAATTTTGAGAATCAGAATCCCTAAAATTGAAGAAATGCATTTATGGTGACTTGAAGTATGGCTTCAGATGCTGTTTTCTCAACTCATATGTCTTCCCATACAATAATTACAATAAGCAACATAAATAACCACACACAAACAAAAAAGAAAAGCTTGTGGTTTTTTTTGATACCGGCAATTATTAATAAAACACTGATATTTTTGCATTAGTCAGTGCAGTGTTAATGATGTTTCTTTTGGGGGACACAGAGCATCCTTTTGGTAGGACTCGTATTTTACTGTCATCATTGGAACTTAGTAGGCATAGCACTACACAGTGAAAGCTACAGTGCTACAGATTTAAAAGATAATAGTATAGGCCTGTCCCAGTGTATCATACTAAACTTTTCTGTGATGATTTGTAGCACAAAAGGGAGAGGTTTATAATCTTGAAAGGTACAAAAATTACATTGGTTTGAATAGAGCTGTGAGAAACATATCCATTACATGGCTCAGAAAAAATGAGGTTTATGGTCTGGGAGGGAAAAATAATCTCTAGGAAAATTAGTTTTCCACAGTATTTGAAAAGTTAATAGCAGGTTGGGCTATGCAGTCGAGTTGCGTATACATAAAACCAGCGTTTTTCAGCAGGTGAGGCTTCAGGCTTGAGGAGATTCAAGAGAGCGCTGTATGTGGGGAAAAAACTAACAAGGTTCGGTCACTTATGTTAGTAACAACAGGTACTACTTGCTCTTGCAAAAATTAAGACTGTGTCTGAAAAGCGGTGGCTTTGAGAGTTTTGGAGTTTGGAAATGGAGTATGGCTATCTTTACCTTTAAGACTGAATTTAATTGAGAAGCCTAGTAGTGGCCATAAATTAATTTGTTAGTAGATGGAAAATATTGACTGAATTGCTCACTGTGGAGTGGATTGGTGATACCAGTCCATTTCTTGGTGAAGAAGCATCTGCACTAGAAAAACTTATCATCCAAACTGGCACTAATTCCTGTCCTTGTTTTCAGCCTCAGCAGAATTGCCAAGAATGAATTGGTCACAGACTGATGCATCTATTAAGTCCTGAACGCAGTCCATATAGATTAGGGTTCAAAAATGTTAGTATGTCACTCCGGATAGCAGTTGAACTGTCTTGTTGCTGAACATAGGATTTCAGAGCTATTAATGAACTACCTTATACGAGTCCTTGAACACAACTGTAAGTTCATTTGAATGTAATTTTAAAAGTTAACTTGCAATGTGGAATGCAGCATACCCACTTTCAAACTCCAGATGTTTGCTGTTCGCAAAAGCTCTGCTGCGTGTAAAAATAACGAATTGGAGATACTCAGCTTGCAGCAGTGTATGGCTTTAGCATAGTATGGGAGGGCAAGTAAAACTGTCTTAATTGAAACCTGTTAGCACATCTGTCAGTGTTCTGTGTTTTATAAGTTTTTTAGTTTTCAGCAGCAATGGCATTTGAAAGGTTTATGCTCTGGCTGGTAAAGGAATTATTATGTCTGATGTCAAAACACTGGAAAAATGGTGTTGTGCAATGTCTATTGCCTAGGCAGTTGATGGGGCCTAGCATAACCAAGAGCTGTAGTAATGGAGTTGGGAAGTATTTTGGAGGCTGCCCAATCGTTTAACCATGTTTTTCACTGCTGTGTACCTAGGGTAAACGTAGCTCTGATTCTAGCCAGCTCATTTCTCCTCACGTGAGCGACTTATTCTGCTGTCTTTGCAAGGTGTATGTTCATTCTTTTCAATATTTATAAGACATATGGAAGGGTTTAATGTGATTTAAAAAAAAAAATAGGATTAGCCAAACCATGAAAACTTAAAGGATTTGAATAGCACTAGAAAAGGGCACTATCTGCAATGGAAAATACTCTTAGTTTAACTGTCTGTAGCCACAAGTATACTCGAAGAGCTCAGAGTATAAAGCATCCTGACTTTGTACAGTACTAGTTTTTCTTCTAACCCCTTTTCACTCTTGATCAGTTAGAGAAGGCATTCCAGTTTGTGACCTGGAGTTATTTCTTTGCCATGTTCTTATTCTTTTGTACCTACACCTCCTGTTAATGATTGGGAGGAGCTGCTATTTCTGACAACAGCAACAAAGTCTATTTTGCTTTTTATCTGCTTGCTAAAGAGAAGGCCATGTGGTAAAGGACTATCTTGCTTTTCAGAAATTACTGAATCTGTAAGGACAATATTTCAATTAAGATGTTGGGCTGACATTCAGGAGAGTTGTTTTAGTACCTGACTGACAGAATTCTTGTGTCAATTTTGTCTATTGTGATTTTTCTTGGTGTAAAGGGTGAAGGAGAGAAAAGTTGCTCATTTTGCTGATGCTCCAGTTCCTTGGAGAGCATGCTGAAATATTAGTTAATATTTTTAAGAATTCTCACATGCTGCAGAAAAAGGGGTGCTGTAAATATATTCTGAAGCACTGACTCCTCCTGTGTCATGGAGACATCCTTTTTTGCCTGTGACGTAACATCCACTTTTTGTCTCTAATAAACATGTAAGAGTTGTACAGCACTGGCATGGCAAATACTAAATGCTATAAATGTTGGTATAAGGATTGATGTTTTATGGACTGTACCTGTCACAGCAGTATAACTCCTCTGCTTAGCAACCTCACTAGTGGTAGGGAGGCTTCAGGCTGAATGCTCAGATTGAGTTATTTTGCAGATGTCCTCCTTAACTCCATCCTTTGGTTCCTTCATGGAGCCAGCCACTTCCAGGAAGGGTTTATCTTCACAGACATTGGACTAATTTTAGCAGTAAATTTTGGTGTTTATAGCATTGAAATATGTGTGCATCAGATATTGCAGGCAGAGATGATTCTTTTAGCTCCAAAATTAAAAGGCTCAGGCTCAGAAACAAATGACAAACATGGTCATAAACACTATTGGTTAAGGCAGTATATTGCAGAGGGACCACAGAGTGCCTATGTGCAGGACCAGATCCCGGGAATTAACCTTGTCTGTTTTGCCCATTGCAGAATGAGAAAGCTCAAACTCAGCATCCACTGAACACTAATGTCATTTGTGCTGACAAATTATTGGTCTGTAGGGAAAACTTCTGAGGACCATTGTCTTTATTCTAGCTAACCTTGTGTATATATTGTGATGAAGTACTGCTAACACACAGTGCATGGAGTTTATTTTTCCAGATATTCCAGTTCACTGTACTTTATGCATTAATTTCTGACTTGTCCATATTTATATGCATATATGCACTATTGTCAAAAAAAGTTCTGCAGTGAGAGCCATTGTCACTATTTAGTTTTAAACCAAATCAGTGAGACACCGACCTTATCGATTTTGGGTTGTGAGCTGCTTATGCTTTTCCTTTTGCTACAAAGCTTAGCTATACAATATGAAGAGTTATTCAGAATTGCCTTTTAATATCTGATTCGTCAGAGAAAGGCAGGGGAAGAGCTTCTCTCTGTTGCACGTACACAGGAAAAAAAAAACTCCTGAGAAGCAAGAAGCTTCATGAAGTTCAAACAGTGCTGTAGTGTTGAGGATTTTTTTCCGTTTCTGAGAAGAGCAAGAAAATATACCCTGAGGCTGAGAGGCACAACCAACACTGGAAAAGCAGAGCTAGCTACATTTCTTAACCAAAGAGGAGTAGGGAGTGTGTAAATTTCTCCTTCCCTCCTGTTGCTGTGTGCTCACAATAGGTGCAGTGGTCAGAGCACAGTATTTATAGCTAGTACAGCAAAATTAGTTTAGGGTACTGACTTGACAGTAAGTTCCAAATGTTCCAAACTAGAAAAGCCATAAAAGCTTGTTGGGTTTTTAGTAAACAAAAAGATAAAATCAGTCTTAAACTTGCGCATAAATACATAAGGAACAATTTAAAAGATGTTTCTAAGCGAGGTTCTTTAATAAACTGTTCTTATACAAAATTCAACACTTCAATTCCTATTGATATTAGTGGAAAAACTTGCTTTTGCCACAATGGGACATGGATCTGGCCTGTTACCTATTTCTGTAATAACATCTAGGAGGAAAAAAAATTAATTGCCAAAGACGCTGTGCAATAATAAAAGTAATTCTTGTTCACTCCCCCTTATTCACCTCTACCTCTGATAAAACTCTTGCAGCAATATTATGTACTACTATATTTATAATCCTCCTTAAGATGTATATAAAAATTCTGTACTCACAGTAAGGAAAGTGTGTTAATATATAGTTGAGGTATAAAGAATGCTAATGATGTTGATCCCTATTTTTTCAATTTGTGAGTGCTAGAAGGCAAGTCAACTGAAAAGAACAAAAGATTATCTGGGTTCAAAACAAGTAAATAAAAATGTTGGAAATTTAATTAATCCCCTGCCAATTTGTCTGAAAAATACCTAAACTTGGTTACCTCTGACTCCAGAATTTTGAGAGATCATTCAACTGCTGATGCAATTCAATTTAAGCAATTGGATTTTAAATTACAACTTTTTTTTATTATATCTAATTAGTAGAATTAGAAAATACAAACAGCAATGGAAAAAAAACCCAGGAACAAGGATGCAGGTTTTTTTAATGCAGCAATTCAGAAATTTGTAGAACAACCTCTTTTGAATGCTGACATTAGTTTCAGATGTGCCTTAATATTTAATTCCTAGCAAAGGATTTTGCTCCTAGTGCAGAGTCTATGCAAAGGCAATAGCTGAGTGTTTGTGTGGAGCTCTGTGCAGTAGAAGATGTATAACTGCAGTGATTTAAAAGGAGTATAGAAATAATTATGCTCTGAGGGCACAGTACTCTGCTAGCACTACTTGGAGTGCAAAACAGTAGAGGAAGAAAGTACCCTCATATACTTCATAGATTATCCTTACCTTTTTGCCACAGCCAAAGTTCTCGTCTCAGGAGGGAGAATGCCTGCAACTACTGTTGGGTTTATAACTTTTATTTATATTGGTCATTTGAGAATTAGGTTCTGTGTAAGACCACCTTTCCTCCTTATCCCTGGTTCTGTGCAAAACAGAATGAATTGGAACTGAAATCCTGAGCTATGTAATTGCTGAAATGGGGCAGTGGTGCAGCAATTCCATGTTAGTTCTACACAGCTCCACCAGCCTGATTGTGTAGGGCTTCAGTCAAATACATTTTTGAACACTGACACATAATGAGTAATCTATAGAGTTGATTGTGTGTGACTTTAGCTATCGGACTAAGCAGAAGTATTTTGATTTTAAAGCAATGCCCAGATTATTTTTTATGTATGGATAGGTAGATAGGATATGAGGTAGTTCTGGCGTTTTGATTTTAAAGGTATGACTATGATATTAATACAAAGATAAATTTGTTAGGATATGTAATGTTTGGAATTTATTATATGACCATGTTTCTTTTATTTATTTATTTTAGTGCTATTACATTTCGGTCTTAATTATACCAATGAAAATTTGGAGAAATTCCATATTATACTGAAACTACACAACTGTAACTGAGGGTGGAAGATGTTGTTAAATTATTATTCTTGTCATTTTGCTTGCCTTATAGGTATACAATGTGCTGTCGGGGGTGGGGGGGACAGATGGACAACAAAACCAAAAAACAAACAAACCAAAACCCAACACCCCACACACCAACCAAAAACCCAGCCCCCCTCCCCCAAAACTGTCTGTGCCCAAAAAAATCCTACAGAACATCTAAATACTCTGGTATTTGGATCAAAGAGAACAAACTGCAAACCAATAAGTAATAGGATGCTGAAGTGTAGTCTGTTTTAATCTAAGATACAGCATGATGTTATTTTCATTCCAGTGACTAGCCAAGTTGAAGTGCATTACCATTCCCTTCCATGGTCAGGACAGTATAGGTAGGTTCTCACGCTGGAACTTTGCTTACAGGAGGCAGGTTTGAGGAACTACTCCTATTGAACTGTCATTGAGAGAGATTTTAGCAGTAATGTATAATTCTATTAATTAAAAAAAGGTAAAATTAATATTTACAGATCTCAAGGGTGAAAGCTATCCACTTGAGAGTTTTAAGAGATCTCTGTTATGAAATTACTGAGCTATTTACAGGTGAAATCTGTTACTTACAGTGGCCTCAGAATTTAGAAATGAAATTTTATGCACACTTTTAAAGATCTGTAGGAAAAAACAGACCAGAAGGTCTGACTTCTACTCTGAGCATGTTAGTAGAAAAAACTAATTTCAATTCTGTTTTATAAGCATGGGTTAAACATGCTTAGAAAAGGGATTTTTATCCCCTCCCACCCTGAAGAAAAACTATACCTCACCAATCTACCAGATTTTTTTTTTCTAGAGTTTGAGTTGTGTCAATGAGCATGAATGTGTGTGATCTGCGTAGTACAGTATGCTGAGATTCTTCAAATGTCTTTTGAAAAGAGCCCTTATAAACAGCTCTTGAAGAAATTAAGCTTGATGAAGTAAGTGGAAAGGTCTTCCTGTGGATGAATAGTTAACTTATAGACACGAAATTAAGTTGAGGTAAAAATAGCTTTCCCAATGGAGAGAGGTAACTGTTAAAAACTTCCTTCTAGCTCTTTGATTTTTGGGATTTTGCTATTTAATATATTTATGAATGAGCTGGAAAGGGGATGAAATAAAAGCATACTTAGCTATACTTAACTCTGAAAAACATGCAGTGGAACTAGAGTAGATGAAGAGATATTTGGAATAGTTTTTACATGAGCAGAGACTAAGGCTGCTCTGCCTAGAAGAGTCAACCTAAGAGAATATGATGCAGACCTGTAAAATTATGAAAAGAGGAGGAAAAAGTTACTAGGGAAGTATCAGTATTTCCCATAGCACACAAATTAGAAGATTGTCAGATTGAACACTTACACAAAAGGAAGTTATTTTTTCACACAATGAGTAGTTAAATTTTTAGATTTCATCAATTGTCAGAGGATGTTTTAAAATTAAAAAGCTATACATGGGTTAAAAAAGGTTGAGACAATTTTAGGAAGGACTGTCTCTTGGGTGCTATTAAATATGATGATCTGGAGGAAATATACTACTCGGGAAAGTCCCATATCTAACTGCTAATGATAATAAAAATTCCAGGGTAGCTGTTCTTATATCCCTCTTATGTTCCTTTTATACTCTGCTTCTGCATATATTTCTCCCTCCAAGAGAACTTTGGAGTATCAGCACAGCTCTGCTGCAGTGTACGGAAGTTGTCAAGTTACCTTAGCTTTCCACTGTTTGGAACTACTACACAGTGCAAACAGGGTTTTTAAAAAATTGTTTAAGCCTATGTAAGTAGTTGTTACTGTCATTATTACTGTATATTATTGTTGATACTTTCTGTTCCATAGTACTTACGTAGTTTCTGCTAATTACATGGATGCCACAGAAGGAACGTATATTTAAGGAACTAACAAAATCGTAGATGGCAATAATATTACTTACTACACATTGATTCTTACAGTTGGCTTATCCAGACCCTGAAATATGTAACATTTTTCAGAAGGGTTAAAATGGCAGTATTAAGTACCACAGGACAAAGTCATACTGGCTAAGATGAGTCCTGTATCTTTTTTTTTTTTTTTTTCCCCCTATGTCTTTTAGATACAGGCTTAAGACCTGAACAAAAATCCCAGAGAATATGCCTATGGAAATGAACTTTTAAGGGTCGAGTCTAACTTTAGTGGGGGAAAAAGCAGGAGCTACTGCATTGAACAAAATGGGAATTTTGGGTAGGTTAATTAAGAAAAAGTGTTTCCTTTGGTTTAGGGTAATCTCTATGCAACAAGTCAATATGAAGAATTACTCTTCTTGATCACCAGTAATCTATGAGAATACACTTCCACTGTGCCAGTCTTCACGCAGTGCAGAATATTCTCTCCTGTTCTGTGGTTTGTGCATTGGCCCATAAGGGAGACGATGCTGGGATCACATCTCAGGGGTGTTTGTAAAAAGAAAAAATTCATTAGGTTGTACTGAAATTTAATCTATATCCTGCTATGGCACAAGGGTGGTAAGAGAAATGGTGTGCTCACCCAAGCTCTTTTTTTGCACTCATATGGTTGTTAAGGGTTCTTACTGAGTAAGAACAGTTGCAAAAAGGGGAGCTTTACAAAATTGTATTTTAGTGGTACAAACTAAATGTGACTAGAATTCTGACAGAATTTCTTATATGTCCAAGGACTCTGTGGCTTTGGATGACTGTGGATAAATACTAATCTGGAAGCTAGCTTTGTTAGATTCAGATTATGTTCTGATGTATGGTAACAGACCAGTGTTGGGACTCTGTTAATGAGTTTCAACAAATGAAAATTAATTGTTATGTTTTATTTTCCTTGCCCAGGCAAAAGGTGAGGCCAATTTTTCATGCTGGAAAACTGCAATTTAATTGCCCACAAAAACATTTAATCTTAAAAAGAAAAACAACACACCCACAAAAGAAGGAAAAAAAAAAAACAAAAAAAACCCACAAACCAAAACCCTAGGAGAATGTGCTCCAGATAAGAATTTTGTATTACATGTTTAGCAGCACTAGCCATAAAATACTTCCCCTGTGCATCTTTGCAACAGCATAAAATTGCCTAGGGTACTTCTGACATTTTTGCAGTCATGCCTGTAGTTTCTGGACATGAGCTTAGCTGCTGCATTTAAAGAAAAGATGCAACTGTGGCTTTCTTACAATAATTGCTGGGTGCCATAATGTTTCCTTAGAAGGCTGGGGAAATTTATGGTGTGAGTTGGGCTAATGCTAGTATAGATGCCAAGCTCTGACAGTCAGGTGAGAGGCAGTATAAACACGTGCCCCCGCCCCCGTCCCCAGGCTGGCGTGAAAGCTCTCAGGCTTTCAGAATAGTCCAGAATTTGGGATAAGTCATGTTTGCAAAAGTTCTCTAATATACTAGAGAAAGACAGGGTAGGTGAATACTATTGAAAGCCTTCATTTTCTTGGTATGAAGGATACAAAAGAAATGTAAATATGGCATGTAGTTTGCTAGGTTTTTCTCCCCTTGAATATTCCAGGTTTTATGCTCTAAAATACAAATATGAGCTCAATTTTGTGTGTCATTAGCATTAAGGATTATAAGGTTGGGGATTATTTTATGTTGCTGATTGCAAAAAATATTTGAAATTAAATCCTATGTTCTTGCTTTCCTATTGTCTGTCCTTTTTCTAGGTAGATGAAAGTAAAAGTAGTAAACCCTTACTTCAGTCAGTAAAGGCTGAATAGAGAAAGGGAACAGATTGCAGTGCACAGAATACTTTCTTATTAAATCACTTTATTTTGAGAGTAGAATGACTGTTTAAAATAGGGAATACTGTATTCCTAGTTTAACAAGGTTCATTGGTTTGAAAATGATTACTGTATTCTAAAACATCACTAATTAATTGAAACTTAAACCTGCCATATAATTTTTTTTTTTTTTTTAGCATGGCATTGTATTTTTGTTAAAACATCTGTCATCTTGTCATGTGTATGAATGCTTTTTCCTAATGGTCAGCTTGTCACAGTTAATTAGTCTTTAGACATATGAACAGTCATAAAGCAATGTGACTTTGAAAATTATGTTTCTAAATGCCCATAACTTTGAACTCTAAAGAGACAATGTACTCGGTGGATATTTGTGCTACAAAGCAGACTGTAAACTACCTTCATTCACCAGGGCTGAGGAAGCATGCAGTTTTCTGTGCAGAGCACTTCTAGCATTTGCTTTTAAGTTTGGGGCATGCATATATCCAGTTTTGATTTCTTCACTGTTTTTTTAATAATGATGTACAATTGCACAACTAGATTTCTGGATTTGGAAGTTCTTTCCTGAGCTGCAGAAAAAAATAGTCAATAGTGTCTATTCAAAAAAAAAAATTTTTTTGCATGCCTCAGTTTTTGCATGTCCTATTTGACATCAGAAAGACCTGAGTGTCCTCTAAATACAGAAAGTGCATTACATAGACAGCAGGTTGCCCCCCAGTCACTGACCATCTGCAACAATTTTGAAGTATCATGGAATCATAGAATGCTTTGGGTTCGAAGGGACCTTTTGAGATCATCTAGCCCAACCCCCCAGCAGTGAGCAGGGACAGCTTTAACTGGATCAGGTTGCTCAGAGCCCCATCCAACCTGACCTTGAATGTTTCCAGGGATGAGGCCTCCGCTACCTCTATGGACAACCTGTTCCTGTGCTTCACCACCCTCATTGTAAAAAATTTTTTCCTTATATCCAGTCTAAATCTATCCTCCTTTAGTTTAAAACCATTACTCCTTGTCCTGTCACAACAGGCCTTGCTAAAAAGATTGTCCTCATCTTGCCTATAGGCCCCCTTTAAGTACTGAAAGGCCACAATAAGGTCTCCCCGGAGCCTTCTCTTCTCCAGGCTGAACAACCCCAGCTCTCTCAGGCTGTCCTCGTAGGAGAGGTGCTCCAGCCCTCGGATCATTTTAGTGGCCTTCCTCTGGACCTGCTCCAACAGGTAAATGTCCTCCTTGTGCTGGATGCAGTACTCCAGGCGAGGTCTTACCAGAACAGAGTAGAGAGGCAGAATCGCCTCCCTCGACCAGCTGGCCACGCTTCTTTTGATGCAGCCCAGGATTCGGTTGGCTTTCTGGGCTGCAAGCACACATTGCCGGCTCATGTCCAGCTTTTCATCCACCAGTACCCCCAAGTGCTTCTCCGCAGGGCTGCTCTCAATCCCTTCATCCCCCAGCCTGTATTGATATCAGGGGTTGCCCTGTCCCAGGTACAGGACCTTGCGCTTGGCCTTGTTGAACCTCATGAGGTTCACACAGGCCCGCCTCTCCAGCTTGTCCAGGTCCCTTTGGATGACATCTTGTCCTTCTGGTGTGTCAACCGCACCACTCAGCTTGGTGTCGCCTGCAAACTTGCTGAGGGTGCACTCGATCCCACTGTCTATGTCATTGATGAAGATATTAAACAGCACTGGTCCCAGTACGGACCCCTGAGGGACTGCACTTGTCACTGGTCTCCATTTGAACATCAAGCCATTGACCACTACCCTTTGGATGCGACCATCCAACCAGTTCTTCATCCACCAAACAGTCCACCCATCAAATCCACATCTCCCCAATTTAGAGAGAAGGATGTTGTGGGGGACTGTGTCAAAGGCTTTACACAAGTCCAAATAGATGACATCCATTGCTTTTCCCTTGTCCACTGATGCAGTTACTCCTTCATAAAAGCCACTAGGTTAGTCAGGCAGGGCTTGCCCTTGGTGAATCTGTGATGGCTGTCTCGAATCACCTCCCTGTCTTCCATGTGCTTGAGCATAGCTTCTAGGAGGATCTGTTCCATGATCTTCCCAGGCAAAGAATTTACTGTAGGTTTTGTTTAGATTAATTGGAAAGGTGTGACAATTTAAAAAATTTGGACTTGTATACAGACTTGAGAGAAACCTGACATTAGGTTTTTCATTCAGACTTACCTTGTTTTTAAGTTCTTGATATTCCATACAGTCATCAGTATGATGCTGACAATATACATGGGACTCATCTTGCAGAATGCAAATAAGCTCTAAGACCCCCTTGATCCTTGTTTGTTTTAAGGGAAGCTGAAGGACATTCAGAATCCTGCAGGAGATATGTTATTTTCCTATTGGATTGGGCTCTATGCTATGAAAGAAAATGGGGAAAAGAAAATGAACCCAATAGAAAAAGTCCATTCATAAAAAACGATAGCAGACGCTACAGCAAGCATCTTAGTTGCCTGATATTTTTGCAAGAGGCTTTTTCTACCAAAGATAATTTGTGATGTCCTACACTTTATTCATCTTCTTTTAGATAAGGTGATTTCCATTTCACAAGAATTAATGCTTCAGCATATAGGAACCAGTTTTTATTTAAACCCTCATTATGGTGTTCTGAAGAATAGGTAATTGCAGGAAGATCAGAAGCTGGTGGTAAATGTATGTCTCTAATGAATTCTATTCAGTTTCCAAAAACATAGCAACTTACATGTCTTAAATTATAAGATGATTCTCCTTTTTTCAGTATAATAGTCTCAGTAGACTTTTAAAAATATTAATAGGGATGGAAGAATTATGCAAGGGGAGAAGGCATGAATAGCTGACGTAAGAAGCTGACAAAATGGGCTAGGGGTATGTAGGTAGCATTTTCTTTTTTAAGAGTATTCTAAATTCCAGTAGACAATTAATATCTCATTGATCTCCATATGTTTGGGAAGAATGAGTAGCTACTGTCTCCTAAACTCCCTTCCCTCACTTTATAACCTAGCAGTTAGCTGTCTTCCAAGTTTGGGATTCTGTATGAGCACCTGCCACAGAGTAGGGGATACAGATACCATTCATTAGATGCTGGTAAATGCTTAGGAAAAGCAGGATGATCTCTAGCATCTTCCCACAGAGGTGAGGGGGCATATGCTTCCCAAGGTAGCCACAAACTAAGGAAGTCACTAGGAGAATTAGTAAAGTAGGCCTGTATGACATAGGAAGTGGACATCTGATGTGATACGGAATCAAAGAGCCTCCATGATGACAGACCTTTGTCTAGCAGGTTTTGGGAATAGAGGACTTGGGAAAGTTGTGGCTTAAGGGCTGACCTTTGGGTCTTTCACAAGAGTTCCTTTCAGTCTTAAGAAATTTAGAGAAAAATCAATTAGGGCAGATCTTTAGAGGAAAAAGAGGTAATCTGAGACAATGTGATTAAATCTATCAGTGGCCAAATGGGGGTGTTTTCCTGAGGCTGTAACTCTGTGTGGAGCTGCAGTTTCCCAGCACCAGCATTTTACAATCTTTTCATGTCATACAGCTATTCCTTTCTTTGAATCAAGCATGCAGCCTGACTGCTGTATAAGAGATCCATGACAAAATTACAGAACACACATAACTAGTTTTATGAATCAAACTCTAACTTCTCTTACAGCTCCAGGTACACCCTAACAAGCAGTAACACTAAATGTCTTGGACATGAAAACAGTTTGCCAAATGCTGGGGTAACAGAATAAACAAGCATTACCAAAATGGAGTCCTGCTCTGATAAATATATGGTAGTCATGGTTTAACCCCAGCTGGCAACTAAGCCCCATAGAGCCGCTTGCTCATTTCCCCCACAGTGGGATGGGGGAGAGAATCAGAAAAGTGAAAGTGAGAAAATATGAGTTGAGATAAAGACAGTTTAATAGGTAAAGCAAAAGCTGTGCATGCAAGCAAAGCAAAACAAGGAATTCCTTCACTACTTCCCAGTGGCGGGCAGGTGTTCAACCATCTCCAGGAAAGCAGGGCTCCATCGTGCATAACAGTTACTTGGGAAGAGAAAACGCTGTTACCCCAAATGTCCTCCCCTCCTTCCTTCTTCTTCCCCCAGCTTTATATGCTGAGCATGATGTTATATGGTATGTGTCCTGGTTTCGGCTGGGATAGAGTTAATCTTCTTCCTAGTAGCTGGCATAGTGCTGTGTTTTAGTAGGAGAAGAATGTTGATAACATGCTGATGGTTTTAGTTGTGGCTAAGTACTGCTTATGCTAGTCAAGGACTTTTCAGCTTCCCATGCTCTGCCAGGTGCACAAGAAACTGGGAGGGGGCACAGCCAGAAGAGTTGATCCAAACTGACCAAAGGGCTATTCCATACCATATGATGTCATGCTCAGCATAGAAACTGGGGGCGGGGGTTGGCCAGGGAGCAGCGATCGCTGCTTGGGAACTGGCTGGGTATCGTTTGGCAGGTGGTGAGCAATCGCATTGTGCATCACTTGCTTTGTATATTGTTATTATTATTATCATTATTATATTGTTGTTATTATTTTTACCTTATTTCAATTATTAAACTGTTCTTATCTCAACCCAGGAGTGTTTCTCACTCTTACTCCTCCGATTCTCTCTACCATCCCATTGGGGTAGGGAGAGTGAGCGAGCGGCTGCGTCGTGCTTAGTTGCTGGCTGGGGCTAAACCACAACAGTATGGAATATCCCTTTGGTCAGTTGGGGTCAGCTGCCCCGGCTGTGTCCCCTCCCAACTTCTTGTGCACCCCTAGCCTGCTTGCTGGTGGGATGGTGTGAGAAGCACAAAAGGCCTTGGCTCTGTGTAAGCACTGCTCAGCAGTAACAAAAACATCCCTGTATTGTCAACACTGTTTTCTGCACAAATCCAATGCCAGCCCCATACTAGCTACTATGAAGAATTAACTCTACCCCAGCCAAAACCAGCACAGGTACATTACATTTGCAAAATGAGACTCTCAGGACCACATTCTCCTCATCTGATTTAGACCAGCTCAGCCTCATTAACTGACATGAATTTACACAAGTTCTGTAAAAATCTGAATCTAAAGTTAGGGATTTCTTCTCTCCTTAGGTATGACTTGCAAACCATGTTTCTTTTATTCCATATGGTGTCCTGGGATTATGGTCCAGAATTCAGGCTTGGCCTGGAGAAAAGCAAAGAATGTGCAGCTTGCCCAGACTAGGTTTGGTCCACAGCAGGGAAGCTCTGCTGCAACAATGTGATGAACCAGGAAAAGGTAGCTAGCTAGTAAATAGCTAGGAGATCCTCAGGCTGTCTTTTGAACGCTGATGTTGAATAGATACATCATAAATGCAGTTTTTTCCTATAGGCAGTGAAGGTTCTTCTCTGAAATCAGGGTTGACAAACATTCTAAATTGTTCTGACTGTAGAGGTAAAGCATTAGTAAGGCTCATACTGTCACCATTAGATGTAGTTATAGGTTATCCTGTAGCTTCTCCAAAATCTCAAAAATATTCTTTGTATGTTGTGGTTTGTTGCTAGCTGCCAAGTATGCAGTACCTGGCAAGGCTCTCAACACACAAAAGCATCACAGGGAATAGAACTCGTGTATGTATGAATGTATCTCTAGTCATCCAGTACCATCCAGGCTTGCATGTGTACTTAATGGAGGTTTGTGCATTGAGCAATATAAATCATAGAAACATTCAGACTGGGAGGCACGTCTCGGGGTCAAATAGTTAAACCTCCTACTCAATGCAGGGCCAATGCAAAGGCTAGATCAGGTTGCTAAGGGCCTCGTTCAGTAAAGTTTCAAGTATCTCCAAGAATGGAGGCTCCTCACGTCCCTGTGCAGTGTGATCTAGGGCTTAACTACTATCTGTGAGTATGCCTTCTTGACCTGCGGATAGTCATTGTCTTCAATTTAAACCTAGATATTGTAGGACATCTTGTTGCTTCTGTCTGTACTGATATTAACTGATCTCTGACTTGAGAGGTTTTGTAGGTCTGCTCTTACAACAATTTATTGTGAGATTCATGAAGAAATTAGCAAGACTCAATTTTTTTGTTTTTCGTTGGCATGCAGAGATTGAGGGAAACACCAATTATCTGGCAGAAATTCCAAACTAAATAAATCAGAGGTGGCTTCAGGAAAAATATCCTTGTTCTGAGGCCTCTTGAACTTAAGAAAGCTCAGCTTGAGGTTCAAAACTCTGACACTTACTTTGCTCAAGCCTACATCTGCAAGAAATAAGGGAGGGGGGAAGTACATGTAGTATGGTATTTCAGCTTGTGTCAGTGTCGCATCAGCTTGTGGGTGGTTAAACAGTTTTGTGCTGCAAATATGTTGTGCAGTATATTGTGTACTGCAATATATTGTGAGATCTTAAAAGCAGGTGACACAGCTAGGAGAAAAAACTCAACTGCAGTCCTCATGTTTTTGTCTTTGCATCTGATTTAGAGGAAACAGACCTATGATTTAATCAGCTGCTGATCTGAACAGTTAGAAAGGATAAATTTATATAAAAATAACGATCTCTCCTGCTAAAATAATGTTTTCCTGTTATAATGCATTTTACATGCTATGGATATAACTCAATATCTTGAATATTTTTCTCCAAAAAAAGTGGAGAAATGTTTGTGTTGCACCATTTCTATTTATTTTCCCAGGGATGTTGAAGCTGCCAGGTTCATCCTGCAGTGTAATTCAGAGGCTCTTCTTGATTTCATTAACTGACAACCATCTCCTGGTCACTTTCTTCAGGTTCATCTTACTTTTGATTCTGGAAATTCTTTTGAGATATTTAAATGATAATGTGCTCTGAACTGTTCCTGTTTGGAGCTTTGTACTACTAACTGCCACCATATTTATTTATAGTAGCTAAGTTGCCTTTTGTGCAAGTAAGTCTCCCTTATATTAGCTACAGCTCAGCACAAATCCAGATTCTGACAGAATTTTCCATGCTTGCTATTGAAGGACATCATTATCTCCTATGCAAAAGTAAAAGAACTTCACCAGTTGTCTTTAGTAGAATTGCATACAAATACTTATGACACAAAGGCCTTTTATCCCTTTCCTCCTTCATTTAGAAAGATCAAGAAATGTGCTCCCTGAAAGTGATCTCCTGAGGTCTATGTGAATCTGAGGAAATGACATGAAAGAGGATGATGTGGAGGAAGTACTACATTAGCTATGTCTCTTCTCCTGCCCTTCTCTCTAGTTCTCCGGACAGTACATCCTATTGAAGGTAATGTGATAGAACAACTCAAGTCTCTGTACTAGAAACCAACACTGTGTTCAAAAATTAACACAGAGCAGTTGATCTAGTGGAAGCTGGTATGTCCTCAGATGAGTTCTCCTTCTGGTAATCTTTGGAAAAAAAGCTAGAAATAGCAAAGATTAAATTTTTCTTGAGTATTTCATAAGTACTGAGAATATGAAAGAGCTCCACTAAAAATGCTTTTGTTCACTTGATATTTCTGTAATAGGTTCAAATAATCCAGTATTTCAGAGATTTCACTAGAGGAAATTCCCCAAAATGCAACCCTTGAACATACCACAAGTTGCTGATTTTGCTTCTAGATTCCTGTTATGAATTCTCTGGCATTTTTAAAGCATTTATAGCTTTTTTTTCAGAATCACATATATTGAATTTGGAGTTCAACTCTAACTTTTTTTTTAAAAAAAATCAACTTAGGTTTTAACAAAGCATAGATTCTCTCACAATTGGGTTAAAAAAATGTTGACAACCCAGGCTGAGATTCAAGGTTACTGTAAAATCTGAAACTGTGCAAGTTTTGAACAAGGTTTGATGGTTTGATAAGAACATTCTAAGCACTTCTGAAGATGCCCAGACTTCATACATTTGACACAAAGGATTTTCTCTGTGAGCAGTATTTTCCAAGTCTCAACTACATGTCAAGATATTAATGAGAATTTTCACCTCTGTTGCTGGCATATTTGTTTGCTAGAAGGAAACTGGTTTCCCTTATTAGCAGAACATTACTGATACACTTATTAAAACAAAATAAAAAATGCCACTAGGTGAAAATGCAGAAGAGTAACTGCTGGTTAACAGTATGCTGATGCTATCCTTTTGTCTTCATCCTAATTGCATATGGAGGGAAGATTCCCTGTTATTTAGCCTGAAAGAGTTCCCTTTCTCTGCAGCCTTCTCCTGGTATCTGTGGGGAAATAAGAGTATTGTTAATACAGAGGAAGCCATATAACATGTACACATTCTCTGTAGTGGAGGTGTTTCCTGGATGCTGTGTGTGACCAAAAACTAAGCAGCTGTGACAGCCTCTGCAATTCTCTCTGTGCCAAGCTTCTGCTTTCCATGTAGGAGAGACTATGAACAACTTCCATTCTGAGACACAAACTTCAGTGAAGATTTTAAGTGTTAATTTACCAATTCACTCAAGAGTGTTGCAGTTACAAACCCTCACCCAGCAAACTATCTGTGGGATGCTGCTGGTTGCTGGGCAGGCTTGGATTGTTTGGCAGTCGTGGCAGTAACATTAGCCCTTGGCTAACAGTTCTGGATCAAGAGCTCCAGCCTTGAGGGTTACTGTGTGTGAAAGCTGGTGAATAGGAGGATGTGGAATTGGGCACTGTGGCCAGATTACTTAAGTGGCTCACCTTCATCACTGTAGCTCCAGTAAGGAGTGCACATGAAATGCACTGGCACTGAGTCTGGAGCAGGTTTCTTATGTGATGTGGTGGACTGCCTTGTCACTTTGTTCCTGGTGTGACAATATCAGGTCAGCTAAATGTGTTATTTGAAGAGGGGTACCACATATGAGAGCGGGGGGATAGTGAGGCACAAGGATAATGGGAAGTGCATACTAAGGAATCCAGGTTGATCGAGGGTCCTGAGTTTCTTTTTCTCCTCTGCAATATTCCAACAAGGCAACTTTTATGATGCCCTGAGTGAGGTTCAAGGCCAGCACAGCATGGGCAAGCAGCAGATTTGGGCTTTGAAAGACATACCTGGGCACTGTAACAAGATAGCATAGACACAACTTGTTAAAATTCTCCAAGGTTCCTGTGTGTGAGCAGGAAGAGGGAAAGAAGAGTACCTAATGGGAGAGAAATTTGAATCTGGAAGCTTTTGAGAAGTCAGCTTAAGCCTCAGAGTAGTCTTAGTGTAATTTACCTGTCTATAAAACTTCTGAAGTATGTCTTTCCCAGTCTTGTAGTTAGTCCTGATCTCTACAACTTCATTAAACCTTTCAAGAAAACTTTACTTGGGGTTTGACAGAGAGGTCGTTTTTGAGATAAGATGGAAAATTCTTGTTTGAACAAACCTTGATAGAAGACCTTTTTCCTCCCAAGCTTCCTATTTTAAAAAACTCATATCAAGATCATCTACAATTTGGATAGAAAATAAGTGTCCAGGATGGCCACACTGCTCTTGTTGTAACATCCAAACTTATTATAGCAAGGGAAGACTGACTACTGAAAATACTCTTAGGTTTCCAGTTTGGTGGTTCTGTATAGTTTGTTTGACTACTTTTGGTAAGTTTTTTTTATTAGTCTGTTCACATTTTACTGCCAGGATCTTTCTCACTCATAGCATTACAAGAAGGAAATTATTTTGAGGAAAAACTAAGGTGGGTATTACCCAGTGAGATTGAAAGGGAAAAGAATTCTGACTGCAAAAGTCATACAAATTGGCTGAAGGGCTCTGGGAGCTGTCACAATACTTTCAAGGAATGGTTTGACTAAATATCAAATTTGATTGTGTTCTTTTCTAACTCTGGAGGCATTAGAAGTTCCCTGTAATGAGCCCTAAGGGAAGTTTGCCTTGGCGTGTATTTCTCCCCACTGTAACGCTTCCATGATGCAAATTGTAGATGCATGATTGCAATCTCCAATTGTGACAGGATTCCTAAGTTTCAGTTTTAATGAAGCTACGTGATAGTTATTTGGCAATATTAGGGCTCATTTAAAAAAATGTATTGATGATTAAGTGGCAAATACCCTACTATATCACTGGGAAATCTGTCAGCAATAGTTACTGTTTCCATTGCCTTTAGCACGTTCATCAAAGGGATAACAAACAGTACTTTTCTGAATTTTAATGGAAAAAATTGTAGTGCAGTCATGTGGCTTTAAAATTCAAAGGTCTATAAATAATTAATTATTTCAGTGATGGTTAATGTTTCCCTATCTTTAGGAAAAATAGCATCTATATGTTGTACTTTGTTGCTAACAGCATACTTAATATTTATGAACTGCCAGTTTTCTATAAACATAGAAATTCAGTAGTTGTCACTGTAATGGTTTGTTATTTATATGCTTCTAAATTTTACAGAAGCAGAATACTATTAGTATATTAAATTTGAACAAACCAGAAACATCCTCTTTTACTGTTACATTGAACACAGTAACTTGAAAGCTACGGAAGTGCTGTCATATGGCCTGTCACCAGAAAATGGTCCGCAAGCTTTGGCTCAAGAGAGGTCAGTGGGACTGTGTTTGTGTGCAGGACCTCAGCCTGCAGGCAGGAAACAAATTAAAGAAGCAAGGCTTTCTATTCCAGTATGATTTCTCATCTCAGGATGAACGGAGTCATTGTGGCAATAACTAGATTACTTGATTAGGAGATGGATCTCACTGCAGTTGTATAGCCCCATTTTCTAAAAGGAGTTAATGTCATTTGAATTTTATGTATACTGCTGGTGTTTTGAGAGGCCTCTGAATGTTATAAAAAGACTGATTCACTTCCTCTCAAGCTCAGTTTGTTTGGACACTGCAACATTAATATATACAAGCATTTGTGATTTTCTAAATCACTTGAAAACCTTTTAAATCTAAGAGTGTCCCAGGCATGTGCACTTGTTCTGAAATTTCAGTTCGCCTCTGAGACTTAAGATTTATTTGATTCAACAAAATGGCTTCTCAGAGGTGTAAAGTGAACCTTCAGCATCTATTAAGAAAGTATTTTGGCTGTCTCAAGGTGTTTTTGCTTTGTTTTGTTGAATTACCAAAGGACCTGTAGAAGTTCTTCGTTGTCTGTCTGACAATGGTAGCTGTGTATACGTTGCTACATGCACTTTTTGGAACTTCGCCAAGTCGTAATAAATATATATGCTCTCTACATGAACTGTTCCATCACTTTACTCAAGAAGTGTCTAGTTCAATGTTTTAATCATTTTTGCCTCTGGACAAACAGTTAAATCATTGGCTCTGTTCTTTTTGTAGATGAAGATAGATGTAGCATCGCTTCTAATGTACAAAATGTTGACATGTACTGTCTGTTTTCTTATGGAATAGCTTTTCTCTCTTCCTTTCCATCTTTGTAAATGTAGCTCCTCTGCTGCCACTTAAAAGGGTTTTTTTTGTTGTTGTTTGGGTTTTGTTTGGTGGTTGGTTGGTTTGTTTTTTTACAAAATCTGAATTGTTTGAATAAGAGCTTCTGAATTATGTTCTGCAGGGCCTAATTTTTAGACATCTGGCATGGAAAACAGAATCCAGAATTTAGAAGGAGGTGCTTAAGTCACCTAAAAAGGGTGCAGAGAAGAGGGAGGAAGAAGGCATCTCTGAAAGGCAATGCAAAGTAACTCACATGCTGCCTAAGGAGCCATCTAGAGCAAATAGAAACCACTGTGGTGGCTTCTGTCTTTATCTCCACTCTATCTTAACCTCCACTCTCCACTAGAGCCTAGCTGCCTGCCAGCAGCTCCAAGAAGGCTGCTTTGCTGTCTGTTATCTACAAACTAGAATAATCTTTTATGAACAGGTTCCTGCCGGTCACTTGTTTTTGCTTTGTTCCAAAGAGTTGAGAAAAAAGTGACTTTTTTGTTTTTAAGACAAGAACTGAAAATCTACACATAGGTGCCTGATTGTATTTTTAGATACCAAAAAAGCTTTGTAATTCTGGCACTGAGTACCACATTAAAAAAAAAAAAAAAGGCATTTCTGAATATTATGCTATTGGCTTAACTATAGACAGGTAAATAAGGGTTCTTAAGGACTGAAAAGTAGATATTAGAGAAGAAAACCATTTAAAGCTGATAAGACAATGGGTTTGATTTTAATTTTTGCTGTATTTAGCTGTTTGATAAAATATATTTACCTTAAAAATCTCTGAAGTGGTCCACATTGTGCGAACAGTTTTATTCTCTGAGAATGAACAAAATGTCCATGTGCTTCTATTTTCTCCATAGCTGCATGACCTTTATCTGTTCTGTAAATTAGTTTTCATACTAGCATACAATGCATTAGAATATGAATAATTTGAATTATGATGCACAGAGTCCAGTCCAATGTACTTGGATATTCTATAATTTGTGTCAAAATTTGATTTCCAAGGCTTTGGCCATAAAGACAATGTCTGGCTCCACTGCAGATTTTGCAGAGCAAATGTAGGTTCCCATACATTTTCAGTGATTCTTCTTCTGGATACTGCTCTAGACTAGAGGTAGAAAGAAAACCAAGAATGGGACAGATGGAAAAAAACCCTAAAACAATAAAAAACAGAGGAGGAAGAAATTGAAACAAATACAGAGCCTCTCTATAAGAAATATATATATGTAGTGAAAATTCAGATCATCACTAGCTGAACCAGTGAAGATTGCGTCTGTGTAAAGCATAATGTTGCTGTGTGGTTTGTACTTGCTCCTTGATTTTGGTGCAGTTCTGCTCTTTATTTGTATGCAAGCTCCTACTCAGATGTGGGTACCTCATCCACAGTTCTCGGTACATTCAGTCTGAAACTGTCATTCAGTGGCTTTTAGGAAATTTTGAACGAGCTTCAATGAGTCAAAGGCAGAGACAATAGTTGTTCAGATGCCAAAGTTTCTTGCAATACCTAGTCATTCCTATGATACTCTTCCCAAAAAGAAGCCTTGGTGAATGACAAGCATTCAGTGTACTTTGAGACACAATTCCTACTAGAGGTGCTAAAACAGAGGAAACATCGGAAGTGAGAGGCAGTGGTAGATGTTTTGGTAATAATTAGCAGTAAATGCTACCATCAGCTTTAAGGGAATTAGTTAATGGAATCAAATTTTCTCCTCCCCTAGCATGGAATAACCAGGTTTGTGCACTGCTTTGCTGTGCTGAGGGCCACTGCTGGTCACGACATTGATACAGCCTAGTTAACTGAGTGGTTCTTAATCCTTTTGTTAAGCAGCAATGACTATAATGCTTTCAAATGAAGGTGACTTTCCTGTATTGGAATGAAGAATTGTCCAAATGTAGTTATGTGGAGATCTCCTGTATTTTGTGCTTGGCTCTGTATAAAGAAATTAGGTCTGGCTGAAATTGCACTTTGTATTTTTCAGTAGAGTAAAAATGATGAAATAAGATATTTCACAAAAATGGCTGGATACTGATGGATAATTTTTTTTTTCCTCACTTAAAAATGTGCATTGAAGTATTGGAATCTTAGATCCGAGGGGGGCACTCCTTGGGGTCTTGTTAGGATTGGAAGTTCTCATGCTTCCACCCTCCTCAGTGGACCGCAGCAACATCTCTTAAGAGGCAGTGAACCCTGGAATTCCCACAAGCCATCCCCTAAGAGATGAGGAACAGGTGACGATACTGTGTTAGTTTGTGGGAGATGTAGTCACATGGGAATTAATGAAGTTCTTCCTTATAATCCAAACACATGTTTTTTTTCTATCCTGAAAAGTGATGTTAAAATACAAAAATCTTTCCAGTGAATGCAATTCTTCAAACTACCTTTTGGAGTTAATAAAAATGTTTTATTCTTAAATACCTCAGGTATAAATCTCATTTTCTATGTTAAAACAAAGCCTGAAACAAAACCCTTTTCCCTGTTCCCCCCCCTTTTTTTTAAAAAAGAAAAAAAAATTGTCAATTACAACCTATTTCACTTTTCACTAGTCACATTTTCTGACAGCACAATGTTCAGCTGGATAACTTCTAATCAGTCTGGTGTTGTCATCTGTTAAAGCATCCCAGACTGTAATGGAGTCCCCATACTGCAGTCTCTAGAGACATTTCTGTAGTGTTTATTTTCTAATGTAATCCAAATGTTCAGTAGGAATTAAAGTTGATGGGCTTTTTTGTTTGTTTCCCTGTGATCAACTCTTTTCTTTATGATCAGCTTTTACTTACCTATATCCATAGAGCTGGACTCGTACATCAGCTCTTAAACACCTTCAACCTATGAATCTGAGTTTTGATCAGGCTGCAAACATAAGCAGGCAGGCAGAAGTGTAAATTATTTCATTCAGTTGTTTGTGGCTTTTTGCTGGTTTTTTTTTTTTAATAACAGGAACACAACATTTCAGAGTAGCAGTATCATTAACGTCAGCTAGTAGCCTGCTACTGAACAGCCATTGCAGACATTTTAATTCGAATATTAGAGATCAGAGAAAGGAAAAAGCAAAAGTTACCATAGGAAGGAAGAACAGGTACTGAACTTCATGGATCTTACAGGGAATTAATTTAAACTTTCAAAAAAATCCTGTTTTGTAATACCAGTAAGGGCCTCAGTATCAATCCTTTTTAAAGCTGGATGGGGACAGACTGTACCATCAGCTTTGCCAGAGGCCCTTAACTATCCTTGATCTTTATTTGCTAGAGGCTCTTAATCATCCTTGATCTTTATTTGGCAGATAAATGGCTCATACCTTGGTTCTTAATGCTTTGTTTCAAACTTTGAGAGAAGGGGGGAAAGTACAGCATGCTCTCTACTTTGCCTAACATACATAGAAGATGCTTTGATCTGGTGAAAATATATAGTGTCAAACAAATGTCTGGAAGGACCTTAATAAAGAGAGCTGACACGACTATATGCATTGTCCTAAATTTCAGAGTTCCAATGAGAAAGGTCTCTGTAATGGCACTGAGCAATGCTGTCAGCAGGGCTGAGCCCAGCCTCCCTGCAGTGGCAGCACTCTGAACCTGTGGAAAATGTCTCTTCTCTATTTATTTCTGCATCTGCAGGATGCCTGAATTTTGGCTAGAACTAATCAGCTGACTTTTTATGTGATTTACGTCAAGCAAGTAGTTAGAATTACTGGTTGTCTTACCTCTGCTTGGGTGCTGGGACCAAAGATGGGCTCTTGTTCTTTTCTAGGCAGGTTTTTAAAGTGCCTTTCCCTGTTTAGCTTCTGACTGAAAAGGTGTAGCTGGCACGCATCCTGACACTCGCTCATTTCTGCGTACGTGTAACCTGTTCTCTTGGGCGTGTGTGTTTGTTGTTTAAAGGGCAAATAAATATTATAGCTCACTTTCCATGCTTAGGTCTTTTAAAATACGGAAATTCCTTTCAGCTCAGAGTGAGGGATCTGGCAGTGCCTTTCTGAGAAGGCTGGAGCTGGCTGTGAGGCTCCCACAATGACAATGACTTCTGTGAGTTTACTGGTACTGTAATTCTTGCAGGTTCCTTGTTACTCTCCTTTGTATAGCTGTAACAGAGTTTAAATAGTAGTCACAGAAACAATGCTGTCTAGCTTATGGTTTGTTTTCTGCCAGCTCCTGTTTCTGTTTCTGCCCCCCCCCCGCCGTGTGTCTTAGCTGATCTTTTTCTTAAAGGCCCAGCTCCATCTGAAAGCTGCTGCTAGGAGAATATTATTTTTCCACTTTAAAACACAGGGAAACAAAGGGGGGCAGGGGAGAAAACATATAGCTTAATGACTGCAGGGCTTCCCAAATACCAAAGCTTAGGGTGTCCTGTTTGGAGGAAGTGAGTCTGAGTCGTGGCTGACATTCTTCAGTAGAACATCTATTAGCACTAGTAAAAGGCTGCAGCATTTGCTTTGAGTAGGAGACAGTTTTCTTCCTTTAGGTTGGTAGAAATAAATAGACCTAGAAATAAATTCTAAAGACCAGTTAAAAAAATTATTTGGTTGAACATAGAGATTTAATAACCACATTTGACCAAAAGTTAAACATTCCGCTGTTCCAATGCACGATGCCATTGTTGCCTTAGAAGAGATGATGCCTTACTTAAGGGTATTGTGAAGAAACCTTTTCACTGTGTATGAAGTAGCATCTGTTTCTGTAAAGTTAGTTTGTTGTAAAAATTCAGTTGAATAAGCTTTGTTTTAATTGTAGTATAGCAGTACAGAAGGGGTATTGTATTTTAGGGATTTGTGTATTTTTAATGTTACCTTAAGGAGTCATATAATGTGGGCTTTTGCTGATGTATTGGTAGAGCATGAAAATGCCTGGGTTTGTGTGCATATTTTGCACGGTGGTAAGAGAGGCTACTCTTTTGAACGTGCTGGAGTCAGCCACGGATCAGGAGTACTCGGATGCATAAGATTCAGACTATCCCAAATCTTCCCTCAGGACTTGATCGGGACACTTCACTCGTCTCCTTTTATACCCTTAGGTAATTGTCCTTTTCATTTTAAGTCTTTGCTCTGTTGGCATCTCCTTCTCTGAGCAATGTTACCGTTACTTCTGTTCAGGAGAGGCAGACTTTGTTTTCTCTGAGAAAGAAGCCATGAAACCTCTATATCTGAAGACCAAGGATTTCCTTTTTAAATAAGTGTTCTTGTAGATGGTATCTAGCAACTGAAAGAGGAAAAAAACCAAGGATCCGTGTAGCATGTTCAACATACACGTAGCAGCTATATACAGGTGAGCGTGTCCGTCAGGTCTGCTGTGTTTTATGGCAAGAGCTGCATAAAGCCTGGATGGATCTGGGAACTTTTCCCCATATCTTTGTTTGGAAAGAGATTTCTGGAATTGCTTGTGCAACCTGAATTAAACTTTATTAATTTTTTGCCTACCGTTGAGACACATTGATCAGATAAGGAAACAGTTTTTCCAGAGAGAAGTGTTATGGGAGATTCTTGTGCTTGCTCTCAGTACTTCCTGATACAAATCCCAATGGCAAAGCCTTCAGTTCCTCTGTGGTAATTTAGAACAGAGTTGATCTGTGGCTTTTGGAACAAGTTTATATAAACTGAAATTTGCAACTTATGGCCTCTGCATCTGATATTCTCCATGATACGGTGGAAAATATAAAAGCATTTAAGAACTCTTTGGGGTTTTATTCTGCTGTGCCAATTTATTTTCTGTGAATGTTTGGTTTTGTACACTATATGGTTAAGTTATATGAAATATAGGACCAGGTTATGTACTAAAATTTCTTTGTCTTTGCTGAGAAGATGCTTAGCCTCTGGTTTGATTATGTAACCAAACCTGTATTTTTTTGAAGGTTTAAATGTAGTGGTGTTAAAAAGTATTCCTAAGTGAGAGTGTTATGCTTGAGATGAAACTCAAATCTCTAGGAAAAAACCCAAGTTTCCAAGAATTGGTTTTCTCCTCTGAAGTCTGTTCACCTTTTCTCTGCACAACTGTTAAGTGTCAAACCTTTGAAAAAACAGGTCTTAAAGATCCCTAGATGCGATATAAGTAGGAATGCCTGAAAGGCCTTTGATTAACAGAGAAAACAGATTTCAGTTGCAGTTTAGGTGTGCATCTTGAATATCACTTTACTTGGGCTTTGGTGTTTGGTATAGCTGTACTAATACAAAGCCCTTGGTAATAGCTATACTAATGCAAGCCTTTAAGAAGGCAAGGAGAGCTTCTGTTTGTCCTAGTTACAATTATGTCAGCCTTACAGTGGAGTAAATTCAACTAATTTAATCCAGAGTGATCACCAGTTAATTGATGCAATCTTGCCATTGCTGTATTCTTGCTAATTTGCACCCAAAAAAGGCTTTTAGAATGAAGAGGTAATTGCAGACTAAGCAGTTCAATATTTTGTCCAAGCATCACTAGTCCAAACCTCTTTAATATGTAGAAGTAGGTTTCAAATCTCTTGACAATAATTCTGTTTTCTAAGTGGTGATGGGTTGCGGGGGGTTGTTAGTGTCTTGCAGTTAGGGCAGTTCTTGATTCTTGGCTCTTATACCCTAAAAGTTGACATAAACTGGCACTGCTCTTGAAGGAGCCCCATACAGCCCCTTCTCTGTGCATAAACAAGTATTTGTGGGGATATGCAATGGATGAGATCTGGGAGTTGATCTGGATTTAAAAAACTAACCTGACAAATACCCTAAGTTGTTTACATTAGTTCAGGACAGCTCCCAGATCCTGCTCACTGAGTGCTTGTGCCAGAAGAGAGGCAGCTGTACAGGGAGGGGACACAAAATGCTGTGGCTGGTAGTGTTGACTTAGGCTCATGTAAGCTTTAAAGTGCCTAAAGTGTGCATCAAACTGCAAATTACCTTCCTGGAAGAAAATGGAAGAATTACAGTTATCTAAAATCAGAAGGGTCTAGAATCAGTGAAGATCAAATCATCAGACTAAAGGTTTCCTCTAGCCAAGAGAGCTGAAAAGGTCATATGGGAGAGCAAGTTGGGATTTAAAAGCCTGCTTTTTGTAAATCTCAGATGTTTAGAATGTTATAGTCACGTTTAGATCAGTCCCTGGGTTATTCTGAGTGCTTATCCTAGTAGAAAATGTTTCCTTTTGAGATGGATTTGGTGTCAATATTTTGAGAACTGTGCTGTTGTCTGTGACAGGCCTGCTGCTAAGCATATAATTGGCAATCCATTTCCTCTCCCTCATCATAAGTAGCTCTCATTTTATGGAATGCAGCAAACAATATCCTTAGAAAGCTTATAAAAAAAGCTTTCCAAAACTTCCTGCGTAACAAAGCTTATACATTTTCTGTAGAAGGCTTCATGTGCTGAGAACTATAAAAGGACTAGTGTATGTAGAGTAGTTAATTTTTTATTTTTGTTGAACACTAAGTTTGCTGAAAATATGGTTGAAATTGTTGCAACATAGTGAAGTTGACCTAGATTTGTAAAATTTTGCAAATGTTTTCTGTAAGAGAGGGAAAGGTGAGGTGTTTCCGTGCTGATGTAAGGTAGAGTGCTCCAAGTATTCCCTCTGATGCGAGGGAAAATATGTTTGCTTGTGACTCTGCAAGTAAGTCAGAGGCAGGCATGATGGAAGCAGTGGTTTTATTGACCTGTGCAAACTGTGATGATCAAGCACATGACTGCTTGACAGGTAGTCTGGTCAATTCTGACTGAATGATTTTGCTATCTTTTATTGTAATTTTTCCCCCTTTTCCCCTTGCAAATTCTTTCTCTCTACTACTTTTGTCCCCTCCAAAATAAACATTTACTCCTTCCCTATTGGTCCTGATTTTGCTGATTTTTACACCTTTGGTATTTGGGATATAATTGCCCAGGTAATTTCTGCCGTGGTTAACAATTTCCTTAAGCTGGTACCCTTGTTCTGTTATTATATCACGTTGCTCATTTCTGCCATTTCTCATGTTGTTATCATGTTAGTGTATCCTCAGGTCAGGGTTACCTTTGTATGCATATTACTTTCTCTTTGATATGAGGAAGCTATGGCAGTTTCTCATGCTCCTAACTTGTTAGTATAGCTGTATGTTCAGGGTGGACTATTTATTTGCATCCTTCAACAGTTTCAGTTGGACAGTCTTTGGAGAAAGTGCCCAATGACAGTGCTGCCCTTTGCATATGCAGTGGATAAAACACACAGCAAGAAAACAAGTTCAGCTCTTCCATCTGTCTTGAGGGAGTTTGTATCTCTTACTGCTATGGAAAATGCCCTATCCTGATGCAGTAAGGTATATGGAATCAGTGGAGGCACCCACATTGTTCTGCTTCGCAGAAACAAGCGCTCAGTGGGATTCAGCTGGAATCTAGAAGAATGAAATGTGTAGATATCTACTTTATGTATTTTTTCACACTGGCTGTGAAAAGGAAAATCCGTTATAAGCACAATCCTAGGTGTCTCTTGCCAACAGTAATTTTCTACCACTGAAAGATTCTCGCTACAAAAGAGGAAATTCCAGGGGGCCAGATACCAGGAGTTGCAAGTTACAAAAATGCAAAGCAGCTGGAACGTGTCCAGGAATCTGGACCCAAAGCATTTGGTGGTTATGTAGTATTTGGTAATTCATATATTCCTAACTGCTGAGACTCGAAAATGGAGACAGCAAAGAGATTTGAAGCTCATAGTGTGCATTTCAGAACAGTTGCAGAAGTGGCAAAAAAACTGTGCAAAGAAACACACAAAAATGAACACACATTTATCTTCATCTTGAGTGATAAAAGAAAAAGAGTGTCAGCAAAGCGTACGTCAATCTCTCTGTGTTTAGTTGTGGCTTATTCTGTGTGTTCGAAGATAATCAGTTCCAGCATAGATAGAAAGTGCATTTAGACTCTCTCATTAAATCCAAATTATTTTATTCATAGAAGCATATCTTCAATATAGAAATAAGGAAATGTGAATGTCAATCTCAAAATGCCTATGGCTCGGGAATTACATATGTAAGAATAGGCACAGTTGGGATTATTCACTTATCCCACACTATAAGCATCCATAATCAGTGTTAAGGGAAGAAGGCTGTTCCAAAGGGTGGTTTAGGAGTATCTCAGGTGTTTGGGATTATTCCCAAACTTTTAACTAGCTGTGGACCATGGAGGATAAATGCCTTCCAAAAGACTCATTTCTCCCTTTTGGTCTTTTCACTTCCAAGTGTCCTAATTACACTGTTAAAATGGTTAGTGACCAGCACAGCAAAACTCTGAATACACATTTGTTTTGTGGGTTAATAATTGCACATTTATTTGAACCTATATTTTCCAGAGTTTCAAAGTATTTTTGGTGGGTTTGGGCTTTGGTGTGGGTTTGTGGGTTTTTTGTTTTTTTTTTTTATCCTCTCCTTCTGGAAAGTTTGGAGTAATACAAAGCATCATGATAGTAAAATGAAAATGATAAAAAAAGCCCATCCCAAATCATAAAGAGATTCAGGAGTTTGGAACTCCAGTAAAGAGAGATCAAGTTTAGAATTAATTTTAAAATGAAATTATCCCCTTTTTTATAATTTAGCAATAACGATGATCGATCAGTCATGTCTTGTCCAGCCCATCTGTGCCAAAGAAATTCTGGCAAAATTTTCGGAACAGTAAGCTTCCAGATCTTTTGTCAGCTTTGAAGCAGAGCAATTAAGACTCCAGCATAAGTACTTTCACATCAGTCGCATTAAGAAATGGTGGAAACTAGAAGCTATCGATATATGAGAAAAAGACGCTGCTATGGGTGCTTCCTTGAGAGTTGATAAGCAAGAGAGAGTATTACGGTCATTGGTTTTCACCAGGCTGGCAGTACTGAAACCCTTGGTACCTCTTAATTTCCTCTGTATACTTAGGGGATAATTAATTCCTTGTAAATATATTTTGTCCTGAAATCTTTTGGCATTAAGATAAAAATGTTCTACTGATAAACAAAAAAAAGTGTATTAATTGACGTTATTCCCATCTGGAGACATGGCTGCTAGACCATTTTCTAAGGGTAGTAATATAAAGTATGGTTATTAAGGAAAAATAAGACCAGGACAAAACAGGTTATCTCTGCCAATCCTTTGAAAGTTGTTAAGTAATTTGTGTCCAGAATTTCTTGGCAGGAAAACCCAGAGGTAATCTCAGCAGTGCATCTCTTTGCAGCTGTGGGATGCAGAGTGCAGTGGAGGGTTTTTCCTCCTCAGATATCGATTTCTTGGGAAGTGGGCACAAACTGCCATGTCCCATGATGTGTTTGCAGATGTATTCCATGCTCTCTGCCCGTTCATCTGGGTAAGGATTGTGTCTGCTGATGGTACCTCAAGTATTTCTTGCATCAGTTCCACTGATCTCAGGGAAAACAAAATAAAAAATAGCAATGGCAACTAAGTAAAACAGTAGTTTCAATTAATTTAAAATGATGTAAAGGAAAAAAAAATACCCAACCCAAACCCCCAAATCTCCCCCCCCCCCCCCCCCCCCAAAAAAAAAAAAATCGCAAACTTTCCTCCAGACCTAACTAAGCTAATTGATTACTTAAGTGTAATTACTTGGTGCATTGGAAGGTTTGGAGTGCTAGATATTGTCCCACTGTAGGCTTAGACTGTAACTTAGCTGGAATTCGGGTAAGATATTAATGGCTAAGGTCTCATTTACAGTTTTTCTTTTGTAAGGAGGTCTTTGCCACATGTGTTTACCTTAGGTTCCTTACTCGTGTAGACCACACTGCAAGTCAACACAGACATCTTCTGCTGTAATATGTTGTTCTTGTTGCAATAGAAGTGCTACAGGTGTGAAAGCGATGGCTGTTGCTGTTGTCTTGGCTTTCAGCCACTACAGAACTTTAGAGGATTTAATGTCTCACTAAGTTTTTGCACTTTATTTTTTTTTTTTTTAAAAAAAACCTTATCCTGTCAAGCCAGGCGAGTGTGGAAGTGCATTTTGGAGCCTGCAGCTCCTTGAACTGTTCAAGGGTCCTAACTGCTGTCGTTAGAGGCAGGAAGAGAATTCTTTACTTTCTGCCTTCCTCCATTTATCTCTCTTTTCGATCATAAAGATTTGAGTCCAATAAAGAGAGTGAGTGACTCATGACTATCTCCGTTTTTTAAGCCTCTTAAAGAAGAGAAATGTGTGGAGGGAAAAAACTACATGATACTGTTAGGTAATTTTGTACAGCTGAAATAGTAATTCCTTGAAAAGTGACACTTTTTTCTTGGTGGAACGAACTTCTTGAATCCTTTTCATGATTTTCTCCCCCAACTAAATTTCACTGCATACAAGTTAGTTGTCGCTTTTGAGACCTTCAGGGCTATCTGCTTCCTTATCTACCGTATTTAATTTGGTTTTGAGGCATCTGTTAGCTGGTGCTGCTAGTCTGTCTTGTCACTTGTTCATTTCTCCACAAGCACCTTTCTGCTTTCTTCTGGAGTGTCTCTTGTGCTTCGAAGATACTTCCTATAATTATCCACAAAGCTACCTTATCATCACATTTCAAATCCTGTCTTAAGTTCTCTGTCAGGATGCCTAAAAAAAAGGTAACATTTTCTCACAGAACTGAGAGTACTGCTTATTAAATGGAGCAATCAGTTGTCTTACTGATCTTTGAACTCCCTGGTCATCTGCTTCTTGTCTTGTAGATTGCAATTCTTAAACATGGAATTTGTGTGCAATATCTAGCATATTTGGTTCTTTGTCCATTAACAGAGCTTTATAGCAGTGTGAGAGTATAACAGACTAAAAATAATCCAAATTTCTACAGCGTTCCTTGCTTTGGCTTGTACACCAAATGTGCAAGTCCTTTGGAAGCTTGGATGTATCATGATTCCAAACTCCTCCCATGGAAGGTGCCAAGCCATATAGCTAGTTAGTTAAGAAGGGGACTTGGTTCACCATAGATCTTTTAGTCTGATGTTTTCATAAAGAACAAAGTAATTTATTATATCATTTGTAGAATAACTAAAGTTTCAATTGAATAGATACTGCATTTACAGTTACTTTGTGGGCAACAGTATGGATGCTGTGTCTTTACATCCCTAACTATTTCTGATTTTCTTGCCATTTCTGATTTGAATGCATATATTGCAAATTCTTTATGTTGATGAATTCTGACCTCTTGTTCAGCCTTGCTTTTCAAAATTATGATTCAAAATATGTCATTGTTGGTTTTCAAAGTCAATGTATAAGGTACATTCACAGCTAAGACTTGTTTCCTTCTATGTAAGACTTTTTATTTTAGATTTAGGTAACTACATGTGAAATTACAGAATATAGACAATTTAAATCTAATGAAACTGTTGTTTTGCTGACTGCATGTTGCAGATTGGCTTGACACACAGGTTGAAGTATGCACCCAGTTTGCATTTCTCTGTTGCTGGCCTCAATATTAATACCCACATAGCTCCTTAAAGAAGTGAGTTACGTTGCATGTGTGAAATACTTTAGAAAGATCACAGACCACAGCTGATCCATAATAAAAGCACATTTCATCTTTGCAGGGATAGTGTGGAGATACTTTAACCTCTTGTGCCAAAGTCTTAGACTTGGGGTAGTGAAGTGCAGAGTAATGTATGGGTAACTTGCTAAAGACTGTCTTTTAAACCTCTCTGTATCAGAAACAGCCATGGGAAAATTCCTGAGCACAGGAATTCCAGATGACTGAAATACCAGCACCAGTAATTTTGTCTTTGGGCTGTAGTAAACAGGGTATATGATATGATTCTGTGCTACAGTATCCTTAGCTATTTAGCCAAAACATCCACCAAAGCAGCATTCAATGTTTGGATAATATTTCATCAGCTTACAAATGAATAGGACAGCTAAATATATGGTAAAGTGAAAGACCAATTACAACAGATTATTTCCATATATTACCAAATAGCATAGTAAATTAATCTTGTATGTGTTTGTCTGTCACCATAAAAAAAAGGTACTAGTCCACAGAAAATGCCACTAGTTCGATAGTCGCTATTTTTTTAAAAAAATTTCCTTACATTTAAGCTAAAAAAAAAATTGAAAAGGAAATCTTTCTACTCGACCTTTTAGACCATGTTAGCTGAAAGAGGACGACTCCAGTTTTTTGTTAATTAAAGTTTATTAACAGCTTTAGAAACTGTTAGTTGATATGGTCAAGTGAAGTAATTATTACAATGCTGGAATGTTGTGGTATGGCATATGCTAGATGCTGACTGACGTGATCATGTGTTTGCGTAGATACCATTCCCTATAGCACAGTAAATTCTTCAGGTGCGGAGTTAATTAAATGATAGGGTAACTGAGTCTCAACAATATTTAGCGAGTATGTAGAAGTAAAGTAACTCTAAAATTTGCATAGCTGTTCACTAGTACTTTTCTGGGGTGTGTTCAGTGTCCTGTCTCCTCATGATCAGCTGAATATTTATGAGGCTCACCAGGGTTGCCACTGAATGCAGTCAGGTGTCCAGGTGACAGTCCATACTTAAAGCGCCTTATTATTACAATTAACATGCCTTCACTTTCATAGAATCATAGAATTGTTTAGGTTGGAAAAGATCATCCAGTCCAACCATTAACCTACACTACCAAGTCCACACTAAACCAATGAAGGGTAGACTAGACTAAACCATGTCCCGAAGTGCCACATCTACCCATTTTTTGAACACTTCCAGGGATGGGGACTCCACCAGCTGTCTGGGCAGCCTGTTCCGATGCTTGACTACCCTTTCCATGAAGAAATTTTTCCTAATATCCAATCTAAACCTCCCCTGGTGCAGCTTGAGCCCATTTCCTCTTGTCCTGTTGCTAACTACTTGGGAGAAGAGACCAACACCCACCTCACTACAACCTCCTTTCAGGTAGTTGTAGAGAGCGATAAGGTCTCCCCTCAGCCTCCTCTTCTCCAGACTAAACAATCCCAGTTCCCTCAGCTGCTCCTCATAAGGCCTGTGCTCCAGACCCTTCACCAGCTTTGTTGCCTTTCTCTGAACACGCTCCAGCACCTCAATGTCTTTCTTGTATTGAGGGGCCCAAAACTGGACACAGTATTCCAGGTGCAGCCTCACCAGTGCCGAATACAGGGGGACAATCACCTCCCTGCTCCTGCTGGCCACACTATACAAGCCAGGATGCTCTTGGCCTTCTTGGCCACCTGGGCACACTGGATAGGATATGACTTTCATATCCTAGCCTGAATGTGTAGGTCTGGCAGTTAAGCACAAGACATTTAGTATGTTTTGAGATATAATGCATATAGAAACCCATCAAAGTGTAGTTAGAATGGGCTGCTATTTTACGTACCAGCCAGAGACATTATGACATGAGCCACTGCTAAGACTGCCACTGCAAAGGTAGCCGAGTGCCATACCTCATGCATGACACTAGTTGCTTCACTGGGATATAAGAGCTACTAGCAATATGTGTGCAGTGGAGTTTGTGCTCAACTGCAACCTTCTGGGTTTAGACTGAAGAACTGCCCATGAGATGCAACTCCATGGACTGTTTAAATCTTTGCCTGGGCTGTCTTGGCTGTAAAGTCATGTAGTTTCCTGCCTTTTCCGTGATAGATGTTGCATCATCTGGCACAGTCTGTCAGAGCTTCTGTGCTCCTGTGGTGCAGAAAGGAGCAAAATAGTAGGAAAAGTTTGTAAGGGTGTATGCCGCAAGGAATACCTGCGTTAAGTGACATAGTGAATTCCTGCAGTAGAATCAATATTCTCTTAAAATTTTCTTAGGGATCCTCATGTGTATTTTTCGGCCAGAGTTTAGCAGAACTGCTGGCTGATGTAACTGGCAGGAGTTTTAATGAGGGCACAGATAAGACAGTGGGATACATACCCACCTGCAGCCAACCTTATACAAGTCTATGTCCCTACCAAGTCCACTTCCTGCTAGGCCAGGAGGTGAGACTGCATTATGTCTTACCTCTGGCTGAAATTTGGAAGTGCTCCTTCAGTTTTCTTTAGGAGGCACCCATATGTCTGCATAAAAACAATTAGAAGGGAAAAATTCAATGAAAGAGAAATGTGTTAAACCTGATACTAAAAGTACAGGGAGGAGCCATTGGTTGAAGTTAAGAGATCAAGTTCACCTTAGCAGTTAGGAAATATGTTTTGATGTTATGCACGATCAGATGGTAGCAGTTTCTCTAATGAGGTATTATGGCAATAGTTCAGCAGACATGAAAATATAGCAGTATGGGAAGTATTATATGGAATCCTTGATGTTTGGCTCGGAGACTGTATCGGATAATCTGAAAGATCCCTTCGTTAGGATAGTTGGCTCTTTTATGAAGCAATGGCAGCTTCAAAATTGTTATATCTTAATTTAAATGAATTTTTTGTGCAGGGTCACATTTTAAAACCTTGTTAGAAGAGCCAGTCTTGGTAAAGTTTTTCACATTCTCTTCTGAAAAGTATGTATTTTATTTTACAGCATAGCAGCCCCTTTATTTTAGTAATGAAGTGACTAAGTTCAGTCAGAAGGCAGGCAATACTAAATTGGTGTCACTGCTTGAATTGCATTCTGTCAAACAAAATATCTAACCATCCCAATATTTGCTTCACCTGTGCCTGGAGAATGTTAAAACACTGTGTAAAGGCATGAATTGTGTCAATGAATAATGAAAGCATGTTACAGAAGCACCCTGTATTCTTTCTACAGGATAGCACTTTTATTAATAAAACTTTTTAGAGCAGCTTGATAAAAGTGGAATGAATTTGATACACATCAGCTAAATGTTGCTTTTCATCTCTTTTACATTGTGTTGGATCTAAGGTTTCCTAGTAATCAAATAAATTTAATGGGAAAGACAGTAACTTGCATTTGGAGAGATTTAATTTAGTCTTCCTCAAAGGAAGAAAGTCAAGAGGGTAATACTTAACAGTATTTCCTGATCTCTCTTCTTTTTTTTTTTTAAAGAAACGTTCATCTTTTAAAAAAAGGTATTCTAGCCCAGAACATCTCATAACCATGAGCAAGGAAGACAAGTGGTGCAGGTCAGTATGAAAATCCTGGGCATTTTCTTTTAGTGTAATGGCCTACTGCTGTTATTGAAACCAATGACACAAAAAATGCTAATTGAACAGGGCTAGGATTTACAAGGAAAAATATTTAAGTGCCAGTGTGTTCCTGGTTGGTTTGGTTTTGTTTTTTAAATATATCATACTTTTAGAGGAGTAATTTTTAGAATAATTTTCTCACATCAAAGAAGACTTTCAAGATAAAATGTTGTAGTTTGAAAACTGGCTTTGTTGTAAAATTAATTCTGTAATGCATTCATTCTAACTTTTAGAGCCTTTTGGAGCAACTCATCCAGTTTCAGTCATTCATTATATTATTTTTTCTATCTTCGTGACCTCTGAATGGTGAAGTATAGCTGCTAACATCTTTATACTCCCAAATGGAAATGTGCACGTTATTATTTTAGATTAGAGAAGAGCAAAGCCAAGACTGAAATACCTAGTATGTCCAAAATGAGGTAATCTTGGAAAATTGCGGGTCAGACATTAAGTAGATTAGAGGTGCACTGAATATTACATCAACAGTATTCCTGTACTGCAAAGCTAGCATGAAAATAGCTATGTAAGAGAAGAGATTAATTTAAAATATATATATATATGAATGTTGGTTGGGAGGAACAATAGCATAACTTGCATCTTATTTTCTTTCTGTTTCTGAAGGTCAGTAATTCTACAGTATCTGTGTGAACTGTGCAGGATTGTGGTGCTTTCTGTAATATAGTGGAAGTTTACAACATAAGTTTATGTTGGAGGCTTGCTAATCAGCTTGTGGCTGAGTGCAGTGCATGCTATGTAGCAGGTACTTTTGGCTGGCATTACTACTCTGAATTCTGAGAACTACTGACTCTGGCCCAATTTAATACACTGGTGTCTAATTATGCTGGTAATGTTCTTGCTTTTAATAATCTTTCTTAGAATGAATCGTGAGTAAAGAAACTGAAAAGCTGTATACCTTGCCCAGATTAGGAGCAGTAACATGTAACTTTAAATAAACCAAGGTGTTTGCTTTTGTTCAAGATACCTAGCTCTTTGTTAGTGCTCCTTTCTTTTTTAAAAATTAGCTTAAGACCTTTACTTTAGACAAGAAGAATAACAAAATAAAAAAACAACTAGAACTAAGCTGTGTGCTAGAGTGCAAACCACCCGTTTGCCTGATGGAACTACTTGAGACAAAATAGGCATGAAATACTTTTCAGGCTAGGAGTGTTCCTTGGCATTAAAAGTTTAACATACTGAAAATGAAAAGCTCATCCCTACACAGATTGAGAGATGATTGTTTGCTGGGGCTGATTATAATAATCCTCTTCCATAACAAATGCCAGTGTCAGTATTCTCATCCCACCTACCTCTTAGTTTTGAGTCATGATGAATTTTCCCATCTTATTTTTCTGTACTGGGTGACAGATTTGGGGGCAGATTTAATTAGACTTGCACAGGCTGTTTGAACTGTTCTAAAATGTCTGGTGGTTAATGTTGCAATACCTTTTGATATTTTAACTGGTGACTAGGGTCACAGGTTGAATTAATATCTGAAGATTTTAATACCTGTTCTTTTTAAGGGTTGCTCTGCACGTAACCTTTGACCCTCTTAGCAGTCTCTTCATTCTCATTAGATCTCTTCAATAAATTCTGCACTTTCCTATTACTGGACTTTTTACTTATTCACACCCTTCAGGGAACGGAGGGAAGGAATAGATGATCTTGTGTGTGTGTGAGGAAGACAGGGAGTCGCCCTTCTTTTCCCTACATTTTAACATCTGTAAAAGGTAAACCTTCCAGGGTAGGAGAATACCATGAAAAAAACATTTTCTGCTCAAGAGAAGATGATCACTTATAAGATCTGAATGGGTTTTTATATGTCATTCTAATATATTAGGTCTCGGACGTAAAACATAATGCTGTGCTGCAAAATACCGGGTGACCCTCAAAGATTTTTCTAAGCATAAGATTGAGCACTGTTCCCTGAAAGTCTGTTTTGTGTTAGTTGGCTTTACAGAGGTGGCTACATGTAGAATTCAAAATGTGAAAAGGAATCCTGACATCATCCCTCTTGAAATCAAGGTTGATGCAAGTCAAAATGTATAACTACAGTAGATTTAAAGGAAGCAATAGTAAAACTGTCATATGCTTCATCCTCTTAAAAAGGACATGAGAGGGTGTAGTAGCCTTAGGGTTTTTCTGATAATTTTTTTAGATTTAGTTGGGGGTTTGGTTTTGGTTGGGTGTTTTTTGTGTGTGTGTGTTTTTGTGTCACTTTCCTCTTTAAATTCAAATGGAATAAATAATAGGTAAATTTGGGACTGGCAAGCTTGGAATATCTCATTCTGGAATACTCAGGAAAGGCTTTCCCTCATATAGTACAGCTGGCAGAGCTGCTTCCTATAGAATAAAGGAGCTTCAATGTCTTCCATTGTGTATGTAAAAAAACCCCCAACCTCTGTTATGAACTCTGTGCTAGCAAAACTGGCTAATACAATTTGTGTAGTTAGATTTCTGCTAGCTGACGTAAAGATTATCATCTCTTAATCTTATTCAGTGCAGGAAGGACAGAATTGGCATTAAGTCATACGATACTATTTAGCCATCTCTCTGCATTTCTTTTTGCTCTTCCCCCCCATCACTGTTTTACCAGTATGTGCCAGGAAACATTGCTGGTCCACTGAATTAATCTCGTTTTAAAGCAGCATAACTGAGAGCAGAATAGATATTTATTACGTAGCAGCCAAGCCTCACATGTTTTGTTTTCTTTGCACTTGCCATTGCAGCAGAGACTTTTGAATGTAATTTTTTTTAATATAAATTCTTTGCTGAAAACAGTTTTGTGCCTCAAAGTGGGTCTTAGTCATGTTGGTGACTTTTAAGCTTTTGGCTTCTTTGGCCAGAAGAAAAGTGAACCTTAAGATTTTTCTTAGGAATAGGTTTCCTTCAAGTAAGAATTTTCAAAATTGCTTTCCACTGAGATGGGGTTCATGAAGCTATCCAAACAAATATTTCCCACTAAAGACCAAGCTCTGAATTCTGCTGTGTGAAACGGTAGATCTGCAGCACAGTGGCAATGAAAAATGTTGTTTATGTGCCTTAATAGCTTTGAATGCATATAGTCAAGGTTAAGCTCTATGGCAAATGTTTTGTTTTGTTTGTATGAATTACAAGTTCTGGTATCATCTTCATTGTCATCATGTTTTCCATGCCAGTCTCGGTTCAGTGATAGGTTGGCCTTGGCCAGCTGCCCACCCAGACACTCTCTGTCCCCCTCTGCAGCAGGACAGGGGGAGAAAATAGGATGGACATACTCATGATAAAGAGATACTCGAGATAAAGACAGGGGAGATCACTTAGGGGAAGATTGATTTAATTTATTGCCAATTAAAATAGATTTGGATAGTGAGAAACAAAGACAAAAATAAAAAGAACAGTTCTCCCCACCCTGTGCAAAGGATGGAGAACGGGGGGGTTGCAGTCAGTCTGTAACAAGTCCTCTCTGCCACTCCTTCCTCCTCACGCTTTTCCCCTACTCTGGTGTGGGTCCTTCATGAACCCTAGTTCGTGCCTATTCCAGCATGGGCTCTCCACATACTGCAGCTTCCTCCAGGGAAATACGTACCTGCTCTGGCATGGGGTCCTCCACAGGCTGCAGTCTAGGTATCTCCTCCAGTGTGGTGTCTTCCATGGGCTGCAGGGGAATATCTACTCTAGCACCTGGAGTACCTACTCCCCCTTCTTCCTTTGATACTGGTGTTCACACTGCTGTTTTCTCACACTTTTTTCCTCTCTCTTCCCCCTTCTTCCCCCTGCTTATTCCTCTGCTTGTCTGGCACTTTTGCCTTTTCTTTTATGTTTTCACAAGAGGTGCCACCAGCTTGGTTGATGAGCTCAGCTGTGTCCTGAGGTGGGTCCGTTACAGAGCCATCTGGAACAGGCTGTGTCAGGTATGGGGCAGCACCTAGTTTCTTCTCACAGAGACTACCCCTGCAGCCCCACCCTGTTTCCAACACCTTGCTTTGTACACCCAATACACCACCAACAGTCACTGTCTTCATCTTAAGTTTAAAGGTGAAATCATGCCGCTGCTAAAATATATCTGTTACGGTGAGTACTCATACTAAGTCTGTACATGCAAATCAGATGCTGAAGTTAGGCTTGATATACAGAGAATGGTTCATCAGTTCTCCTGTGGGTGTTCTACTGGTTTCATTGGGAACCTGGGCATTTAACAGGGATGCAGAAGTTAAATGCATATTGTCCGTCATACAAAAATACCTGCTAGAAAAGTCTTTTTTTCATCTTGTCTTGCAGATAGCAAGGATGAGTTCATGAGAAGGTTACTGGTGCTAGTGATACTGCAGTTAGACTTTATGTTCCTATTGAATTCAGGGCAGGTTAAGAAGATTCAGTCCTGTCTGATCGGCTTCCGTGACTGAACAGGTAAATGTTCTCTAATGTTACCTGTCAAAATGATTCAGAATAGACAGTCTCTTTTACAGTAGGTCCAAGCTAACCCAAATAGTTCTGGAACAGCCATGTTGGGAAGTGACTCAAGGTACAATTGTGCCAATAGATCTGAGGAAGATACACCTTCCATCAAGGGAGATGGAGGGAGGGAGGGTGATGAGCAGCCTGAGGAAAGCCTGAGGGTGATTAGCATTCAATAACACATCTTGATAGAAAGTGTTAAGCATTCAATTATTAGTAATTTCTGGTAATAGGTTAGAGACAGATGTACTTCTCTGAAGGAAGATAGTACTCCAGACTCCTGGCTGGGTTGCCAATAACAGTAGTGAAACTATGGGCTAGTTTAACCTTGATGACAGTACTGATAGAAACATACAAATTAGTCATAATGGATGTTACTACACTGTAGCTGATGGTCAGAAAAATTTTCAGTGGGAGATTGTATGCTATGTGCAGTCAGCAGTGGGACCCCAGAAAAATCACTTTATCAATGGGATTCATGCTATGAAACTCTGAGCATCTCTAACAGTGAAAACAGAAGGGAAAAATGAGGAAAGAATGAGGAATACTTAGGCCACAGGCAGGCAATGCTCCATTTAAAAAGGGGGTATGCTGTCATCATCTACTAGGGGAAAAATCTCTCAGAACTGCATTTCTCCAAAGGAAAAAAGGTGATCAGGTATTTTGGTGTAGATGCAGTACTCTGCAACTGTCATCATTGAGCTATAGAAAAAAAGGAAATAGCTATAACAAAGATATTTTGGAAGGTGAGGTATAAGACCTGGGCAGACCACAGCCACAGAAGACAGTCTGTACTGCTGTTAAATTGTCCTTGCTCCTTTCCCATGCTGGTGATATGCTCCATTCCTCTGTCTCCCTCCACATTTTTTTCTCATTTTGGTTCCCCTTCTCCCTCTCCCTCTCTTCATAATGTTCCTCCTCAGTACTTCTACCCCCTTTTCCTAAATGGAGCTGTTGCCCACCAATGAGTCAGTGTTGTATAATCTCATACTTGTTTCTTTTACTGTGCCTTTCCTTCCCTTCTGTCATACTGACATGCATAAAGCTTTTGCAAAGATGTAGTTAAATATTATGGAACAAGCAGACTGTTTTTCTTAGAATATTTTCTCAGGCCTGTGAAGGGAAATAATGTTAACCTGTGTGTCTATGTATTCTCTATAGATTGCTTCTCAATGCCTTTTTGAATACAGCTTTTTAAAGATATGTAAGCTTGCCACCAGGCTTATTATCTGTACAGCTCATGTCTGCACCAGCAGAAATGGGGAAAGATGCATCACCAGTATTCTGTACATGGATATTCAGCAGTATGGGAAAGTGGGTTGCACTTCCAAGTATTCTCATTTGCTGCATCAGCGAACAAGTGTAATTCCTAAAAGGAACATTTGTCCAGATGTTGGTATCACCCAAAACAGTTGGTTTCACTACTGCAGAAAGAGTTTAGTAGTGATAACTGGTATAATACTGCAGCATTAGGCTCAGACTGAGACTCTCTTTCATGGATTCCTGGAGCTGGTAGAATTACTTGTACAAATGTTGCTGTTAGTGTGCCACAGTGGTGTGGTAGCATTATTCATTTGCTTGTACAGTATTATAATTCATGCACTGTAAAATGTTGGTTACTCATCTCTCTTAACTCCAGAGCCACAACTGGTTGTCCCTTCAATATTTATGTCCATGAAACTACCAGATGTAGTTTATGTACCATCAAACCTTAGAAATGATGAGGGAGGGAGAGATTCCTAAGCAAACAGGAGGTTGTGGATGGGGTAGGCAAGCCAAGGGCCTGGGGTGATGGGAACAGAAGAGACATAGCAAGAAAACAAACCAGGCTGAAATGCAATCACTTCAAGCATAGGCATGTAAAGAAGAAAATGCCTGTGGAATAGCCTTCTGGGGTAAGCTCTCATGCTTGTTCTGGAGAATTGGCATGCTTGGGTCCCTCTCTGAAATGCTTCTACACTGCAAAGTGCAGCATGGGGAACAAACAGGAGGAATTAGAAGTCTGTGTGTGGTTACAGGGCTATGACCTCATTGGGACACACTAAGATAGCTCACACAACTGGAGTGCTGCAATATGGTGATACAGGCTCCTTAGGAAAGACAGTCTGAAAAAGCAAGAAGGAGGAGTTGCCCTTAATGTGAGAGAGCAGCTGGAATGCATGGAGTTCTGCCTTGGGATCGGTCAGGAGTCAGTCAAGAGTTTATGGGTCAAGATTAGCAGGCAGACAGACCAACATGGGTGTTCTCATAGCAGATATCTGCTATAGGCCTCCTGATCCGGAAGTAGTTGTTGAGGCCTTCTTCAAAACCATGGAAGAATCCTCACATTCACAGGCCCTGGTCCTCACAGGGGACTTTAAATCCCCTAATATCTGCTGGAGGGACAATACAGCAGGGCGCAAACAACCTAGGAGATTTGTGGTGTGCATTGATGACAATTTCCTGATACAGTTGATAGAGAAGCCAACAAGGAAGCACGCTTTGCTGGACCTTGATACTTACAAACAGGTAAGAGCTGGTTCGGGATGTGAAAGTCAGGGGCTGCCTTGGCTGCAGTGACTGTGAGGTGGAGTTCAGGATCCTAAGAAGGAGCAGGGTGCAAACCAAAACCACAAGCCTGGATTTCAGGAGAGCAGACTTTAAACCCCTTCAGAGATATGCTTGGAACAAATCCCTGCTCACGGCAGGGGGGTTGGGCTAGATGATATCTCAAGGTCCTTTCCAACCCAAAGCATTCTATGAAACTATGAAAACCATGGGATATGACCCTAGAGAGAAGGGTCTGGGGGAGCTGGTAGATATTCAAGAATCGCCTCCCCCAAGCTTGAGAAAGGTCTGTCCTGACAAGTAGGAAAACAAGCAAAGGCAGCAGGAGGCCTGTGTGATTAGGCAAGAAAAATCCCAATTTGGACATAAAATGAGTACAAGACGTGAAAGCACGGGCAGGTGACCCAGGAGGAATATATTGTTGCTGTCTGATCATGCAGGGATAGGGTTAGGAAAGCCAAGGTTGACCTGGTGTTGAATTCTACAAGGGATATGAAGGGCAACAGGAAGGGATTCTACAAGCACAAAAAACAGCAAAAAGAAGATGAGGGAAAACTTGAGCCCACTGCTGAATGGGGAGGAGACCTCGTGACATATGACAGGGAAAAGGCTGAGGTATTTGATGCCTTCTTTGCCTCAGTCTTTGCTGGTGGGACTGGCCTTCAGTAATTCCAGATCCCTGAGACCAGAGGGAAAGTCTGGAACAAGGAGGACTTGGTAGAGGAGGACCAGGTTAGGGAGCAACAAACTAGGCATCTCTAAGTCCATGGGGCCTGATGGGCTGCACCCATGAGTGCGGAGGGAGCTGACTGATGTCATGGCAAGGCTGATCCCCACTATCTTTGAAAGGTCATGGTGACTGGGAGAGGTTCCTGAAGACAGGAGTGACATTCACTCTCTTCCAGTCTTCAAGAAGGAACATTTGGAGAAGTACAGGCCGGTCAGCCTCACCTCAATCCCTGGTAAAGTGATGGACCAACTAATCCTGGAAACCATTTCCAAACACATGAAGGACGAGATGATTGGAAGTAGTCAGCATGGATTTATGATGGAGGAATTATGCTTAACCGACCTGATAGCTTTCAACAATGAGGTGACTAGCTTGGTTGACAAGGGGAGAACAATGGTTGTTGTTTACCTTGACTTGAGTAAGGCTTTTGCTTCTGTCTCCCATAACATCCTCAGAGACAAGCTCACAAAATACAGGTTAGATAAATGAGCAGTGAGGTGGAAAACGGGCTGAAAAGAAGATTGCAATCGGTAGCATGAAGTCCCATTAGAGGCAAGTCACTAGTGGTGTACCCTAGGAGATGAATGGGGGACAATGCTGTTTAACATTGTTAATGACCTGGATGATGGGACAAATTGCGCCCTTTCTAAATTAGCAGATTATACAAAACTGGGAGGATTTGTTGATACACCAGGTGGTTGTGCTGTCATTCAGATGAACCTCAATAGGCTGGTGAAATGGAGTGAGAGGAATCTTGTGAAGTTCAGTAAAGGAAAATGCTAAGTCCTGCATCTGAGGAGGAACAGCTCCAGGCACCAGTACATGCTGGGGGCTGACTGGCTGGAAAGCAGCTCTGCAGAGAAGGACCTTGGAGTCCTGATAGATGGCAGGCTGACAGCCAGCAATGCACCCTTGGGGCAAAGAAGGCCGACAGCATTCCGGGCTGTATTAGGAAGACTTTCCGGCAGGTCAAGGGAGGTGATCCTTCCCCTATGCTCAGCACTGGTGAGGCCACACCTAGAGTGCTGTGTCCAGTTTTAGGCTTCCTGATACAAGAAAGATACAGACTTGCTGGAGCGAGTCCAGCAAGAACCATGAAGATGATTAAGGGACTGGAGCATCTCTACTATGAGGAGAGCCTGAGAAAGCTGGGACTGTTTAGCCTGGGGAACAGAAGGCTTAGGGGGATCTCATCAAGGTATATAAATACCTGATGGGAGGGAATACAGATGAGGGAGCCAGACTCTTCTCAGTGGTGCCCAGTAATAGGACAAGAAAACACTTTCCTACTGTATGGGTGGTCAAACACTGAAACAGGTTGCCCAGAGGGATTGTGGAGTCTCCAGCCTTGTTGATATTCAAAACTTGGCTGGACACCTCCCTGAGAAACCTGCTCCAGCTGACCCTGCTTGAGCAGTGCGGTTGGACTAGAAGCTCTCAAGAGGTCCCTTCCAACCTAAATGATTCTGTAAACGCAAATAGAAGCCATAATTAGCCTGAGCTCTGGGAGAGAATCTTAAATCTTAAAATGATGTAGAGGCTCATGGCAGAATAGGTCAGAATATATCTCTGAACAACCAGTTTTGTCTGTCTTTCACTCTGTATACAGTTAATTTAGTAGTCAATCTTATTTCTTTTATCCTTCATCCCTTATGTCTTTGCTGCATTCTGATTTTTGTGCCAGGAGGGAAAAAAACCTAGTATGAAAAAGTAGTGCTAGAACTGAACTTCTGCAGTATAAGAAGGGAAAAAATAGTGAGTGGGGGCAGGGGAAGAATGTCTGGCACAGCTGTTCCCAAGAGCTTTTGCTCACCTTGAGCAGCGCTAATAAATATGACAGGAGCATTAAGGTATTATTAATCTTTTGGTTTTAATGTAAGGTTAAATGTATCTAAATGCAAATGTTTTTATCCAAAGACTTTTATGTTTCAGGATAATTCACTGAACTGTGAATTACAGAAGGTTTTAAGACTGTATCTTAGGCAAAATGCAGAAAATCTAATATCTGTTACCGTGTTTTTCATCTGTACATCTTGAATTGTTTTGTCAAGGATGGATCATCTTTTTTTAAAAAAAATGGGGGAAAATGGAAGCAAACAAAAATTCAGAAAACTTGCCCAAGTTCCTAGGGTGCATGAATGGTAGAGCCCAAACCAGAAAACTGATTTCTGAACTCCAGTGTGGCTCATTCTATTTGATGAAAAGGTTTTCTTGTCCTCTTAGTACTTTACATGCTTTGTTCTGAAGTAAACATGAATTGTCTCTGCCCTCACATGTTATGCTCTCAGAGCTAATATTTCTTCTAGGATTCAGCCTCTCAAACATAAAGGACGTTTTTGTTTCTGTACTTTCAGTGTTGGGGACCAACCACCTTCTTGCTAGCACAGTTCAGAGATTAATGCTGCTAGCTGTTCTGTGGTAGAAAGGTAGAAAAAAGTTATGTCAGCCTGTCATTGCTGGAGCTGGGATAATGATGAATATTTAATCTCTTTGGTAATTTTGAAATCAATCTCACTTACTTGGGGGGGGTTAAATGAGCCCTTTACTAAATTGTTTTACTTATCTTTTGACCAATTTTTAATATTTGAAGGTTGTCTTTAATAAAAGTGAAGAAAAATCTAAACTGAGTCAATCAGAATAATAATAAAGAATGCATTTAGAAAATGTTGTCAAAACAGTTGGGCTTTTATGGTTTTTTTTAAGGTGCTTTTTCCCCCAAAGCAATTTGATGAAATTGAAATTAAATTGAAAAATGCCTCAGTGTTGCTAAATATCACCTGGGTGGTTTTTTCTTTTCTTTTTTTATTTTTAAGCTTATGAAAAACAAATTCACACAATTTTATTTAACTTACTGGCAAGATTCCTGGAGCACTGGGTACTTCAGAGAATGTCAACCCTGCTGCTTTGCCTATTCCTTCGTTGTAGATTTTTGACTTCTGCAGAGTGATTGTGACACCAAGAACAAGCACTTTTAGTTTATCTGTGAAGGTGGAAAGAATCAGTGACTCTTTTTTTATTCCCTTTTTGCCTTTTGGAGCAGGACATGCTTGGCTTCTCCCTTGCCCCTTCAGTGGTCTACTTCTTTCTACAGCCTTTTTCTCTGAAGAACAAGAATGTTGATGCCAGTGCTATGACAGTTATATACCACAAACACAACCAATATCTGTGGAGAGGGGAAGTGTCAGTAGCAGTAGCTTTTTTAGCTTTTTTCTTTTTTCTTTTTCTTTTTTTTTTTTTTTCTACTGAGTGAAGAAACTTGCACGGATTGTGGGTCTGGTGTTTGGGAGTCCTGTTTAGAGCAGGCTGGCAGGTTTCCCCTTTTGCTTTGCGGGTTATGTAAGCCTCCTGTTCCTTTTGCAGAAGATAGGAACAGTACTGATTTACTGCTGCAAGTGTCTGGGTGTGATTTATGACAAGGAACATACCACACAGTGTTCATGATGGGTTTTTGATATCCTAGACCAGACAAAATAAGTGGAACCCGTGCAGGGGTAGAACATTTCATTGAACACTCTACGTATTCATCCGAAATCTGATCCTAGCACTCATTCAGAAGCAGAAGAGTACAAACATATAACAATCCAGCTTAATATCAGATTGCTGCCTTTATTAAAAAAAGACACAGAAAATGAAGTTTTATGCCCTTTTCTGCTTGATTCTTCATGTGCTCACTCTCTCCTTGGTGCAGTTTTGTATGTGTGCCTATGGCAGGTTGTGGTCCCACTTTTGCCTTCACCTTGGCTGTGCCTTCCCAGTTTTTTCCCTTCATTGGTACATCTCTGCCTAAAAGGTGCTGAACATCCTCGTTTGTCCTTAGAACCCTCCCCCACCCTGCTTTCTCTCTCTCTCCATATTTCAGCTCAGATCCTGAAAGGCCAGCCACAAAGGAAGGAGCAGAATGGAGGCTGGAACAAGAAGTTGAGAGTGGAGGAGAGGGAAGGAAATATTTCTTCCTTTGCTTCAGTAGTCCCATTTTATGCTGCATAGTTATGTAGAACTACAGCCTGAGAGCCCAGTTCTTTACCAGGGAATGCTATGCTATGGAAGAGTGGTAACATATTCCTGTTGTAGTATAAGATTGAGGCATACATAAAGCCTGGTTCTGGGAACCACATGTCATTATCTAATATTGAGTTGGGAAATCTGGGACTTTTTGTGTTTGATACACATGGACTGTTTCTCTCTAATTGACTCAAAGATGAAATGATGGTCAAGGAACTGTCTTGCACATTAGAGAGAACAACTCAGCTTTTCAGCACAGAAATAGGAAGGGGGGGAAATAAATGTATCAAGCTGGATTTAACTGGTCTATCTAGGAAGGCAAGTCCTACTAAAGCTGATACCTGAGCTTTCTTATTTCATCTCTTTTTCTCTCCCATATTTGCACACCTCTAGTATTGAATTAGTATTCAAAACCTTATTAATCATTAGCCTCCATGTGCCAAGACAGTTAATTAAAATCTGTGGGATAATGTTTTGTCTCATCATTTTTATTTTTAAGGCTGCTGCTGACAGGGTATAGGTATGGGATTAGAAGGGTGAAAAAGGGAATACAGCATGTGTATGTTCAGACTAAACATATGTTATGCACTGTATCACATTGTCTTGGAGCATCCCCAAATTCTCCCATTGTTTTAAGTAGAGCATGAGTGAAATTACCAACTACCCCTTCCAAAACTGTGGAGGGAGAAGTTGCATAACCCCCTCAAAAATACTTGTGTATCTTGTTCCTTTTTTTTATTTGAGCTAGCTGAAGTGTTACAACCTATTTTTTTTTCCCTTCATAAAAATTTGTGAGAGGCAGTTGAAAAGTAAGAAATTGTTGTTGTTCGTTTTTTGGTTGGGTTTTGGGTTTTTTTAACAGATTTTCCAGCTGGTGTTACTATTTACTAAGTTAGTGTCTTCCTACTGACAGCCCATGGGCAATGTTTCCTTTCCCCATCTGCATTTCTAAGCCAGGGCTCTTTCCTTGACATACCTTTTGGTTGACCTGATACCTAATACTAGCCCCTAAAGGTACTATCAATGTTTTCTAATTGTACACACAACTTCATATAGAATAGTAATTCTGAAATTGCATTTCATGTGTAACTAGAATCATAAAGTGAAATGTATTATGGTCTAATGATAAAATTTCAGTTAAAAGGCTTCTGAAAAAAAGCTGTATTGACAGCTGATTTGTGATCTTACATCCTTACAGTAAATGTCAGTTTTGTTTATGTTACCAATTCAGGATGATAGGTCCTAGGACATATAAAAAATGAGGTTCCTAAAGAAATATCATGTCATGGCAGCATGATCAAAATCTAATATTAAAGACTGTAATGTATCTGAGTATTGGGACAATGTGATGTACCCCATCAGCTCACACCTTAAAAAAAAAAAAAAAAAAAAAAAAAAAAAAATTAAGATGGCATGAGAAGTGTTCGTTATAACCATAGCTATGCATTTCAGAAAAAGTGGTTTATTTAACCACAGTAGTTTATTTAACTACAGTATTGAATTACTGATACCCTCAAGTAGTAGTAGAAATCATGCTACGGAGGCAGAAAATAAAAAATAAAAAGAATGTCACATGGACCAAAGATGACTATTTATTATTGTTGATCACCAAAGAGTTACAAACGGGTTCTCCGTGTGGAAGCTAAGCAGTGAGAAGCAAATGGAGCAAGTAGTTATGTAAGTATTTAGCAGCACTTTCAGTTTCCAGAGACAAAATTAGAAGTGCCAGACAGTTCAAAATTTACCTCTGCTTGTCAACTTTCTATGAGGACCACATTTCAGAGGGTCATTTTAATCAAAATGAAAGACACATCCTATTAGGACAGCTTTGCTGACAAATAATTAAGATGAATTACTAGCATACACTTGTCCCAGATGCCTTGTTGATGTCAGATTGTAGGAGGCATGGGAGGGCTTACAGTATATGCTTTGCTCTTTAAAAGCAATTTACAATCGAAGTTAGCCATTCTAACTAACTGAGAAGAGCTTAATCCTAGAGCTGTCACTAGGCACTATTTCAGATTCCTGACACTTCTACATTAAAACAGTTTATATGTAAAAGTTAATAGGGCCTAGAAGTGAAGAATATTTCATTATGTAAAACAATCAGCTGTTTTTGTTAGAACAGCCACATTTTCTCTGTTTGGAAGAGGCAGTGACATAAAAAAATAGAACTTCTAAGTTAGCTCCATTGATAAGCTTTTGTACTACTTAGCAAAAATAGTTTTGAGTGACTATTTTTTTTGGACAACAGTTGGTGGACCTTTAGCCTTGCCTACATAGTGTGTAGGTTTTGATGTTTAGTGGCTGTGGCTACTGTTTTGCTCCCTTTCACCCCCCAATTCAAATTTGTTGACTTTTTTTTCTCTGAAGGCAGTGAATATTATATTGTAATTAACTGTGGATCTGGGTTATTTGACAGGTATTAAATGACAAGTTTGCCACTTTCATGTATGATCAGTATGCTGCCATGCCTGAGAAAAGATCTCATTGCATCTGCATTTAGAAACAAGAAAAAAAGGTCGTTGTGGCTGCCTTGCAAAAGTTTCTGCTGTTTTTAACTATTTCACTTCTTCCCAAACACATACCTTCAAACTTATTCAGTAGATTAGCTATGAGTCAGTATTAGAAACCCCTTCTTTAGAGGAAGACTTCCGATTGGTATGTAGGTCTCTTCTTGCACTGTAAATAATACAGAACAAGAGTAAATACTTCGTTCAGAACACAACAGTTCTCTTCCACTTTAAAACTGGCCATGTGAAACTTTTCCTTTTGGAGAACTGGGAAAAATGAAACGTCTGTACAATCCCAATAGAGTTGCTAAAAGTGTATGTGATGATGAGAGTAAGCGCTTTTTTTAAAAATATGATACAGATGAGTTTCTAGGAGTATGTAAAGGAAAGAGATTCTGTGTGGGAGGTATGCTATATGGTACCATCATCTTTATCCTTTGTTTTGCATCTGTTAAGATGTCTTTTTGCAGTGGTATACCAAGGTTTGTCTGTTAACTTGTTGGAAATAGTGCTGCATCCCTTGGTATTAATACTGGTTGATTCTTGCTCTTTGCCTTCAAAGCAGGGCACAAAGGCAGGCTGTGAGAGCACAGCTCCTAGGGAAATTGTGATGCTGCTTGGGCTGGAACAGGGGGCTTAGGGCTCACAGTGGTTGTTGTTAGTTCTGTGGAGATGTGTCTGCAGACCAGGGATCAAGGGAAACATTTGACAGATTGGACCCTCCCTTGGAGCATTCGGCTTGCATCTTTCATCCTTTTGCAATGAAGTTGCAGTACATGCCTTTCTGATTTCCCTTCTATATAAGAAAAAGAAAGTGGTCTGTCAGGAACTGCTCAGTTGGTTCTGATAACTCCAACACTATGCTAATCATAACTCTGGCATGGTGTTCCTCCATCTGTGTGGAAGAAAAGAGGATGGGAGGGGGTGGCGGTGGTGACGGTGATAACACTAATGCTACAACTTTCACCATAAGCAAGATTTCATTGATGTACCATAGCATGTTGTTGTTGTGATTAATTAGTCCCCTTAGTGGTACAGCGTGGTTGGTGTATCCTGATGCAAGAAAAAAAATGAATGACAGGCAGTGTTTACCCTGCCTTTCCCTGCCACGGTACCTGAGATTTCTGTGGCCCTGTGATGGCTGTGCTGTCTGTGTATTTGCTAGATTTGTTTGTAGCACATTTATTTTCTAAGGGGGCAAACTTTTGTCTTCCCTAGAGATGCACTGGGGATCATGCTTCTTCATACAGAAGCTTTTCGTTTCTGTTTTGTTGCCCATTTCCTTCACAGTGGGGGCTCCTAATGTTTGTTGCTGCATTGATGATCACCTTTGGAGAAACTGAAGTCCAATAGCATGTAGGAGAAAGGAACACAAAAGGTGATAAATTCTGTTACATTGTATTATTTCAGGGCAAACAGAACTTCACTGTTTGATGCCCCCTTCTTCACTGAGAATCAACAGAGGACTTTTCTTAAGTTACAGGGAAAGGAAAGTATACCTTGGACAAAGGAAATTGTGGAGGAACCATTCAGTGTGGTGAGAGAGTGACGCTTATACTGCGGTTGAGATGGAACGGAACACAAAGACCAAACATTTGATGATGTGAAAGGCTATGTGTGAAGTACTATTACTGTCACGATGATGACTAAATGCATGTTGAAATTACCTTTACAGGAATAGCAACAGATGGTCTCTGTATCTTCCCCTCCTACTCATCCAAAGCTCTCAAGGCTGCATTCCTAATCAACAAAAAGCAGACATCCCACACCCATGCTGAGAGGAATAACCTGAGCATGCAAGCTCTGCTTTGAATTAAATGTTAAAAACATGTACCCTATATTGCCAGGTAACAAGAATTGAAAATACAATGATTAATTCAGTTATAATTCTGTCCATCTACCCTTATGTCCTGTTACTCAAATTCCAGTGCTGCAAACAAAATTCTCATTAAGTGGTAATGATTATAATCATAAAACTCTTTATAGCATATTGTTGTCAATAATTACATACACATATTCTTAAGTTGGAATCTTTATTAAAAATACATTCCCTTTTAGGGACTTAGTTACTTGTATGTGGAGTGAAAGTAAATTAGGCTGTAGCAAGCGTTGCAGCTATAGTTACTACTACTTCCATTATTGCAAGTTATTATAAGCTTGTATGATTGAAACTGCTATAGATAAGCATGCAATAATATTTTCACTGTCACCATGATCACTGACTGAGATAAGAGCTTGATGTTCTATTTTTGTTCAGGATAGAGAAAAACAAGGAGGGGAAAATGGGGGGGAAAGGGCTTCATGTCTTGCAATGATATGCAAGAAGAAAAAAATTCCAAGCCTAAAGCAGGCCCACACATACGTCAATGATGACACACAGCGCTGAGAGGATTTAGTGTTAAAGGGACGTCTGTTAATTTTATTTGCAAGATAGAAGAGAAAGCATGCACATTCAAGATACTTGTATCATTTTTAAATCAAGGCCATCTTTTTCTCGGTGGTAAACGTGAAATGTTTTTAAAGGCCAGACTTAGCATAAAATCTATTGGTTGCTATGGAGACCACTTACCACACAGGACTGCACTCTGTGTTAGACTCTGTGATTTTCTCTATTCAAAGGTTCAGCATTGTCAAAAAACAAATTAGTTTTTCAGTTGTTTATTGCAAAGTTCATTATAAGAAAGGTAATAAATAATAAGGTATTTTATTCGTGTGTGGATAGGTGCCATATGTGAATTAACTGGGGCACTATTCCTTAAATTCGCTATTTTAAAGTAATTATAGCAAAATTGGCTATTGTTAGGAAATAAAACAGATTTTGATTGTTCTGTGTATATGAATATGAAGCAAAGCAGGTAGTTGGAAGTCTGATCCCAACAAAATTACATGGTAATAAGGCTTTTCACACCTACACAGCACTTAGTAACAAAGCACTGAAAGAGAAAGAAAGATTAAGCCCTGCTAGAGTAAAACTTTTTATACCTGAGGTGCATTACTTCTCTCTTTATGAAAGGAAAGGTGGGTTCAGGACCCAGTGCTCACTGAATTATTCATGCTGTCTTTTGCATCTCAGATCTTTAAGGTTGAAACTGGTAGGGTTTGTTATTAGCAAAAGCACAAATCTAACTGGGTACAGCAGTTCAGTAAAAACCTGTTCAGCTGCTTCTCCTGGTTTGTCTAATTACAGCAAATACTTTCTGCCAGACTGCCGAGCACACCCACCCCAAGGAGAACTCATCCAGGGAGGAGGCACAAAGCATTTCCTCTGGAGTTTATTTGAAGCTGAGGCTAGTCAACACCTCCCAAGATCTGGGTGAGAGCGACAATTTATAGAAGTATCAAGGGAAGCCTTTTACATTACCTGAAGGTATTTCAAAGACAAATTGGTGCCAGCAAGTTCTTCCTCACTTTTTTTAATAACGTTTTAGTCTAATTTCTAATTAGTTGAGGAACATAAGAGTACAGTACTTTCAGCACTTCAGATTTGCTCCTGTCACCTCCTTGGTGCATTCTGGAACCTAGTGAGCCAAACTCAGAGCTGCTGTAAGTGGTGCAGCTTCACTGGCTTCAGAGAAATCTTGGCACTGCCTTCAGTGTGTGGTCTCGCTCCTGTTATAGGCCAATGATAGGACTCCAGCATAGCATGGTGGCAGCAGTTCTTAGCTCAGCTCTGAGGTTTCTGTGTGGATTTTGTGTGTTACACTATTCATTTGGCTTTTATGTAATGGGTAGGTTTCACGTGGTGTAGGTTTTCTTTAGTGTTTTTGTAGGACCACCAGATAAATGAAAGGATATCTGAGACATGGTGATTTATAGTGGTCATTTTTAGAAATTCTGCATCTGTGGGTAATGCAGTAAATTTTGCTTATTTGCAAATCTAATTTGTTGCCAAACATTTGTATGCATATAAGTTATTTAGAAGATTTAACTTTCCTAGTCAAATCACTCTTCTACTAGATACCAACTGTACAGTGTCAAGCCCTGATAATTAACATGTTGCAAACATGCAATTAAGACAAATCAGATTGAAACACATAAGAAAAATGAAAGCATTATTTAATTCCAGCTATTGTCAGTCTCTTCAAGAATTATTATGCAGTTGGCCTCCTCCTGTGCAGCTCTATGTTTTAGCAGAGAGTGCACTGTTTCGCACTGCATGCAAAGTAACTGAAAAAGAAATGAGTCTTTAAAAAGGAATGCTCCAGTTTAAACAAGCCAGTGGGGGCTACTTAGGCAAAACTAACTGGTGACACTATGTTTATAGTAATAGACAATGGTTTCTGACTCATAAACGGTGCAGAAAAAACATGCTTGATAAGCCTATACTGAAAGTGTCCTATCATTATTAATAATAGAAAACTTCTCCCCCTTAGAATAAGCTTTTCATTTTTCTTTGTAGTCAGGTTTTTCCCTGAGCTCTCCTGTTAACATCTTGCTCGTGTTTTTTCTTTGGTTCCCTCTGGCTTCTCTAGGCAACTCAGTAGGGACCTGCTTTTCCTTCGGTGTTCTGCCAAAGTTCATTAGGGTGCCATAGACTGTTAATAAAGCAGAATTTTTTGCCTGCTACACAGAATGGAATAATATTGTCTTTAACCAAAAGTAAATGTACTAGGAAAGCTATTCCTATCTGCTTCAGCTCCCATCCTCTACTTCTAAAGCAACGTGACAAGGGGCAGAGTACTAGACAAGACATTGTTTCTAGAACTGCTTTTTCAAGTGAATGAAGCATTTCTCAAAGTTGTACAGCATGAAAGAAGTAATCCCTCTTCTCACAAAATAGAGAGATACCATTCAAGATCCCCATACAAAATTACTAACCTACTAACATGACCTGAATGAGATATAAAGCAGAACATTTTTTTTGTTTTCCCCCATTTATATCTGGAATGCTATCAAAACTTCTACAGGAGTATTCATGGATAGGAATATGCTTCTTGCTGTGTTCTGAGGTTCTCAATCTCTCTGCTTAAACTGAGATCTCTCTGAAAAAAGTTTGGGCTTGGTTTAATATCACTAACTGTACTCTGCAGAGTAGGTTCGGCAGAAATCAATGCTGTTGACAACACAGTGACAGACATTTTGGAGAGATGCAAGGTTGATATTTTCAGTACTTTTCAAAATGAAAATCAGTGCATAGTTCAATTTGGAAGTTTTACTTGGGTTTTACTGTGTCTGTACTGGATCATAAATCCTACTAAAGTTGAACATTTTTCCTGAATAGAAACTAAGCAAGGATTTAATGATTTCCCATCATGTTTATAGTGCATTCTATTCATAATGAATCCTCCTCCTCTTCTGGGAAAGTAGTAATACAAAATGCGATACCATTTTTTAGTCTGGAACTTAGCTGTTTCTAGTGGTTAGTTACTGCAGTATGCAGTCAAGGGATGTGTACTGGACTCTGTTTGCAGTAGGTACTAAGAAAAAAGTAACTGTTCAGGGAGCAGTGTCTGCATTCAAGAAGTGATGTTTTTTCAGTTAAAAGCTAGACCACCTCATTTAAAGTTCAGTAATTTGAATGAGTTAAGATCAGGGGAGATGCTATGTGCATGAGTTCAAGGTATTTGTAGAAAATAGCCTTCAAATGATGACCTAAAATGCAATCAGAAAGAATGAGTCTGCAAAGCTTTGTTCTGTTATTATGAACTTTACTACTTTCATGTATGAAAAATTGCAGTGATAGATAGGAAAAGGTTGAGAAATGGGAGCTGGAAATTTAATGACGGGAAAAATTCCTTAAAGATTTATTTGATGAACAAGTAATATACAAATGCAAATAACTGAATTGTCCAGCCCAGGCTCAAAATGGCAAATGAAAGAAACTATTGTTCTGTCCTTTACCAAATACTATGTAATCACCTTATTTGATCCAATTGATCTTTTCTGTCCTAATTTTTCTAATTGTTTGATATTTCAAAAGACAGCTGGTCTACCAGAATTAACTACGTAATTTTCTGAGTCTGCAAGAGCACAGCACTTGCTAAACTATTTGTTTAATAATTTTGAAATGTAGCTTTGGACAGGTACATTATTAATAGAGAGTAACATATTCTTATATGACAATCATTCCTTAATCTTCTCATTGTTGGTTAGTAAGGCAGAATAAACTGTCGTATCGTGAGACTCTGTAGTCAGCATTGTATCTTTGTGCTGCTGTGCAAACATTTTAATTAAATGACATTTTCAATAAAAACTCCATACAGGCATGTATGTTTGACCCAATATTGGGCAAACAAAGCACTGGCATTGCTCATACAGTGTATCATCCATCTAGAAAAGATGAATCAAAGAAAATGTGCGTGTAACAAAAATGCCCTCAGCTACTGCAGGAAAATCCTTACTGGTTTCCTGCATGGGGTGGGTCTTTCTTAAAAGGAGTGATTCTGTTTCTCAGCCCCTTGTGCTATCCTTGTGTCCATCAGATTTGGAAGAAGACAGCGTTTGTAGTCAGATTCTTAAGGACTACAAGGAGTTTGTTTTTTAGAATACAAATCCAGGTTGCAACTTTACAAACTGAATAATAAGCACAAATTTTGGCCTGTTTTTGTTCTGTCTGTGGTGTTTCTGGATATCCTTACCTTCAGGGCCTTCCTGTCTCTAAAATCTCAAATAGTGCTTATTCTACTTATAACCAAAGGTTGCATGGAAAATGCTGGCTGATGCTGTTCTGTGAGGAACCTGGATTGTGTGGGGCTTCTATGAAAAATGGTGTTAATAGGGGAGTAATGGTAAACATAAATTTGCAAGAAGATGAGAAAAGTGGTGTTAGAAAGGAGAGAGATTGAAACAACCAGAGTTATTTCTGTCAGACTTCTGCAAGATTTTTACTATTTTGGGTTGGATTTTGGATCTGAATTTATATCCAGACTGCCCTTGGGAACTGCAATTCACGTATCAAATATCACTGGCACTTCTCATTATTTTGGGGAGTAGGTAGGAAAAGAGCCAAAGCTGCATGACAGTGAGCGAGGACAGAAATGGAACTGAGCAAAGCAGGCAAGTGGCCAGCCATAATTTATTAAGAACACAAACCTGATTGTACATATTTGCGATGCTTCTTGCAATGTTCAGTGTTTTCTGTTTAGTCACAATTTTGCTACCATTTTTCTCCTCTATCCTTTGGGATTTGCTGGAGGGATTCTTTCCCCAAACTACAGCCCAGTGCTGAGTTTTGGGATACAGAAGTCCCTATGAGCATTGCACCAAAACTCATAATGTAAGTAAAAAAATAGGTAACCTCACTTTTTGCAGACTGAGTGGGATTTTTGTCTTGTTCAGGTTAAAAGTGGGAAACTCTTGTTCCTGCTTCACTGTTGTGTACACTTCTCATGCACAATACTTTGAGGTTAAATGTACATCTTATAAAATTTAGTTTTCATCCCAGACCTCCTGGGCAAGGAAATCTTTTGAAATGCTTTAGGAATCAAACAAGCTGCATATGCAAAAAGTCTCTGTCCAGTGGCCTCTTTTCCTGTGGAACAAAGTGCTTATTTAATTTATTGAACATCCGAATCAAAACAAGAAGTAATTTTTTATTGTTCTGAAGAGCAATGGGATACCGAGGAAGGGATCCACTGTCTTGTTTTTTTCCTAGTTTCAAGATGCAATGATTTCTAGATAGCTAAAATTTCACTTAATAAAGGGAAAAAAGTAAATGTATGTAATCAAAACAATTTATTTTAAAGTGAAAACAGAAGTAAAACTTTATCAAGTACACTCAAAAGGGACAAGGTGAATTTACTGGCTTCTGTGAGCTGTAATTATTGAAATTGATTTGCTTCACTTCAAGAACAATTGCTTATCATTGATCTGAATTCATACAGTCTCTGACCTCACAACACCAAAAGACTGGGATGGGTTTAGCTAGATTTACTTGTACCACCAGGGGCATGTAAAGTACAGAAGAAGGAAGTATTGAATGTATATTAAAAGATTTACATTAAAAATTTACATAAATCTGCATTTAAACCATTGCTGCTCAAGAAAGGGACTCTGTTGTAACCAGCTGGTATTCAGATGCACTGTATTGAACTTTGTGCAGTGGACCCTCTAACACAAAGGTGTGTGTGTACTGTCCAGATCCCAGAATGCTGTACAGTACAAGCACACCTTCTCTCTACTTAAGGTTGAAGATTTTTTCATTTGTATGTCTTTGATTCCTTTTTGTGTCAAATGACAGTAGTTATTTTATTTATCAGACTTTTAAGTGACTCGCTGATGAGATAATTTTTCCCTGACTGAGAAGTGTGTAGGTTTATAAGCTCTGATTTGAATTTGCTAACGAATATGATATAATAAATGAAAAGGTGGATTATTTCCATGCAGATGTGTCACTATTGTTGACAACATTTATTACCTGCTTTGTGCCAATGCATTTGTAAGTTTAATACTGTGTGACCTTGAAACTTGCAGGCTAAAGAGTACTGCTGTCTGCAGTAGAGACAAGCTGACACTAGCAAGCACTGGTTGGCACCAAAGTCAACAGGATTTGATTGCTTGAAATACTTTTAAAAGAATAAAAATAACTCCCCCCCCGCCCCTGATTGACAAGACAGACACTAGGCTATAGAGGCTCTCCTTTCCCTGCTTCTTATGTCCTTCTTTGGTTTGGGGCAGTTATCTGTCTGCTGAAGTAAATGCTACTATCCAGGAATCACAACACACTGAATAATTCCTCAGTTGTGGCACAGCCAGCTGATTTGTAATGCTGTCTGTTCATACTCACTTCAAATGACAGATAAAACAGAGCACTGCACACCCGCTTCTCTACCGTATTTTTTCAGCAGTACTTAACAAATGAGTTCCCCAGAAATCACTGTTGTCTTCACTGAAGAGTTGCTGCTCCAGTACGCACAGAGAAAGTCAGTCCTGTGCCACAGAAATAGCTGAAATACTGGCATTCACTTCAGTGAAGTGAATGTTTATAACTGAGAGTATTACAGTGTCCACAGCTCAGATCTTGACTAGCCATTTCTGCTTGTAAAAGTTGTCATCACTTCTTTCCGCAACAGAGAGCAACACAGAGCAAGGCTTGCATATGGACATGCATATGTACCTGGTATTGCACTTGTCTCCATTCAAAAATGAATTTGAGGGTGCAGGAATATTTCCACCCAATGATATTGTTGCTTTCTTAGAAACTGTATCTAAACTACTGTGCTGAAAAACCTTAATAATTTTATACAAATGAATTCTAGCAAATACTGTACCTTCCTGTAATGTGTATGCCTAAAAGAAGACTAAATGATGATGGTTTCACTGTATCAGGAGATGTAATCATACAACTAGACCTTAAAATAGCAGCAAATCTAAATCTAGAAGGAGATGGTAAAGAGTAACTGTAATCAATGTACTGCTTTATAAAAATGAATATTTGAGTTATGAGAAGTTTGAACTAATTCCTGTGTGTGTAAGTGTAGGTACAACTTGTAGCCCATAGTTGTTTTGTTTATAGTCCAGAGCATGTGTTTGGATGTAGGTTCCATATTCTGCAACAGAATAACTGCACTATCTGCAAGCTGATGGGGCTGGGGAAGGGGAAAGCAAGCTCAATATGCCACAAGAAAGATTTAGCTTCTGCAGAAATACTGGATTCTACTAGGCAGTGTAATCAATGAAAGGATTTAGGAGAAAGAGCCTATGGAGCTCTTTAAAGCACAAAAAAGGGACATTTATCTGCATTATGTCCCTTGCTGCAGTTCACATTTTCAGCTGGCTCAGTGTCAATAGCAGCTTATGATTCTGTTAGCTTTACGCAGGGAGAAATCATACCTAGATGATAGATGTCACTTGTGGATTTTTCTTTGTCTTTTTTCCCATGCACTCAGTCTGCAGTGTATTAGCAGGTTATTCTCCTGTAATATTGAAAGATGCACAGCAAATGTAACAGAGGTAGTTGGTAAATAGGTATATATTCAATTTACAAACAGTTTTGAGTAGTTTAGCATTCTCATGGCTTCTGCTTATGGCATTAAATTGAGGTGAACAAATGGATGGCATGAACTCAATGAAAGAAAAAATTGCCTGATTTTAATGACTGAGGTACAGAGGGATACATCAGTCTGGTAACTCCTAGAACAACAGATCACACTCTGCTGTCATGGAATGGTGTGATTTCAGAAGCTGATTTTAAAGGGGAGGTATTTGGTATTCTGTGTTTTAGCAGGTTGGTCTTTCCTATAGATACCTGAACTAAGTAGATAAGCTTCGTAAACATTTGATTCAAATGATGTTTCCTCTGTTTACCTTTCCACATTCATGCCCCTCAGCCCGAGTTTTTGTTAAGCAGAGAAACCTGAAGTTAAATTATGCCAAAGCACACACTTGTGCCAGTCACATTTCTGTAATGTAAATACAGACAGATAATTTATGAAAGATCAGGCGGGAAAGGGTTTGTGTACTGTGGGTACTGCACCAAGCAATGTAATAGCGTGGTGTTCACCTAGTCTAGGCCTGTCTGAGGTAACTGTTTGTTAATTGCCCATGACTGGATGTAATTGTCTGGCAATCTTTCCAGGTACTGCCTGAAATTAACTCTATTTGCTATTTTAACTTATATCAGGGAAGCATGTTTCTCAGACTTTAGGTTCTTGCAGCAATGACTGGCTTCATTGCTGATTCATATGGAGATGTAGCAGTCTGTTTTGTAATGCTGACTTGAAATTGAAACTTTAATACAGACTGGACACAGTTTCCCGTAAGGAAAATAAATAAAACATCTTTCCCCCTTTCCAGGCACTATTAAAAAAAAAAAAAAAAAAAAAAAAATCAATGTAACTCTCTGTAAAGTTATTATAAGATCCATTAAAGATAGCAGCTTTGTTTGAAATGGCTAGAGTGCATCTTCATTAGCTCTGCTATGTTGTTCTTAGGTATGACTTTGTTTTCCAGCTGACAGAAGTCCTAAGCTTAAACACAAGTCAGAAAAGGATTTGCACTCCTGTTATGGTTTGTTAGTATTTGAGGTGTTTATAATCGTATCACAGAACTCAAAACCAAAGGTGGCGTATATTTACTGAGTGGCTGCTTTTCTTCTATCCACAGGGCCCATAACTCTCATGTATGGCTTTTTCTTCATATGACTTACTCTTTAAAAAAAACAAGTTGGTTACTCATCCTTTTGCCATTTTCTTCCAGGTGTTTAAAACGCTTTCCCCAGCCCCCAAAACTTTTTCTTCAGACTGAAGGTAAGGTTGGTTTTTTTTTTTTTTTATTATTCCCCATCCATCACACTCTCCATCCACGTTTAAAGACAGATGAGGTACTGGAAAGCTGACTATAATGAACATATTACCTATCATCCAGGAGCTGTCAGGAATAGCTAAAAGTTCTGAAATTGTTTCAGCCTGTCTACTAAGTAACACAGAAAAAGTTTAACTTTCACTGTTTACTCAGAATAACCCAACCAGTCTGAGTCCTTTCAAAATTTTTCTTTCCCTGTTTCCAGCTAAGAGTGTACAATTACCACCACCAACAAAGGGATACCAGTCCCCACCTCAACATTGATCTCTTAGTAGACTGTTTAAGCAGACTATGCAATGGCATTTCTGATTCATCTCCTTGAATAATACTTTCAAACCCCTACTTTTAAAAATACCTGTAATATACCTTCTGAAAACAATATTGGGCAGGGGAGCTAATAAAAGAAGCAAGCAACTTCCTTGATGTGGTGTCATACTTGGCTTTTCGCCAGAATGTAAGTTAAGTTTTGTGTGTCTTGAGTTGTCTTACCATGAGCTGTGAGTGACTGCGGGATGGAGGACAGCTCTTCCAAATGAGCCTTCCAGGCTTTGCTGTAAATTTTGACATTGTCCTAAGTATAGAGCAGCATACAGAATCTGAGGACAAGGGTGTATTAATCCTCTTAAAAGTGGTTGAAGCTTCATGTAGCTCAGATTACTTCCTATTTAACTTGCATAGGCCTTGAGAATGGTAAAATCAGTCTAATTCCTGGAGTCCAGGAAGCAGTTAAATCAGTTGGTCAATACAAGTGATAAAATCCAGTTTATTCATTTATTGAACCTTTCCTGGGCCCTTTTCAACATGTGGCATTGGAAAGGAGCTGAACTGTCACCTGATGTGCATATACCTTAAATGAATGCATAATCACATTGCCCTCTCAGTTCAGTATGAGGGGGCTTTAACGTTTTCCAATTCTATCTTCTTGCTACTTACATTGTTTTCCCCTCTTTTTCGATGATAGTCCTTAGTTTCTGATGTACCCACTACATAGATTCCCAGGTAAGTTTGTGGATTTAGTTTAGTTTCCATGCTGAATTAGATGGATCTTCCTGGACTGTAGCCAGAAGACACCTGCAAAGATTTTCACCATCTGAACTTCTTAGTCCCTCTGTTGTTGTGACAGTTTGCCTCCCAAGGTATCCAGAATTTTTCACTTGTGATGGTAAAGAGCTTCAGTTCAAGGCTCCGGCTGGTTCCTCTTGTCAGGTTCATAGCACAGGCAATGCACTTAACCCAGCTATTCAACTATTATATTTGAAAACAGTTTTGCTGAATGAAATAACAGCAATTCTTCAACCCTTGATTAGGCTGCTGTGTTGTAATGTTTCTGCTAATCAGGCTGGTTCCTAGCAGGCTCTCTTGGGCCACCCTCACTGTGTCTTTTATCTTTTATATTAAATCTAGGACATAGTGTGGTGTCGAGGACTGATCGTTATAGTCAGGCTTTATCAGGTTTAAGATGTCTATGTCTTGGTGGTTACAGAAGAATGTGACCAGGGAGAAGCATGTGGAGATTGGTAGCAATCCCCACAGTTAAATAAGGCAGACAGCAGCTGCTGGTCTAGGGTTTTGTGTCATGGCTGATGTGTTTTTTCAGCATCTGCTATCAAGTCTGGTTTAATCATTGGACCAGATCATGTGTATGAAATGGTAAACTAGAACTTTAAGCAACTTGATCCATGTAAACCATAAAGTTCATGCCTGGGTTTTGTTGTGAAACTATCCCCTTCATTGTCTGGCTTTCTTCTTAGATGTTACTAACTGGAAAAATTGTTTCTGTCAGCTATTACCTTGGCATTAATGAGATGTAAGGATAGGGCCTCAGTGTAATTGGAGATGCTGTTTGTTATTGTACAGAGAGTCTGATATTCTGCTAAGTTCTTTTTGAGCAGGCTAATTGTATCTGTGCTCATTTTCCCAAAGGGAATGAGAATGATAAGTGGGATTAGAGGGACTCGGGGAACTTTTCTAAAGCCAGCCATTGGCAGTTGAGGCTGTACAGGGAGAAACTCTATATAAAAATGCTATACTGTTGAAGTAGATGGGGCTTGTTTCATCTCCTAGCCTCGGCAGTGTAGACATAGTTTTTCATGTGTCTTTGTGATTTCTGGGATTTGAGAAGCACTGTCTTTTGGATCCTTTTTGGCTGTCAGCAAGAAGTCAGAGCTAAGGACTAGCCCATTCATCCTTACTGTTCTGGAATTCTCACTGGAAGCTGCTAGTGGATCAGTGTTGTCTGTGCTAGGGCTTCCTTTTCTTCATCCTACCCAGGACCTTATCTCTGCTATGAATAGGTTTAGGATCTTGTCCCTGGCAATTGTATCGCTGGCTTCTGCACCTATTATGACTGAGGAGGGTTTTTTTCCTTTGTGTTATAAGTATCCATGGGATTCATGTCACACAGGATCAGGGGAAAAAAATTGTATTGGGAGGGACCTCTGAAAGTCTCTAGTCACAGGACCACTCTGCAAATAACTTTACCAAATATACAAGCCTGAGAAGGACATGTGGGCACAACTTAACAACAGCAGCAAATGTTAAAGTCAAAATAAAATAACCCCTGTGTGTATGCATATACATCTGCATGTGTAATCATCTAAACTTCTCATCTCCAAGGTGAGAGATTTTGATGAGCAAATAGATTTTCCCTTACCCACATCTTTGCTGCTTGCACAACCCTGACTATAAATAGTCCCTTACGCGAATGGCTTCTGAAGCCTTGGGGGGAGGAGGAGGAGGAGGAGGAGGAGGAGGGCCTTGAAAAGGGGAAGGAAGCTCCTTTAGAAAATATCAAGAAACAAAGACAGATGTCCAGATACTTGGACACAACAGATACTTACACTGCTGGCTGAACTTAGGAACCTACTCTGTCACGCGTACCCATCTGCCGATACGTGTGCCTACATCTGCCACACACCCGTTTCACTCGGACAACATGTACTGGAGAGTACAAATATTCAGAGGCTCCCCTGTCCAAAAACCCAGATTTGCTCACTGTTAAAAGCAAACCAACCAACCCAACACAGACTCAAAGAGGAACGCAGAGTGGTAGGGACCTCTGAAAGTTTCTAGTCAAGCCCCTGCTCCAAGCAGGGCTACCTTGAAAGCTTGATCAAGTGGCACAGGACCTCTTCCTGTGAAGCCTTGCGTGTCTCCAGAGGTGGAGATTCTGCAGCCTCTGTCGGGACAGCCTGACCCAGGGACTAACCACCCTCATTGGGAAACATTTTTCCTAACACCCAGAGAACTCTGCCCTTGCTACAACTTGCTGGCTCCCATCCTTTTGCCGTATACCCCTCTGAGAAGAGTCTGCCTTGGTCTTCTCTATGGTCCTGGGGTGGGTATTTGAAGAGAACAAGTCCACGCCCTCAGCCTGCTCTTTTCCACGCTGGTGCATCTTTGTGGCCCTGCTGTGGACTTTCTCCAGGGTGTCAATATTGCTCTTGTTCTGGGGGGCCCCAAACTGGGCACACGGTATTCCAGGTGAGGCCTCCCGAGCTGCTGAGCAGAGGGCAAGGGTCCCTTCTCTGTACTTGGCAGCTACACTCTTGCTCAGGACGTGGTCGGCCTTCAGCACTGCAAGGGCACACTCCTGTTTTGTGCTCTCCTTCTTGCCCAGCGGGACCCAGCCCCTTTTTGGCAGGGCTGCCACTGGCCTGCCAGCACCAGGCTGTGCCTTGAGCTTCCTGAAGTTCCCGGCAGGCCATCCCTCCAGCTTTCCAGGGGCCTTCTGAATGGCAGGGAGGGACGTGTGTCAGGGGTCCCCCTGAAGGACTGTGACCTTGCAGCATGTCAACAGCTCCAGCCAACTTGGTGTCACCTGAGGACCTCCTAGGGCCCACTTTGTCCCTAGGTTTGATTAGGTTGTTGCTGAAGATGTTAAGTAGTGCCAGCCCCAGATCTGACTTGCAAGGAACACCACTTTTATTTGCTAGTCAGTAGGACTTTGAATCGTTGGCCAATAGCCTTTGAGCCCAATGGTCCAGACAGCTTTTCAGCCGCCTTGGGTACTTCCCTGGCTGTTGTCAGCCAGTGGAACTCCTGGCATTGTTTCCTCTAAAATCTTTAGTGGGTACCACCTTTTTTTCTGTAGTTTTTGGATTTAGTGCTATGGCAACAGGGGATTTCTGGGAAGAACTTTCTGAGGCACTGGACTCTACCTACACCAGAAGACTGATTATGGGTTCACCTTGCCAATAAGATAATTATGATCAATTGTTGTCTTTTACTTTGAACCCACTCTCACACATCTGATGGTAGGTAAAAGCAATAAAAGCGTTTACTTAGGAAACTCAGAATAGCACAACTGTAAAGCTGGGAGAGATGATAAAACAGAAACGAAACAAAAGTTATGTCTATATTTGACTTGCATTTAGCATCCCGATTTCCTTTTATTGCACCGAGCTATTTATGAAAGGCATTTGGAATTAGCGGTTCTTGTCATCAAGGAGCAGTTTTTACCTTTCTGCTCGGTTATGTGCATAAGTTTTGGAAATACACATGTCCCTTCGGCATGGCCAGTTATAGTTACTACTCGTGTACAGGTAAACAGGATCAGTTTACTGTTATTCCAGCACTAGGCTAAACCCTCATGCAGGAATGAGGTATAATGCATGAGGTGTAATGCCTTGTACTGTTTTCCTGGCCTCAGGTCCAGTCATGAATTGCTGCAGGTCTCTGAGTGGGAGTTCATCTTATGAGAACCTGCTTGAGCCGGATCCCATTGTTTCTGAGGAGCAGCCGCTGCTGCGTACCTGGCCTTTGCTAATGCCTCCCTCCATTCTGACCCTGCTCAGTCTCCTATGTGGGAGGAGCTGGCTGGGCCAGTGTCCATGGACCTTTAATGGGAACTTTGCTTTTCCTGGATAGATTCTGGGGTGTCCCCTGCCCCCAGTACTCCTGTTGGTATTTTGCAGTTTCACAGGCTTTGAATGATGAGTTTGCCCAATTACAGCTCCCAGTGCGATCCATTGGATGAATTCATCTTTTTGTATAAAGCATTTCAGCTGAGGAAAATTGTTTCATCTTTGGAACTGTTACAGAGTTCTGCTTTTTTTTTTTTTGTTTTTTTTTGTTTGACCTGTTTTAAAAAGAAAATCTGTAGGGACAGTCTTGCTTGATGACTAATTATTTGTTTGCTAATAATCTTTTAATTTTCTTTCATCAGTTAATTCCCTCCTGGTTAAATTTTCAAAGCCTCATCTACTAGGATCTTCTAGAAGTCCCACTATCTCTTAATTACAGTTTATCTTTGAATCACTGCAAAACAGCTGTAAAACTAACTTCTATTGAATGTCCTGGTGTTTTGGGGTTTTTCTGAGTTTATGTATATGTGTTGATAGTTACTCCTAGATTTGCTTATGATTTGAAAAGTTAGCTTCAGATCTTTTGTGAAATTTACCATCACAGTTATCTGAAGAGACAAGATAGCTTACTGTAACTTCAGTAAGATATCATTTAAGATCTTTTGAGGCCATAGTATCAGTTTCCCTTACACTCTTTTTAGAGTCACCAATAAAGCTGCTTATTTCTGTTAGATTTGATGTTTTATCAAGAATGGAACCTTTCATAATGGTGTGGCTTTGCTAATGTTGTGGTGTTCTCTCTGGTTTTTCCTCATTTATGTATTTATTAAATATCCTATGAATTTACTTAACTCTGAGGAGAAGAGGTAAAAAGTGTAATTATTAATAGATTCTGAGAAATGGCTCCTGAAGTACGGGAATGATGGCAGTGCTGAGTACAATCTCATGACTGGTAATTTTATCATACCATAAACCAGTGTTACACAGTACAGCAAAGTGATAGCTTTAATCCAGCTCCCAGAGGTGATAAACAGCACCACAGGGAATGCATACGGCACATAAGGTGTTACGTAGCACAACTCTGAGAACAAGTACAACAACCCTGAGAGCAAATCAATCAACACTGCAACCAGTAACTATTAAACTAATATAATGAATGCTTATCACAAATTTGTTTTAACATGCTCTGGTCAGATCTGAAATTATCTTGAACCCTTTGTGCCCCACATTAGGCATGAGAAAGGACTGTTGTGGTTTAACCTGGCAGGCAGCTAAACACCACAGAGCTGTTCGCTCACTCTCCCCCTCCCCAGTGGGATGGAATCATAGAATCGTTTAGGTTGGAAAAGACCTTTAAGATCATCCAGTCCAACCATTAACCTAACATTACCAAGTCCACCCCTAAACAAATTAAGGGTAGAGTAGCAATTTCATGTTTCCTGGCTCGGTGGCTGGATTATTTATAATGAAAGTAAAAACTAGGAATCATTAAGATTGGAAAGGACCTCTAAGATCATCAGTCCAACCATCAACCCAACACCACCATGCCCACTAAACCATGTCCCAGAATGCCACGTCTACCCGTTTTTTGAACACTTCCAGGTATGGTGACTCCACCAGCTCTCTGGGCAGCCTGTTCCAATGCTTGACTACCCTTTCCATGAAGAAATTTTTCCTAATATCCAATCTAAACCTCCCCTGGTGCAGCTTGAGCCCATTTCCTCTTGTCCTGTTGCTAACTACTTGGGAGAAGAGACCAACACCCACCTCGCTACAACCTCCTTTCAGGTAGTTGTAGAGAGTGATAAGGTCACCCCTCAGCCTCCTCTTCTCCAGAATAAACAACCCCAGCTCCCTTAGCTGCTCCTCATAAGACTTGTTCTCCAGACCCTTCACCAGCTTTGTTGCCCTTCTCTGGACACACTCCAGCACCTCAATGTCTTTCTTGTATTGAGGGGCCCAAAACTGGACACAGCATTCCAGGTGCGGCCTCACCAGTGCCAAGTACAGGGGGACAATCACCTCCCTGCTCCTGCTGGCCACCGTATTTCGGAGGCAGGCAAGGATGCTACTGGCCTTCTTGGCCACCTGGGCACACTGCTGGCTCATGTTCAGCTGGCTGTCAGCCAGCACCCCCAGGTCCCTTCTGGCCAGGCAGCTTCCCAGCCACTCTTCCCCAAGCCTGTAGTGTTGCATGGGGTTGTTGTGACCAAAGCGCAGGACCTGGCACTTGGCCTTGTTGAACCTCATACAGTTGGCCTCGGCCCATCGGTCCAGCCCGTCCAGGTCCCTCTGCAGGGCCATCCTACCCTCGAGCAGATCGCCACTCCCACCCAACTTGGTGTCATCTACAAACTTACTGAGGGCGCACTCAATCCCCTTGTCCAGATCATTGACAAAGATATTAAATAAGACTGGCCCCAAAACAGAGCCCTGGGGAACACCGCTCATGACTGGCTGCCAACTGGACTTAACTCCATTCACCACTACTGTCTGGGCTCGGCCACCCAACCAGTTTTTTACCCAGAGAAGAGTATGCCCATCCAAGCCATGAGCTGCCAGTATTCCTAAGGAGAATGTTATGGGAGACTGTGTCAAAGGCTTTGCTGAAGTCCAGGTAGATGATGTCCGCAGCCTTTCCTACATCCACCAGGTGGGTCACCCCGTCATAGAAGATCAGGCTGGTCAAGCAGGACCTGCCTTTCATGAACCCATGCTGATGGGTCCATGCTGGATGGGGGAGACAATTGGAAAAAGAAGTAAAATTTGTGGGTTGAGATAAAGACAGTTTAATAGGACAGAAAAGGAAGGGAAAATAATAATATACAAAATAAGTGATGCCCAATGCAATTGCTCACCACCTGCTGGCTGATACCCAGTCAGTTCCCGAGCAGCGATCACAGCCTCCTGGCCAAGTGTATAAACTGAGCATGACATCATATGGTATGGAATAGCCCTTTGGTCAGTTTGGATCAACTGTCTTGGCTGTGCCCCCTCCCAGTTTCTTGTGCACCTGGCAGAGTACGGGAAGCTGAAAAAGTCCTTGACTAGAGTAAGCATTACTTAGCGACAACTACTTAGCGACAACATCAGTGTATTATCAACGTTATTCTCAAACTAAATCCAGAGCACAGCACTATGCTAGCTACTAGGAAGAAAATTAACTCTCTCCCAGCTGAAACCAGGACAACATGCCATGAATTCCGGTAGTTGTATATTATTACGTGGTCATCACTAGTAGGCAGAGCCTTTCTCTAGGGAAGGGTAAAGATGCTTTCAAAGAAACCCAACCAAAAATGGGGTGGTTTTGTGTGCTAGGTTACTTTAGGTTGATGTTTGCTGTCTCAAGCTAACACACTTAGGCACACATTCACATTGTGGAAAGCTTTCTTGGTACCAATCAGTTTATTGCTGTATATATAATTAATTTTCTGCAAACAATTGCTGTCTCATCATTCCTATACAGATATAAAGGATTGAGAGTAATGCATCTCTTTCAGGAGCTTAGGGATTAATATAGGCAATTCTAACAGGAATTGTTCTTTACTAAAGAGTGACCTGGCTAACTCCAGGGGATTCAGAAAAAACAGCTCTCCCTCCTAGGAAATGCTAGTTTCATTTTAATCTGATTTGGTTTTATCATTTATTGTTTCTGTTCTGATTTAAAACTTTCTGGAAATAAACCACAAGAAAGCCCCCTCCATGCAAGGTGTTCCTACTGCTTTCTTGCCTTTTTTTAAAAGGTTTATATAGGTTTTTATACCTTACTCATCACCATAGTTTCTCTGAATGCTTTCCAAAGGATGTTAAGTGATGTGCATAACATCTGACACATGCAGTTTGTTGTCTTTCTGATAGTCTTCCCAGAGGGAAAATAGTGAGTGCAGTAGTGTGTTTACTTTTGAAGGAGTTTGGGGATAGGAGACAAGTTTGTTTAGCCTTTGATTGAAATTCCTGGTACCTTACTGACCCTTCAGCAATTCTTCCTGAATTACTAGGCAGTTGGTGGCTGCTACCTTTTGCTGTTAATCCTAGCAACAGGCAGAAGGCAATATAGCATTTCAGCATTTATTCATGTTCCTTTGAGGAGCCTTAAATGACAACTGACTTCTCTGTTAACTGAGGAGCAATAAACGAAACAGCAAGATGACAAAATCCAGCTTTCTGATATTAAATAGTTCACTTTAAGGTACATACTGTTTATATGGACTCATAGTTTCTGCTATATTTATAGTCCCACTGTATGACTGATGCCACACCTAACTTGTTTCCATTGTAAGTGGAGGGTATGTAGTCCCAGGTGAGGAGAACTGTGGCTCAGGCAAGCCATTGGCAGGACAAGCTCCACGTGCAGGCATGTTTCACTTGCATTGCTCATGCTTTTTGGTAGCAAAGATAGTTTACCTTACCAGTATTGAGCCCACATATTCTAAATGTTTTCTTGCCTTTTAAAGATTGAGTCATTGTTTTCAGTAATGGTCTGTCTAGATGCAGGGAGCTGTATCTTTTAGCATGATGAATACTCAGCTATACCTGTTCTGGCATTGCAATGGCATTTCTTGTTGATGACAATAACCTGTCTCTCCCTTCCCACGCAAACTCTGACCTCATCATGGACTCCACCTTTCAGAAAGGTAGGAACAAAAATAAGACCTAGACAGAATAAAGGTTAACGAGTAATTTCTTACTCTGTTTGTAGATTTTCTTTGGTGTCTGTGTACATGTTAACTTTCAGACCTGTTAATATTCTTACACAGAGCTTGAGTCCTTTTGTACTTCTTAGTTTTACTTTTTTAGTCTAAGCCTCTGGTATTCATTACTGTATGGTTTGGTGCAGAGCCAGGCTTTGGAGTCCAAGAAGGCCATTTTGCAAACTATTAAAGTTTGAATTAATCTAGCTTTTATAAAAACACATGCATTCCCCCCCCCCCCCCCCCCCTTTTTAATTTTGTTTCCTAAATTAGCCTTGCAAATGAAGCATTGGGACTGTAATTGCCAAGATTTCCTCCTCCACACCTACTCCAGAGGTCAAAGATGAATCATGGTCTTTCCTAGAGTGGCTTGGGGCCTGGCAAGCCTGGTGATTTGAAGAGAAGTCTTGATAGACATCATCAGTATTTTTCAAGCCCTGCTGTCTGACGCAACTCCGGGTTGTTTTCTATAAGATTGTTGCTTCTTGAGCTGCTTAACTGGTCTCTGAGTTGTGACAACTGACCAGGAGTTATGGCTTAACTAGAAGTACCTAGCATGGGGTGGAGTTTGGTACTGAAAAGGAGAGGAAGAGAGAAGATGAACCTGATGAACGAGAAGAGATTGCACTTTCTGTAGGCAGAGATGCTGAGAGATGCTGCATGGGAATCAAGGGTTAGAGACCATATAGGAGGCATAGAGTTTTAAAGGCAGATGAAAGAAGATATTTACAGAGTAAGGGGGTGGTCATAGGATGGCAGTATTAGTCAGAAAAGGGAAGAAGAAATACTTTGCACAATAAGGAGGAGGAAAACAGAGATGATAATCTCAGTTACAGGTAGCATGTCAACTGTGGAAACCATGGAAATAGGTTAAATGCAAAATCTGTCTTCCAATTATTAATTTATTAGGGAAAGCATATTGCAATTAATTCCTGCTATAAGCATTAAAATAGTTTGTAACTGTAGCAGTATATATGGGTATGGGTTTATTTTATTATATTATTTTATTTCATTAATAGTCTAGGAAGGGCATTCTGGTGACATAGTGCTTATGTATGAAACTCCCTTCAGTCTTTACAGGTGTCTTCTATCATGAGATGCTCTGGAAGACCTGAGGGGCTGGGTAGGTAATCTTTATTACTTCAGGTAAACATTTATTATGTCTTTCTTTTCAAAGAATGAGAGAGTACTTGTGGCCCAAACACATCCTTGCTGGATTTATTCCACATACACGCTATTTTGAAAGGTCCTAATTTATTCATCTCATGATTGAATTTTATATCCTTTCTATTAAAGTTACTCTGCAAGTGATGCAGTCCACTGGATTATGAGATTGAGAGTGGTGAATAGCCTTTGTTACAGCATATTGTCAGAAAGGGTGACTTTCTTGATTTAAAGCTGATAATCAGATAAGCTCCAACAGAATAGTCCTAGGTGCCTCTTTTTAATACTGCATGCTTATCACTTACATGGCTGTATGCATGTAGAGCTCTTCTCAAAACAGAGAGGCATTTTTTTCTTGAAGGGTTTTATCTGACACTCTGATTTGTACCAAGTAATACCTTACTGACAATTAATACCATACAGGAGTCTGGCAGACTGGGTTTTAAATTAAGATGAGAACAAGAAGGAATTGCAGAAAAGAAAGAATGATTTTTAAAAAAAAAAAAAAAAAAAAAAGGCAAGAACCAGAACTTAAGATCACACAGTCATTTGGGATTTCAGTCACCTTGAGTTACAAAATGTTCTTTTATTCGTACTGTTTTAATTAGAGTGTTAAACAGTTTAACGAGAACAGTTCATGCATAAGTCTTTTTAAAGAAATTAATTTTGAAAGGAGATGTAATGAAAGAGATGGTTGTGAGAATGCAAAATAAACTTTATGAACATGCCATTATGGGAAGCATTGTGAGACACATAAGTTGCCATCTAACTGTCTAGGCAGTGGTGGTTTGTTGTTTTGGGTTTTTTTTTTTGTTTTTTTTTTTTTTAACCTTCTTGTATTATGACTTCTTGCTTAGTCATCGCCATTCAGCTTCCTATATGCAATTTTAGACCTTGGTTCCAGGATCCAACTCTGCCGGTTTCCTACCATCAAAGAATGTTTCAAATCAGTTAATTCATTTCTGCTATTTGTATCTTAATGGATATGAGTATGCGACTCTTATACATTACTGTCACTTAGCATTGAAAGGACTTAACACATCAGCCCTGAGGCTAGGAATTCTTCTATATGCCAGCAGTTGCGGGAATCACTGCTCATTTTGTCACTGCGCTATATGCCAGCAATACTAACATAATCCACCTGGGTGGTTTTTATAAGAATGTTGTTTCTTGCATGTCGATACAATTTACAAGTTAAAATCTGTATTTCGAACAAACAAACAAAAATCTTGCACATATTATATCCATTCTTTAAATCTTTATCCTTCCTTTCCGGATTCTGGTTTCATGTTTATGAATTGCAGGTATTCCTAATGCTTCCATAGACAGTTCTCCACCTGAAAAGCTCTGTTCTCCATCTGTCCCTTGTGTTTCACAATTGGCATACTTGGATCATTGCTTGCTGCTTCTTTATTTAATTATTTAAAGTTCTGAAATATTTCTCATTGTTTATCTTAGGGGAATTGATGCCAACCTGTTATATAATGTCACTGCAGAAAAGCTTTTGCAAAGGGAAGGCCTTGTGTTTCCCTTGGTGAATGAGCTCGGATTTCTGTAGGTAAGGGAGTTCTGCAGTTGAAGACTATATTGCGTGTCCTTATCCCCAGTTAGCTCTACCTTACATTTAGACAGTTCCACCAGTCTATGGATCATGAGACCTAAATATACATGCTGTTTTACGTAAAAAAAACAAACAAAAAAATCCAACCCTGCAAAAGTTTATCTGAACAGACCAGAGAACTCTGTTCAGAGCATGGGCAGACACACTTAGGCAACATATCGGTTGTAATTTCACTGACTCAGCTGGAGTTGCAACAGAAGTTAATTTAGGTATATTTTGCTTTCTTTAAAAAGCAGTAAGAGGAGGAAGAGAAAAGAGCCCACAAATAGCTCCACAAATAGTTATTTTCAAAAATTAGCTAACATTTACACATTTAAAGGAGCAGGGAGATGAGGGAACGGGGCACTAGGTAAGAATATTAACTCTGCACCTTTTTCTTTGCACTGGGATTATTTTGTAAGTGTGGCCTTCAAAAATCTGACTCCTATTAACATTTTTATAATTTTCCTTCCTTCTGGCCAAAACACAGGGTCTTTGACCATTTGTATTTTACACTACGATGTACAGATAACATTTAAAAATACCTAGTTGTTTAATGCTGACTAGTGTGTATTCTCAGCTACCATGCTTTTAGCAAGAAAGAGATATATAAGCACAAAACATGTAGACCATTTTACAAGAGGTAGGATTAATGGACATGATTTCATAGAGGAAGTAAGACATTTTTTGTTTTCTTAAGTGATACTTTACTACAATAATCTGAAAGTAAGAGTGTAAGTTTTTCTTAACGACATGCTGACTCTGATACTAGTGAATAAAGGAATTTAAGTAAGGTGAGAAAGATCTCCCTGTGTTTTCATGAGCTGACTTTCAGAGACTGGGAATCTCGTGGTAAATGAAGTATACTCAGTTTATGGGACACAGAAATTGTCAAATTACTTCAGGTCTTGGATCTCTCTAGTTTTGCATCTTTGACCTTGACAGTAACTGGAATCAGCTGCTTCCAAGAAGGTGCAAGGAGCTTCTTACTTCCTGGTAGCTGTAGTTTCACCTGTTAGCCAGATGTTTTACATCAGTATTGAGAGGATCTAGTGGACAGGGACACAAAAATAAGCAAAAAGGAGAAAAAGACTATGAATGAAATAAGCTGGCCACACACTTGTACTGTGTATGAGTTCCCACCTCTGAAGTCTCCTTCTTGCCTGAGTTTCCTACCTGACTTCTTCAAAGGACCTTTGGTGATCACTGGGGTTGATGGAAGTGAAAAAGTCCAGTGAGCCTGTTGGGATGTATTTTGTATTGAAACTTGGGCAACTGTTAGAAAAGGGATCACACAGGTGTCCCTGGAGTACAAAGGCAAGGGTAATGGCTGGATGTGGTATGTGGTGTGATTGGTTAAAAGAGGTCAGACTGGGAGAGCAAGGAGGACATGTTCATTTAGTCTGTCCAGTTTAGCTCAAAAGAGAATGCGAGAATGCTGTCCATGTTAAATAAGCTGTTGAAAAGAAATACTGCATGGTAGATGAACAATAATCACAATTAGAGAAATGTTTACCAGTAATATGTAAAGGCAGATTGTTAATAAGAGCTTCTTTGGCCATAGTATTCTAATTTTTTTTCAATTTGTTTGTGGATGCCGCAGCTGCCATCATGCACAGAATTACCTTCAAAGTGACCACGCTTGCATTATATTTCAGCAAAGAATATGGTCAGAGCAACCCATGTAAAAGTCATGCCATTTAAAAATGACAACAGTTTTAAATGATGAAATGAAAAAGGATTGTGGGGTGGAAGGTCAAGGTGGAAAGACCAATCTCCTGAATGTTTATATGTTGTCCTTAATGCAGTTGTGAGATGCCCAGATCTCTTTTCTTGGTGCAAAGCAGTATCTGTTTTGCAAATAAAGTGCTAATACTAGTTCGTCCTTCCTGCTAACAGTAGAATGGGTCATTATTACTAAAGCCTAACCTTAATACAGCTTTTTTGTCCTGGTATAAGTTTCATCAAACATGTTACATACTCTTGTGCTGGATAAATTGGTAGAGGACTTGAGTTCCATAACAGTGTTATAAATTGTCCAGCTTACACCAATAAGCATTTTCTTTCCAAACACCAGAAGTAACATCCTGGTTTCCATGATCTGTTTAAGCTAGTCTAAGTTCACATGGCCACTGAGAGATGGTTGTCTTCTGCTCCCCTACCTGTACTGGTAATAGCATCTGTGTTCTCAGCTGGATCAGGGAGCTCATTTCATCAAAAGCTAATTGATTTGTTATTGGTTGGGGTTGGATTTCCCCCCACCCCACACCCCTTCTGAGCTGGTTTTCAGCCAGTTCAGATTTCGAATCCAGATGATAGCACGCGCAAGTAACCATGCTGTTGCCAGCAGCAGGGAGGCAGTGGGATCACGTGGGCAGGGGAAGAAAAGGCTCATCTTATCTTTTCAGCAGCAGCATTAATACAGGTTAATTTTAACCCATTTTGATGCTGTACATTATAGCAAAACAGATATTTTACATATCTGCCTAATGCAAAATGTGAAGGCAGGAGTACCATTATTTAGATATTTATCACAACCTTTACTGCATACAGAATAGACCTTAGCTGACGTTTCATTAATCTGTATAGCTGTTGCATATATTACGTATCTGTGGTTAGAAAAAAATCCATTTACTTTACATATTTCAAGACATTAAAATCAATACGCTATATTCAGTACTAAAATTGCTATATGAAGTGACATCAATGCTTTTTTCTTCTGTCTACAAGTACATAAGAAATTTTTAGAGACTTGGCTTTTTTTACAGAGAATAATATATGAGCTGTAGGGAGCTGTAATAACATGGTTTCATCAGAAAATTCAGTAATCTTTGGTTTATTTTGCCACCAAAGCCCCAGGATGGAATTTATTTTGTCTAACTTGTACTAGTCCATTTTATTGTTTATCTGTGCTTTTTCAAATGGATTTGAGGCAGATTTCAAGTTGCAAGGCATTTAAAACTGATAAAATATTTACTAGCACAACAAACATCTAAAATGATTACAATTATTATAATGATTCTGTACAAAATCCTACAAACTATTGAAAAAGCATGACTTGGAGCCAATTGAGAGTGGCCTTCTGAATAGTACAGTGAAGGCAAGTGTTTTAAATGGGTCTTGATCATCTTATGGAAATTTAAGTGTAGAACCAGAAGAGAACATTTCTGACACAAGAAATTCGGTTTGTGTTGTGGGTCCCTGCTTATCTGACTTTGTTTTCCCTTGGATCTATCAAAGAGAGAGGTTATCTTCCTGGATAGAAAGGTTATCTTCCTTGAAAGGAGTCTGGATAACTGTTTTTTTGAGGATTTATACTGTATTACTGCTATGCACCAGGGCTTCCTGATGTTTTTCTGTGGATAAGGAGGGATTTTTCCTGCCCCTTTCCCTTCTTGCCCAGTGATGCACAGTGCTGTTGCAGTTGGTGGCTGTCTTGAGGATTATTTTGTTTCCCTTCTGTTTGCTGTCCCCTGAATCAGCTAGACTGGTTGCAACTAGAGAGGAGCTAAAATCAGGGTACATGGGTGCTCCTTGTGACACTGAATTGTCAAGTACCTGGTTGGTGTGCTTTTGTTTAGACTGTCATTGTCTTACTCAGGCTCAGCAGGAAATTTGCTCTCAGAATGATACAGCTGGTTTTTTGTTTGGTTTTTGTGGATTGTTTAGTTTGGTTTTTTTGGCTGATTGGTTTGATTTTTGCAGTGCTCTGTAATATGAGTCATGAGCCTTTTCAGATCTGCTCAGACTGTTATCTAAATAATCCAGTGCCATTTCAGGGACTTTAGTCTCTTCTACTCTCTTCCTATGGCACATTAATTTTCTGTGGTGGTTTTGTTTTTTGTTTTTTTTGGGGTTTTTTGTGTGTTTTACCAAAAGACATGATTTATGGTGCTATGTGGAACAGATGTTGTGAATAAGACATCCATAGTACTATTGCCTGCAACTGTGGGAATCTAGTCTCAGTGGCCTCAGGGATCATTCCCAACCTGTGTTACAAGAGATTTGCCTGAGTAAAATTTACATACTATAGACGCTGAAGACCACCACCTCTCCTTACCCTTGTACAAGAAAGAAAGATGAGCCTCTTCTGCATGGAGTTTGGAGATAAAAAGATACTTCCTTCCAGTGCCCTTCTCACCATCCTCCATTAGTCCCTCCAACAGGAGTAATGTGTTTCTGGAATCTATGGGGAAAAAAGGGTGGTAATTTAGAGGCGAACATAGGGTCACGCTTTACCTGCTTCTCCTCTTTGATTTGTATGTGCAGAGAGTCCTTGAAGAAACCGGTACGGAGTCACGCTGTGTTAATTTTTGGGGGGTCTCCATCACAGCCATAAGAATTGGAGGTTATGGGGGGGTCTTGGCCTGAGCTCCCTTCTGGGTTGGGGGTTACCTTGGTATCCTATGCGGCACTTTGAGGAAGGTGCAGGGAAAGGAAGCTGCAGAAGGATTTTTCCAAACAGCTTCCAGCAGGTTTAACTGTGATAGAGGATAATCAGTGGCTGTTAAAGTCTGAATGCAGAAAAACTCCGGCTGAGATTTGACATCTTCTTTCTGAATGGGGGCTAAACAGAGAATACCGGCTTTGATCTTATAAAAATATGGAGGCTGGAGGCTGGCTTTTAACTGAAGGCATTCAAACTATATAATTCCCCCAAATACTTGTGTAGCAGACACTTGTCACTTTATAAAAGTGGTAAATAATCCTATTATGTGCTATAGTTGAATTTATAAAGGCTGAGTTAGGGACCTAATTCAAACCTGTTTATTCAGAAAAGCACAAACTGTATTTTGAAATGAATCCAGCACAAACTGGAATCTGAATCCATAGAAACAAATACTGCATACTGGAGTGAGCACAGCTTCTGTTGAATCATACTGTGTGTATCACATACTGAACAGAATGCGTTGTATAAGAAGGTGTATATTCAGTGGTTACCAGTCAGCTTACAGCCCTGTTAGGGGCTTCCTGGAGTAAGTGAACCTTACTTAAGACACTTGTCTTTTCTTAGATACAAAGTACGGCAAGAATATTAGATTAAATTGTGGCATAAAATATTTTAAATGTAAAATATTCTAGTCCTTTTTAAAATTTCTAAGCCATCCTTGCTCTGTAAACTGCTTTCCAGTGATTGATGGTGGGTTGCATGGGGCTGTTTGCTGATGGACCCCTTAAATAGAACACCAGACAACTTCAGATATACCTGACACTGGGAGGCAGGGCTTATCAGCAGCTCTGTCTTGTTTTCTGGGGAAAGGGCATAGGAAATACAGTATAGGAAGTATAGACATTAGGAAGTTTCATTTTTTACCTGTGTAACTGTCAGACCTGAACAAACTTTGAACACAGATGGGAATCCAGTCCCGATTGTTTAAACAGAGACAGATGATAGTCTAAAATTATGTGTATAGTTAAAAAAGTCCTGATAATCAAAGACGTGGAGTGCATACAGTATTGATTTACTCACTTCACCAGTTCTCAAAATTACCTCCAATTTAGGAATTTAAATATGAAATTAAATCACTTTGTTTCACTAGAATTTCTCCTGGGCCATTCTTTGTGCATTTTTGGTTAGTCACACTTTTCCTCTTTCTCTGTCCTTCATTATGTTTTCATGCTTTGTTTTGATTTTTATATTCATGTGGACCTTCATGTCTTGTGGCTTTTTAATGTCTTGATAGGGTAACATAGCTCTATTATTTTCCACTCAGTTTTCAGCTGTTGTCTGCCTTCGCAGCCACCATCATCTGTCTCTTCTCTTTTCTCTCCTGATTCTTTGTCACACCGCAAGTGACAGTTTTGACACAATATAGTCTAAAATGGCAACAATGGACAAAAGATGACTTGTTTTTATATTCAGAACAAACAGCAGGTACTGCTAGTCACCCATAACACTTGAGATCAGCACTTGGCTGAAGAAAAACAGACTGACAGTGAATTCCAGAAAAGCTAAGATGATAAGGGTGGAGAAAGGAAGTCACTCAGCACTCACATATAGAATTTCCAACATTTCCACTTTCAATCTGAAGACAATGTATTAACCTATCTTTACCTGGATTTATTGGGTTTTAGATTCTGGGTTTGGGTTGGTTTTTTTTTTTTTTTTTTTTGTGAGGAATAATCTTCTCTATAAATTGCATTTCCTTTTCTTTTTTTATTGACATTCAGTCATGGTAATGTTGATATTCATGACCAGGGGCTTCAAAGTTTACGGAAGATACGGTAAGTCCAAAATGCCATGCACGACCTTTTTCATGATGCAAACTGCCAAAATCCCATGCTGTATTAGAATGCCACTTCTACTGAGTTATAGGTTGAATTCAAGGTTTTGGCCTTGCGCTTAATTTAAAATTAATTGGATTCATAAGGAATGTCATGAACAGTATCATTATGTCAACTATATTCCACCTGAGGAATGGAGTTGCTAAGTGTTGAAGTGAAAATGTTTGTGGGAGATGGATGAAGTCCTTTGGGGTGTGATCAGAGTACTTATAAACCTTTGTGTTTAAACCTACATCTCTGCCTTTCCTGTGATACAAACACAGTATTTAGCAACAGTGATAATACTTCACTTACTTCTTAGTCTTGACCATGCTAGTCCAGGGTCCTGACCATGATCAGTTCTTTTTGCACATTATATTTATCCATGGAGGGTCATTCTATTAATAATCACATTGCCAGTTGGGTTAGATTTTGAGTAAAAACTACTGTGAAGTCCTCTGCTGTGCTTTATAAAGGTGAACAGGTTTCAGTGGTGGAACAACTCCTAAGGTAGAGCCAATTTCTGCATTGTTGTAGCAGAACAGAGCAGCCATTCCTGGGGAGGATACTTTTTGTCTGCTTTCTGCAGTCGGTTGAACAGAGGTCAGATTTGTTGGAAGCTGCTTAATTGTACAGGCAGCACTGCTCAGACCATGGAGCACAGCTTCATGCTGTTCTCTCAGCTGTCTGCTCCTTCTGCAATGATTGGCTCTGCTTCTTTTCAACTGCTAACATCTCACTACAGGCCTTCCTGTGAACATGCTGCCTTATGGCTTGAGACCAATGTGTGGGCACTAATCACCATCTGGAGAGAGAAAGAGATTCGGGGCCAGCTGAACTTGGCTGTAAGTAGCGTTCGAAGTGGGGCACGGGAGGCTGTACACCAGGCCACCGCTCTTTTATCCTGAAAAGCTTCATTCCACCACTGTTCCCTGGCAGGAGGTGGCTCTCCAAGTGCCTGCAGGAGCAGTGGGAGCTGCTCGCTTGTACTGGGGCAGAAGCAGCTTGCACTGATCAGCTGGTCTGAGCAGGGCAGCCCTTCCTGCTTCAGCCGATTCCTGGGGGTGCTGTGGAGCGAACTGGTGTGGGGTAGCAACAGCCCCCACACAGAGGAGCAAGTCAGCAAGAAGCTTTTGCCTCAGTAGGAGGCCTGGTGGACTGTATTTGCCTATCACAAGAGACAGTGCTCCTGCTGAGTTTGGGATTGTGTCCCCATCCAAAATACAAGTTTCAGGGAACATATTAATGCATGGCAGAGTATCTTAGTGCCTTTGAGTGGAATGGTTAATTTCCCCATTGCTGTCAGTTGGGGATGAGGGCTAGTATCACATGCTTGTGATTTTTTTTAATCCTACTCTGGATGCTTCCATAACTTAGGAAAATAAAATTGTATCGAGTATCATACCACTATTTTCCATTTGTTAAAGACATACTTCTACATCAGGAATAACTTACTGCCCCATGGCTTGTCTTACAATCTGCCTCTGTTTTCCTTTGCTTAACTGGGTCCAAGAGTATTTGCAGGGGAGAGGCAGGAAAGGAATGCGACCGCTAAGCTCCTTATGGCCCACATCGCTGCCTGGCAGCATTCTCCAGCTGTTAAGATGGATGTTTTATGTACGTGGAAGTAGAGGTGGATTGTTTTCTGTGAGAGATGTAGGGTTTTATTAGAAAATGCGTGCATCTCATTATGTGAAGTTGTATGCATTTCTCAACAGAAGCATTTGAATTATGTTTTAACAACCCATCATATATCCTGTTTGTTCTGATTTCAGTTAAGTTGTGATAATCTAATACGATGTTTTTCCGAGTACCAGAGTTATTGGCACCATCCATATTTTTCATACAGCTTAGATATGTACCTGAAGAGTCATTTGTTTACAAGAGTTAAGAATGTCTATATCCTTGATAAATCTATCATGAACAGCAGTGAATAAACTGCAGAAGTTTTGGATTGATTCTGATATGGATGTTTTATCAGAAGTGTGGACAAGCCTTGCTCTCTTTCGTGCTCTCTCTCTCTCTCATTTCTTCTGCAAGGTGCTTTGTTATTGCTACCTAGGTTTTCTTCTAAGGTATAAGATGCAGTGCTACTTCAGAAACAGAATTAAATCACTTGGATGGAAAGCAAAGGTACCTCATGTCACCTGTGATGAAATCACAAAGTAACTAAGTTTGGGGTACATCAAAACACACCTCTGTCTTCCTAAATTTGTTTTCTTAACTTTTGTAGATTAGGTAATATGTTTAATCTGTTATAGGTAGCACTTCTGGCAAAATCTGTGGTTATATTTTCTGTAGGAAGATCTGTATTCTAGCATTTTTAATTTTGTGAAACTTGGACCACTCAGGCTGAAATTAGCATAAATTCAGTCTGCCCCTGATGTCCCTGAATATGCGCAGTCCCAGGATTACACTGATTGATCAGAACTTCTCCTGCAATTTCTCCTTGTACCTACTAGGAATCATACGAAGTGTGAAAGAAAGACTAAAAAGTACAGAAGGAAGTAATACTCAAGAGCATATTTCCCCTAAAACTTGAGGCATTTGGAAAATGCTGAAGAATTCTTGATTTTAACATCCTCTACTACTAGCAAATGGCTATGAAAACTGCTTTGAAGGTCTGTGTTCCAAACACCCTTACTACTTGGTCCTCCTGAGAAATAATGGCCTGCTACCTCTGTGGCTTCATTAATTCAAGCGGCAGGAGCTTGTGCTAAACTGTATCTAGAGCTCTCACGATTATGTATTGTTCTGCCTAAAAAAATTTATATTAAAAGCCCAAGCACTTTTAAGTGTAATTTCATACATTAAAACAATGCTAATATCACAAAAGTTAGGCAGTCGAAAGTTAAGAAATACTGCAGTCTGTTTTCTCTGCAATCTTAAATTGATATTCATGTGCATAAACACTATAATGCACTATTTTATTACATGCTTTTTTCCTCCAAAAGGCTCTAGCCTCATTAAGTACATGGAATGGAAGCTGTATAGTTCATTGTTGCGGAAATGAGAAGGTGTGTGGTGAAAGGATGAGGGGTTTGCTAGAAGAATGGTGTCACGGATAAAGCAAATAAATGCCATTCTTATCCCTTGTAGTCTATTCCTGCATCTGCCACAAAATAACCTGGAGAAGTTTCTTAAATTTTGATAAGTAGTCAGTTATTGTAGGTCTTATTTTCTACAAACCTAACTCAGTGCTGTAAAAGTGCTGAGCTCTCACAACAGCTGATGTCTAGTGGAACTTTGCTTTGAAATACAAAGTGCTTTAAAAGGCTGTATAATCTGATAAATCAAATTTTGTGTGTCAATTTAGGCCATGAATTCTTGTGTTTTTCACTTCCACTATGCCTTGGTTCCCTTGTCTGAAAAATAGGGGCAGTAACAAAATTGACGGGAATAGCTGAGGTGATCAGGGGACAATGCTGTAGAAACAACCAGGAGAAAATTAGCAACTCTATAGTCAGCATAGGAAAGTCTGTTGTGTAGTTAATAAAGCTAAGGGCCAAAATCTGAGTGAGCATAACCAAGAGGTTATAATAGCTCACTCTCTGAGCTCTGTCTGTCCTGAGTGCTGAATGAGACAGAAGTCCAACTGAAAAATTGTGTGCATATAATTAATAACGATATAATAACCTCTCTACAGTGGAGCTGAATTAAGACTTCTGTTATTGCCTATTCTGAACTCTTGACTCTTCAGCTTGGTGGCCTTCTTCACCTTACACATTTTATTTCCTGTAATGAAAACTTTGTACATATACAGGATGAGAATATACGAGTAGGTATGCATCTGGATATAAATTCCCGCAATTTTTTATGGATACCTCTTACATGTAAAGAATATGCAGTGCAGACATATAGATGGTCTTTCTTGCAAAGGAAGTCCCCATTTGATAGCTTTGTTACTGTTAATAACCAGGTTGCATCCATGCTGAATGAGCAGCTGCAAAGAATCGGGATATTGGAGATGATGCTTCCCTCTGGGTTGCTACAATAAACTCTTGTTTTGGTGCTTTGATTTAAAGCACTGAAAATCTCCAAAGGAATGTGTCAGGACGCTGGAGTATTTTTTTCCATTTGCAGTACAATGGAGAAAATATTCTCAGGCTCTCCAGAGAGATAAATTTGAGATTGCAATACATTTAACTGTATTTAAAATGAAAGTGTGTTGAAAGTGTGCTCTATTGAATATTAAGTAGATCCTATTATAATATACCTCAGATCAGAGTATAGGATTTTCCCCTAATACTTTGCAAGCTACTGCTTAACTACAAAAGACACTCTATACTAAGGCTCATTTTGGCTATAGATTCAAGGATCCTAGGTCTAATATGGCCTGTAGGATGACTGAGCTGCCGTAGTACTTGCTGAATGATTCATTAAGCAGTGTTCACATGGGCTTCAAAGGAAAATACTTTTCCTTTCTGCTTGCTGAACAGGAGGAGCTGTCGTGAATATGGGTATTGACAAGAGGCTAAAGGAATCAAATGGATAATGTGTAAAGGGAAAACACATCCATCATGCTCATGCAGTAGGTAGTAAGTAATATTGCTGTAATACTTGCTTTTCCAAATGAAATAGTTTACATTTATATATACACCTCATACCCAGAATGAACCCAAAATATTTTTTAATTCGTAGACAGTATAGGAACTGTATGTGTAAGCGGGGAAAACATACAGCAAAGTCAGGAACACAGGAATCCTAAGTGCCAGAAATGGACTCTGCAAATTCATGTATCGCATACAAACCAAACAAAGCACTTTCCAAATAATTAAATAAATACTATTTTAGTGAACCGTTACAACACATGACATGCTACACATGGTTTGAATCCAAAGGTTCAGTGCTAGGTTTACAGCCTTTGTTATTTTGTGCTGATGCAGTTACTATCAGACTGCAACAAGTATTGCTTTCCCTGACAGTAGCAGCAGTAAACCGTTATTCTGTGTGGAGAGTCATAATGGAGAGCCATACAGCACCACAGCAGGGACACCTATTCTGCAGGTAGTGTAGAGAAGCATCTGGATTTGGGAACTGGAAAATAAAGCAACTCAGATTTGAACCTGCCATGATAGCATCAGTGGAGGGGGAGCTCTGCAGTGTAAATGGAACGTAGAAAAAACTAAATTCTTTAGTAAGAGCTTCAGCATATCTAAAACTGAGTGTTTCATGTGTTTGAATTGGGCCAATTTTGGGCACATTTTAATGTGATTGGAAAATACACATCATTTTTTCAGGATTGCTAAATATTAAGGTCCTCCTCTGCCAACATTTCCAGAAAGACCAAATCACTGACATATCACTGTCATTGTAGGCTTGAACGTCTCCAGGGTAGATTCAGTAGACCAGGTGCTTCTGCCTGCCATCTAGAAGAGAGCTGACATCATGACATCAATTAAAAATAATCTTAACCAATATCAGTTTTCTATTATGTTTGTGTTGGCTTTTGATTCTTCTCCATAGTAGCTTCTTTTCTTCTACTGACTGGAGGTGCAAAAGCTGTGACTTGCATGACACCCAGCACTACCACCAGCACTCAGCTGTAAAAGTGCCAGACCTTTATCCAGGAATCGAGGCAGCTCAGTGTTCCAAGGCTCTGTAACTCTCTTTTCTAGATTAGACTTTCACAGCGTAGCTGACTGTTATTCGCTAACCTTCTCTCAGACACACTAATTTTCACCCTTTATATCAAGCCTTAGTGACCCATTCTGTGGAAGCTCATCCCCTTTATACAGTCTTCCAGTTATTATGCCTGAGGCCAGCAAAGTCAAATGATGAATGTCTCAGGCAGGCATCTAATCAGAGTGATTTGTAGGCACTCTGAGAGGAACCAAAGTCCAACTGGTGCCCCAGTGATAAAAGCCCACTGATTAATCCCAAGGCTACGCTTTGCTGTGATTTGCCATTTGTGCAGAATAAATAAAACATGATCCATTTCACGGTCAACTGCTGGAAAATGGCTGCTTGTTAAATTCTCTCACTTGCAAAAATGAGAGTGAGAGAGAAAGAGAACTTGTCTAGGATTCTAGCCTAGCCTTTTTTCCCCAGCTAAGGTTGTTAATGGGTAGGTCTGGTGTTCCAGAAGTGTTTCCTAATGACTACATGATTTAATATTGTAGATACTCAATTAATTTTTTGCCTCAGTCTTCAACGGCAAGTGCTCAAGCCACACCGCCCAAGTCACAGAAGGCAAAGGCAGGGACTGGGAGGGTGAAGAACCACCCACTGCAGGAGAAGATCAGGTCTGAGCCCATCTAAGGGACCTGAAGGTGCACAAGTCCATGGGACCTGATGAGATGCATCTGTGGGTCGTGAGGGAACTGGCGGATGAAGTTGCTAAGCCACTATCCATGATATTTGAGAAGTTGTGGCGGTCTGGTGAAGTTCCCACTGACTGGAAAAGGGGAAACATAACCCTCATTTTTAAAAAGGAAGACCCGGGGAAGTACAGGCCAGTCAGTCTCACCTCTGTGCCCAACAAGATCATGGAGCAGATCCTCCTGGAAACTATGCTAAGGCACATGGAAAATAAGGAGGTGACTGGTGACAGCCAACATGGCTTCACTAAGGGCAAATCATGCTTAATAAATTCGGTGGTCTTCTATGACAGGGTTACAGCATTGGTGGATACGGGAAGAGCAACTGATGTCATCTGCCTGGACTTGTGCGAAGCATTTGACACTGTCCCATACACTGTCCTTGTCTCTAAATTGGGGAGACATGGATTTGATGGATGGACCATTCGGTGGGTAAGTAATTGGCTGGATTATCACGCTCAGGAGTTGCGGTCAATGGCTCAATGTCCAAGTGGAGATCAGTGATGAGTGGTGTTCCTCAGGGGTCGGTACTGGGACCGGCACTGTTTAACATCTTTTGTCAACGACATGGACAGTGAGATTGAGTGTACCCTCAGCAAGTTCGCTGATGACACCAAGCTGTGCGGTGCAGTCGACATGCTGGAGGGAAGGGATGCCATCCAGAGGGACCTTGACAGGCTTGAGAGGTGGGCCTGCGCAAACCTCGGGAAGTTCAACAAGGCCAAGTGCAGGGTCCTGCACATGGGTGAGGACAATCCCAAGCACAAATACAGACTGGGTGGAGAATGGATTGAGAGCAGCCCTGAGGAGAAGGACTTGGGGGTGTTGGTTGATGAGAAGCTCAACATGACCCAGCAATGTACACTTGCAGCCCAGAAAGCCAACCGTATCCTGGGCTGCATACAAAAGAAGTGTGGCCAGCAAGTCAAGGGAGGTGATTCTCCCCCTCTACTCTGCTCTTGTGAGACCCCCACCTGCAGTACTGCATTCAGCTCTGGGGCTCCCAACATAAGAAGGACATGGAACTGCTGGAGCAAGTCCAGAGGAGGGCCATGAAGATGGTCCGAGGGCTGGAGAACCTCTCCTATGAAGACAGGCTGAGAGAGTTGGGGTTGTTCAGCCTGAGGAAGACTCTGGGGAGACCTTATAGCAGCCTTCCAGTACCTGAAGGGGGGCTACAAGAAAGCTGGAGAGGGACTTTTTACAAGGGCATGTAGTGATAGGACAAGGAGTAATGGCTTTAAACGGAAAGAGGGTAGATTTAGATGAGATATAATGAAGAAATTCTTCACTATGAGGGTGGCAAGGCACTGGAACAGGTTGCCCAGAGAAGTTGTGGATGCCCCATACTTGGAAGTGTTCAAGGCCAGGCTGGACAGGACTTTGAGCAACCCGGTCTAGTGGAAGGTGTCCCTGCCCATGGCAGGGGGGGTGGAACTAGATGATCTTTAAAGGTCCCTTCCAACCCAAACCATTCTATGATTCCATGCTGGTGGATTGATTTAAGTTTTTTTTTAAATTGGGTTAGACAGGATTATATACCCATCCATAAAAAGCTTTAAATGTATGACAACCACATCGAAAGACTGGCTGGCTGTCGTGGTTTAGCCCCAGCCAGCAACTAAGCACCACGCAGCCGCTCGCTCACTCCCCCTACCCCGATGGGATGGGGGAGAGAATCGGAGGAGTAAGAGTGAGAAACACTCCTGGGTTGAGATAAGAACAGTTTAATAATTGAAATAAAGTAAAATAGTAATGCTAATAGTAACAGTATAATAATGATAATAATAATAATGATACACGAAGCAAGTGATGCACAATGCAATTGCTCACCACCCACCGACCGATACCCAGACAGTTCCCGAGCAGCGATCGCTGCTCCCCGGCCACCCCCCCCCCCAGTTTCTATACTGAGCATGACGTCATATGGTATGGAATAGCCCTTTGGTCAGTTTGGATCAACTCTTCTGGCTGTGCCCCCTCCCAGTTTCTTGTGCGCCTGGCAGAGCATGGGAAGCTGAAAAAGTCCTTGACTAGCATAAGCAGTACTCAGCAACAACTAAAAACATCAGCATGTTATCAACATTCTTTTCCTACTAAATCCAAAACACAGCACTATGCCTGCTGCTAGGAAGAAAATTAACTCTATCCCAGCCAAAACCAGGACACTGGCAAAGAGAAAACAATCTTTCTGGAGGCCTGAAAACTAGGAAATGTGACCTGTTGCACAAGATACTGCTTTCTGTCTATGAATGTGTGACTGTTACAGGGCCTTTTTTTTTTCTTGAGAGTTTTTGCCAAAGGAGAAGGAAAATTTTCATTCAGATACATTTAAATGCATTTTTTTTCTTGCTAGTTTATTTATAATCTCATTGTATTATAAATAGGGCTTAAAAATTGTGTCTTGGGAATAGATGCTTTTACTTGCATAGTCCCCCTTGTATTGCACAACATGGTTGTAGTCCTTTGGCCTAAGAATCAGAAGTGATTTTCTGTACCATAACCTCTAATGAAATTGGAGAGAGAGGGTAATTTGCATAGGTAATTGGAGAAAGAGACTAGTTTGCATCACTTTTCCTAATTATTGTGCCTGAACTTCACATGAAATTTTTTATGTGGGTATAAAGCAACAGAACAGTACTTATGGCATCCTGAGTGAGAAATACATTGTAGAGGAAAAGCAGACCATTACTTTTGGTGTGTTTTTTATGCAAACAATTTTTTGCAGAATCTAGTTTGCTATTAAGCTGCCTTCATAGTTCAGTGAGAGTTGACATCCTGAATCTGGAATGCTGGTAAGAGATTATAGAGCTCTCTCAGGATACCCTTACAGCTGAATAGGAGATCTTTTGCTGCAAAGGGAACTGGCTTTTCATGAACAGTAGGAGAAGAGCTACAAAAAAGACTTCTGTGCTGGGCAACCACATGACTGGATGATATGAAAGGCAATGTTATGGTTGGAGGAAAGAGTGCAGAAATGGCATGTCATGTTATGGCCTGAAGCTAGAATGATGCTCTGTTGTAGAAGACAGGTAGTATTTCCCCTGCAAGTTAGACCTGCTGATGGGTATCACTGACCAATGGAACTTTTTAACTGACGACTGCAAGGCATGACTGGGTGCACTGCAAAGAAAGAAGTGAGAAATAGAAAAGGATATTTTTCCACTAAGTAATTTAGTAGAAAGGTAGGTAGAGAATATAAATCAAAAGGTCATTGTTCTAAGAAATTTAAGAAAACAGGCTTTAGTTTTAGTGCACTCTGGATTCACTGTTTCTTTTTTCCTAAGTAGTGCTGTGTTTCAGAAATAAATGTCTGTAACAATTATTTGTGTTTGACGCTCTAGCCTAGTGTTGTAGCATGAGAGAATTGCCTATTTAAGTGCCCAGAGGAGGTGGGGTTTTTTCCCCTTAGATTTCTGGTGTGTATTCAAGCTAGTTTTGTTCTGTAATTTTCTTAAAGGCACCTAGGTTTTGAATCAGTCCTTTGGTCCTGCCAACAGCACGTGACCAGGAGAGTTACAAAGACACAGCCTGATCTGGAAGGAGTCATTCTTAATTCTGATGAGACACTTACTAATGCAGTCATCTCCAGAAGACATGAGCACCTCAGTCTCTAAATCAGCCCAGGGGAGTTCCAGATGCTCAGGTTGAAACTAAAGACTAAAGGTCCCCTATCAATTTTCAGGTCTGAAAAGATTTGCCTTCTGTGTGCTAGGGCAGACTATAGGATCGATTCAGAACTGTAGGGATCCTTTTCTCTCTCCCATTTTTCTCTCTGCTCAGTGGCTAGAACAGTAGGTAACACATCATTCAAAGCTAGCAGCATTGATGCTAATGGTGGCATGTCATTTTAGAGGAAAGGAGTGCTTTGTTGACAGTGTAGCTTTTTGCTTTATGATTTGGGCATGTTACATGCAAGAAGATGTATGTAGTGATGTCAGCTATGAAAATATTACAAGAGCTTTACCTAGGTTTGCGACAGCTGCCAGAATTTGTTTGTCATCAGACTCGTACCCACATTTTATCTTTCTTAAGAGTGGTTCAGTCCAGTCTTTTATAGATCTTTATATACTTTTGTAACACCGTGTTAATACTTCTCAGCTAGGAATTTTGGAAAAATTAAATGCCCTGACCCTTTCCCTCTCCACACATCTATACATTCAGCAGTTCTTTGTTCCATACAAAGGAAGAATACTATGGGAAAAGTAAGTTTTTCAGGTTTTTTAATTTTGGTTGTTAAAAAGATGAATCTGATTTTTCAGTTGATTCTTGGGGCTGCCTGGGCATCTGTACACCAAATTACTGTTACTAAAATAGCTTTTATTGAATACAAATCCTTTGCTGTGTCCTGCAACACTGTGTTAGTAATACATAGCCTCGATGGAAAAAAGCCTGCTAGTATGAGTTTGGTAAGCATTAGTATCTTCTTTCTGCTTTTCCAGTTGACTACCAGTATTGTATTTCTTGCGACGGAAGATTTTCCTCTTCTAATGAGTACGATTGTTGCAGTCTTTCCTCCTAGTGAGATTAATGCCACTAAACTGTCCAAGAATGACAGGGTACTGCAGCACCAGTCTGCCATCACAGAAGTAGCAAAGATCATCATTCAGGAAGAAAAAGGAACTTTAGTTTTTCCTAAGGTCCTTCCTATTGACACATACACAAATGAAACTCTCCGTACAGAGAGGACAGAGAAAATGTCTAGCTTTTGTCATTTAGACCTCATAGGGTTTTTCTGTTTCCCTGCATAGATGTTTGTTGACTCCCAGGTTAGAATATATTAGGGTTTTTTAAGGCTTATTGTCTCTACTGTTAGCAGCAGTTGACAATCCACTAGAAAGACTAAGTGATGTGGCTAAGCAATCGAGCTTTACAGAGCAGTACAGTTAATCCATGGTAGTTCTGAATTACTAATTAATCTGCAAAAAATAAGTTTCTCTATTAGTTTGGTAACTAATGGGCAATTATTTCTGCCTAGCATCCCCAAATACGTTTTTAAAAAGGTATTCATACCTACTACTGACAAGATTGTGGATGCTTTAGTTAGCCTTTCCCTTTCCCCTCATCCCATATGCTTCTGCAATGATATTGAACTGGGCATTAATGTTCTTAGTGGGAAGAACCTTTGAATCTGTAGAAACATTTTCCTCTTTTATTTGTCCATGAAAACATCTTTCTGGATAGCTATTAGCTGGGAAAGTGAACATAACTGAAGCACTAACCGCACATTCTCTTAAACCTTTTGTAAGGACAAAATCAGACTCAGAAATAATTCTGAATTCTTACTAAATGTAATGTCAGAGTTTCTCCTAAGTGAAACTACTAATCTGCCCATGTTTTCATTTGTTTTCTGAGCTGCGCATCTCCATCTACGACTGCTTTGCATGCTTGAAACATGAGGTGTGCTTTGTCTGGTTCATACTAGCAGTGCAAGACGCTTTATGAAGACTCGTATTTTTGAGTTTGTTGCCAACTGGTTAAGGAACTATCTGTTCCAACATGGAGGGTTTCTCCCTGGATGACCGATTGTGTGAAAAGGCATTATGAGATAGTTGGGAAGGAGCATCCTGCTCACTCGGCCAGAACTGAAGGATCACTGATGGTATCCTTGCGAAATGCACCCATAGCTACTGTGTGATCTCTGCTCAAACTTCTATTACATGTAGTGCTCTTGCTGAAACTTTGCAGTGATGCTGCTTCTGGGACGTCTGATCATCAGATCTTCAGTCTTTATTCTTCCTAGGAACTCTGCAATCCTGTAGGTAAATGCTGGGGTACTGCTTGAAATCAGACACGGTATAAATGTACATGTAGAAAAACACTTGGAGGAAGATGATGTGCGCTGGTGTTTTTGTCATGGTGATGTGTCTTATTATATGTTCGCTTCTTAACTGCTACTTCCTTTTATAGGATCACAAAGTCCATGCTTAATGAACCATGACTTCAGATAAGCTATTGATATTGCTAGGGTAAAAAAGTCTCCAGCTTCCAGGGTTTGCATGGTGGTGCATCCATAATGTGAATACATGCATATAGACAGTACACATCAAAGAGGAACAAGAGCAGGCAAATAACCCATCTTTTTAATAACTAGCTTTGTTCTGAAAGTACAAAAACTGGATTTTCCATTTTGTAGGAAGTTTCATGTCTTTAAAGTCTGTCTTGCCTCAAAGCAAAAATAAGAATGAAGAATTTGGGGGAAAAAAAAAAGTTTGTGAAATACCTTCCCAAACTGGTGTCATTATGGAGAAACTAGTTTAATTTTTACAAAAATGTTAATGAAATTTTAAATTTTACTTAATTTTGAATAACTGTTTTGAAAACAGCATTTCTTGTAGTGGAATGTGCATATTTTTCCAAAATTGAGTACTACTTTAAAAAGATGAAATCTCAGCAGACAGGCATTTTCTAGTGGGAAGACCCAAACAAACCCTTAGTTGGGAATTCTTGAAAAGTTCTAGTTCTATCCAAGAGGCATTCTCTCTTGTAAATTGTTCTTGGGCTCCACTAATGGAGCAAAATGTCAGCATGGTACCTGAGGAGGTCTGTAATCCCCAGATCAGCCAGTGGCAGGACCACACATAAATCACGCGGCTCCTAGGCTGGAGGGGAGGAGAAATGGCACCACTGGAATTACAAATGAGAAATCTTGACTAAGTTAAGTAAATGACATCCTAATTTCTTCCTGTCGATAGGATGGAGTATTCAGAGATGAAAAGAAAGGTTGCTTACAGGAATTGGCCAGCAAGGTAGAATTTTCTGAAGATTTGCATTAATTCATTACTATGTTTAAGACCTCCAAATTGGACTTTTTTTAAGAGACACCTTTTATCTTTTTAAGCTCCTTGAGACTATGCGATAATTTATTTTTTAACACAAGTAGTTAGCCTTTAACCTTTGAGAGAAATCAGATGGATTTGGTGAACTGATTTAGAACTTATGCTTTTAGATGCCTCATTTGCTACACAGAATTGTAGGCAGAGGCTTTTTTTAATTCTCCCAAGCTCTACCTGCGTGTGTTCTAATGTCTCCTCTTATCTGCTTGAATGATCCTCTCTAGTGCTGCTTTATGCAAACCACAGCACAGCCAAACTCTTCTCAGAGATTGAGTGAGTGACAGTACATATTTTCAAGGTACACTAAATGAGAAATGTGCAATTTAAGCAAAGCATTCACACATTTGAATGAAAGACTGAAACTGTTGAAACTGCAGCTGCTGACAGGAAATTGATGTACCAGTTGCTATTTACCTAGCAGAAATTAGTTCTCTGTGATCAGTTTAATAAAACTGGATGGAAAAAGCAAGCATTCCCTCAAGAGGGTTAAAAAAATGTTCCCTTCAAAGTTAAGAGTTAAACGTGCTTCTTCCCTGTGTCATTGCTATTTTCTCATCATGTCCCTCGGGTTTTTTTCCTGAAAAAGAGCACTGTAAAATAGACTAATAAGCTTTCCTAGTTGGCATTTAACCCCATCCAGAGCCTCTCCTTGTGCTTTGGGAACCAGCTGGTCAGTGATGGGAGCTCCACATGGGGAGTTTCTTCAGTCAGAACATTCTCCTATGGGGCACAGGCAAATGCACCAGGGCTCCACCTTTCATTTGCTGAGCACACAGGCCAGACACCCTGCAGTAGAGCATAAAGTTATGTCTGAATAAAAAGGTTATTTTCTATTCCAAACTGCTAACTTTCTCCTAAATCGGACAAGTCCCTAGGGAATCTCACTGTCATGAAGAGGTTCAGGTGGTTTCACACTCAAGTGCTTCAGGGCTGCTTGATCTGTCAGAGTTTTCCCTACTGTGGGGATGTAAATTAATATTTATTATTAATATAGCACTGCAGTGTGCAAGATGCACCTCACTTGTTAACTTTGCCATGTTAGTCTATGTCTCAAAGCATTTGAATCCTGTTTCTAGAAGGGAGAAGGTCTCTGTGTGTCAGATTTTTGGAACAAGAAGGGATAAAAGAAGCTCTTAAATCTGAGGCTGGGATAAGGTTTTTAGGAGAGAGTATGCTAGTAGCACAGACCTGGCGTATACTCCAAAGTTAATGGCAACCACTCCACTTCCTATTAAGCAATCAAGGACAGGGGACTGGAGCCACAGTTTTGCTCAATGGGAATCCAGCGGTCGCAGCTTTTCCTAATTGTCCCCAGGCTCTCATACACATGTGAAAGTAGATACATCATACTTGAATGATAAAAAGTGCTTCATGTTAGTATGAAAGACCAGAGTGGATCTATGTTATTTAAGGCCAAGATGACTGTTACCTGGGAGATGTTCCCGTGTCTGGCGTTTTTGCAGGGTTGACGGCTCTTCAGTAGTTCAGTAAACCAGCTTTATTTTACCTGTCTACTTTCCTAGTAAAATGTAAAGCAGATGGATTGTGGTTTTTGTCTATCTATAGTAAATCTATCTGGGAACTAACCCTGGAACTAATCACTTGTATTTTTCAAGTCTGTGTGCCTAAAATTAAACACCTGCATCCACATCAGTCACTTCAGGCACTGGAAGGAAAAAACGAGTCTTGCTTTTCAGAGCAGTTAATTCAGTGATGGGGCTTGCAAGTACTAAGGTAACAATTCATGGTAGATGAAAGTACTCAGCACTTACAAAATTCAGGATTCTAGGCAAACTTTCAACAGCCATGTTTGAATGTTTGGGCCACTGTATTTCTTTATAATAAAGATTTTCCTCCTCTTCCTCTTTTTAATTTTCCCCCCACTTTTTTTTAGGGAATTTTCCTTCCTTTCAGTCTCTGTTTAAGTTGTCATGAATCTAGCTTATTGCTAGTAAATCACAGGAGAACGGAATAATGGAAATATGGCTGGAAGGGTTATTGAGACATTGCCTAGCCCATCAGTTCTTCCTAGTGAGGAACACTGATATTAAAGCAGAGACATGCAACAGAGCACTAAGTAAAAGGTTCTTCCCGCCGTGTTAGCTTGGGCTGTGTACCCATGACTGTAGTGTCAGAGGAATGCAGTGCTACCAGGAGACAACAAAGGGACGCTGTCTGGAAAAAAAAAAACCAAGTTGAAGCAGCAGGGTATCTCTTCCATACTGAGGAGGCCTCAGCATCAACTCTTAACTTTTTTTTTTTTTTCTCATAGTCCTACCTCAGTTTTAAGGCACTGCTGTGAGGAGGTAGCTGCGGGGCCTGAGGAGGGCAGAGAGAGACAGGGTCTGCAGGTTGGACATGAGGCTGAGGATGCATGAACTCGGAAGGTAGAAATAATGGAGGCAGGCAGAGCAGGAGATAGGGAGTGATGAGGCAGGCAGAGCAAACTGGCAGGGAGCTGATGGTGGTTACACTGGAACTTTCCCCAGGAAAGGTTGGACATGGCTGGATTTTTTTTTCTCTGCTACATAACAGGATCAGCTTTATCTAAGTATTCTTGAAAGACATTTGCCTGTGGAAAAAACGTCGTAGTGTAGGCATTTAAGAACAATTTAGGCAACCTGTTCCTCACTTTACTATCCTTAGTATTGAGAAAGTTTTCTCAGATATGCCTGTCTTGTCCACAGCCTCTCTCCTATTAGTGCCATTGCCTTCTGAAAGAAGTGTTTTATTTCTCTAATGGTAGTCAGAGCACAGCACACTCTCACTTTGTTTGCTATGTTTCAGCATCTCACTCAACTCATTCTGGTCTTTGGCAGCGTCTTTGACATGTATGGGCATGATTTTAATGGTCCCAGTTGTCTCTGGCATTGTGACAAATGAACCTGTGAACCTCATTTTTCAAACCATTACAGTTTCTAAAGCTGGATTACAGGTTTCTAAGAACATCTAGAATCTTAGAACAAATAGGAAATTTATTAATTCAAAGCAATAAACAGCTGAAGATTTTTTTAATGTACTTGCCATAAAATATCGCTAAATATATATGTACACAGCTCATTCCTAGCTCATGGTTATGAGACTTTTCAGCGTTGCTTGAAACCTTACGAAATTAAAACATACAAATTTAAGCTACCACTACCGCAGTTAAGGTAGCAATTGAGAGTGATAGTTACTTGCTGTTGTTACCTGTTGGCCAACAAAAGTGGCAGGTGCTGCCATGAATGTTTTCATGGTAAGTAACATGCTGGTCATGTAGCTGAATTCCTTACGTTCAACTGCACTGCTAAGCAATGGGTCAAGGTTGGTGGTGTGAACGAGCAAGTGTAAGCTTGTTTCTGAACAGACATGTAAACAAGTAGTGCCCTGTCTGTTTCCTAAATGGCATTTTTGATTTCCTGCACAGACCAATGACTTCAAAAGCACTTCATCCCTTCAAATAATGGTAAACAGGCTCTTCTTAAACAGAAGAAGATGGCCAAGGCAAATGTGGCAAACCCTATTTTGGAAGACAGCTGTGAACTCTATCGTGTACTGATATTACGGTTTGGGAAGTGCTGCTCTCTTAGTTCTGTCACTGAAGATAGAAACAAGTGTTTTTAAAAAATGCTGTGGAGATTGCCAGAAAAATGTGAAGATGTGCGTTTTAAGAAAAACTTAGTATATGTGGTTGTCAGCTACCTGGAAGTGAAACTGAGGATAAGGCCAATTAGACTAGGGGTGATAACAGGTGCTGCAGGCTTGCTTTCATGCATTCATTCCAGGACACAACATGAAACTAAGAACAACTTCTAGTGCACAGCAACAGAACAAAGGCATCTAGAGAGTACACCGAACAGACACCCTCCCTAACAGTTTCCTCTACTTTTTAAAGGAGCCCAGACACCCGCCCCAAAAGAATTCTGGTTAGAGGGAGCATCCTCACCTGTTGAATTTCTCCTGGCTACTATTGTGGACAAGCAACTTGACCGGGTCCAGGGCAAGGTGGGGCTGTTTGAGAACAGAAGAAAATGCGGCAGCTTTTGAACAGCAGCTACAACCTGACAGACTCCAGGCAGATATGCCTTAGGTGAAAAGCAACAAATATTAGAAAACAGAGTTGTGCCATCAGCATGCATTAGTCCCTTATATTTGTGAGGAGTTGTCAGTTCATATCTTTGATGGACTGTGGGAGAGAACATTGAATACAGTCTGGTACCCCAGGATGCTGAGCCCTCTACGGTTGACGAACAGACCTGAGGCTTAGTGCAAGACTAAAACACTAGGGAGAGGAAGTGGATGATGTAGATACGTATGTCTGTCATACAAGATCTGAAAGCCAAACCAGATGAATGTTGTAATTCAAAGGGTGCAAGGGAAGGGCCCAGGACAGACAGCTGATGACAAGCTCCCAAGGACCAGGCAACAGTGTTGGGCAGGAAGCACTCAGCCACCCACAGGATTCTCTGAAAAGTGAAGAGGGAGTTGTCTCCTAGAGGGTAACATGCTGGGTAAACTGTTTCATGTGCTTACTAACACCATGAGTCAGGAGCATGGAGACTCTTCAGGGAAGGTTGGTTGTAGGATCTGGAAGCAGAGCTGTTGCCTTTGAGGTATTAGTTCTGTTCCTTGGTTTGCTGCAAATACTTTGTAAAGCTCAGTTATTTTTGTATTGGTTTCCCCATCCGTAATGTGAAAATTGATAGTATTCCATGCTTTGCAGAAATTTGGAGATACTAATGAATTAAATTGCTTAGCCATCTGTAGATTGCACATGATCTAGAAGCATAATGTTTTGTTCTACAAAATCTGAGAAAGTTTCTTTCACGGGAACAAGCTTCTCATCCTACTGTAAGATGTAAAAAGTATGAAAAAGGATGTTGTTTGCTAAATATTACTTCTCTAAAAGTTGTAAGCCATGTGAGACTGTGGAGGAGGAGGATTTGACCAACCTTTTACAAAGTGTTTGAGTCAGTGATATAAATTAGCTTTGGGAAATTACTAATTCTCATCTAAATTAAATAAATTTCTGACTATTGCCAGGAGCATTAAAGCTAGAGCCAGGTCATATGTAATACTCCTTCATCCAATCAAAAGCAGATCAAAAATGCCTAAGTAGCATTTTTATAAATAACAACAACGGAAGATTAGATTTTCTACAGATTTATTCTTTTGGGCTATAGAGGATACATGTATATCTGTGTTGACTGTGTGTCTGAATTGGCAGACAACACATTAGAGGCTGGTTTCCTTGCCAACCAGTGCTTAAATGTAATGTTTCCTACAACAAAACAACAGTAAAAGTGTGTGTGGTTTGTTTGTTTTTTTTTTTTTAACTCTCCAAAACCCCATTTGTACGACATGATTGGAACCTGCCTTACTATTCTTAAGTCTTTAAAAACAAATCTGAAATAAAAGGCACAGTTCTTCCCTGCAGCATGGGCTCTTAGACTGTTCACCTGATATTTTGCTTTGATGACTTTTCAAGACTGAAGTAGGTAGACTTGTGGATCAAGCATGAACTCAAGATCAGGCTACTGAGGTTTTTACTTTTTGCTATGGAATTATGGTATTATACAAATCATGTGGCTGTGCTGACTCGAATTCCTGCCTGTGGATGACCTCTTCTCCTCTCACCCCAATTAAAGAGGAGGGGGGAATGTAAGAATAAATATATGCATGTTGTAAAATACTTCTCAAAAGCATTCAGATGACACGTACTGTAGCAACACATTGGAATAAGGTTTTTTTTTCAGTTGTTTACAGTTTTAATGGCTAGTACTTTCTTGGTTTTCTGTCTGCATTGGTCTGGTCACAGAAGAAAGCCAAGCAAATTGTGTGCACTAACTCCCAGTGGTTGATTCATGGCTGCTGTTTGAGGTCAGGATTCTTTCCTCATTCATGTATTTCTGCTATCCGGTTGAGCTCCCTGTTCCCAAACTGGCAAAACAGATACAGATACCTCAGGTCACTCAGCTTCCTTGTCATTTAGCATTTTCACCAAGCTGAAGCACAAATAACAATTTTACTCCCACGAGTAAATAAATGCTAAGTCAGTGTCTGGTGATTCCTCTGAAACCTCAACATGTCTCGTAGCATGACTGATAGATTTGATTAAATGGCACCCATAAGACTGTTGTTGCAGAAGAATGATTAAGCCTAAATTATCTGAATGAGTCTGACTCAGGATATAAACAATGCAAGAGCAATTGAGAGACCCTGAATCATGAACTGTGACATGATATATCCTGAAGTTCAATAAGCTAATGGTGCTATTAATGACTAAGCTAAAGCAAGCAGAGGTTTTGTTTGCTTCTGATTTCATGTCTTCCACCCTCAGTCTCTGCAGGTGGCTAAACATACAAAAGTACTTATGAAGCAGGTGGGGGGGTGGGGAGGGAAATACAGAAGAGAAGAAAGTAGGAGCAGGGAAGCAAAGGGATTTATGTTTTTGTTTACATCTGGAAATTTTCGTAATGTCCCTAGGGTAATGGCATTCACAGTGAGAGAGGGAGGGAGGGAGGCCCACAAGCTCTTGTGGGGGAGGGGAATAAAGAATAGGGGGCAGATAAGGAAACAAAAAGCAGAAAATTAAATACAGCCAAGGGAAAGAGGACATTTTCTAGACAGGAAAAGGAAAAAAGAAGAGATGCGGGGGTGGAAGGAAAGAAGAGCTGTCCAAATGGTTCTCAGGATTCTTTATTGTCTCTCCCAGAAATACTCTTAGCAGTACTGGCAGTAGTGCACAGAGGTTCCTATAGGGCAAAAATAAGCCAGTCAGTAGATCATTTACGGATTGTTCTCCCGAATAATATACAAGAAGAATCTTACCTGAAATTTTCACATTTATTGGCACAAAAGAATTTATTGATCAAAAGTAGGCAATTCTCCCTCCCTTTTAGTATATGATGATGACAGGAGAAGCTGAATAGCTTGCTCCCTTGGGAAAACCATGTTATTTCATAATAAATAAACTGAAATTTTAGTGACAGACCTGACAGAGGGTTTTTATCTTATTTTCATCATATCTGAAAGAGAGAGGAAGAAACGGAGTTAAGTCTCTCTTATTGTTTTCCTTAAATTAAATGAAAGGAGGGGGGGGAGGGAGAGAAGAGCCCACTGCTGAGCAACTAAGTTATCCTTCCAGTCATTTCTATGGCAAATGAAAGTGCTTCTCAAGGATAAGTAACCTAATGAAACCTTATGCAGTGGTCATGGAGAATTGCTGCCAGAACCAAAGAGAAGTGAGAACAAAGGACTGAATATTAATGAAAAATGTCATTAGGTGTTTCAGTGTAACAAGCAGGTTGTTTTTCCTGATGCATAAATGGTAATTTCATGGAACACACAGTTGTGACAAGCGGTTCATCTTTCCTTAACTCGGTGTCCTTTAAATCATGACAAAACTTAATACTAAGGGGAGGAGAATGCTCAGTCTGCTGTTAATGAAAAATGCTAGTAGCCAGGTCCTTCTGTTTGCCTTCAAGTTGGCCATGAATATATAAAAATGTTGGCTATGCATGAAGTCTGAGGACATATTCATAATGTGGAATTGTCTCTTTTTATTAGTATTTAAATAAAGATGAAACTACCCTGCATGACCATGTGCAGACAAAATGAACAGTGAGAGAATCTTTTTTAGTTTTTCTGACATTAGATTTACCTGATTAAAAGCTGACCAGATATCAAAACCATAAAGCACTCTGTAAAATTAAAACCCTTAATGGCTTCATTAATACTGTGAACTGACATCAAGCTTCAGGCACATGACTTTAGTGTACCTTGGCATCTAAAAAGGTGCTGTCTGGGGAGCAGAGAAGCAGGGAGAGCTTGCTTCAGAACTGCTATCACTACTGGTATGCTTAGTGTCACGATATAGCAGGCTATCAATATCTTTACTTGTTGGAAGTATGGGAGTCTGTCCCCTTTAGTGGTGGAAAGCAGGGCTTTACTTGGCACAACCTTTTCAGACGTGCCGCATGTAAGCGATAGTAACAGCGTAAGCTCGCTGGCTGCTGTTGGCATGAGTTGTCCGACTGCCACAGGGCTTGTTTGCATAATCTGTGCTGGAAGACTCGTCTTCAATAGAGCAGTCACTCCTGCAGTAAGTGGTGATTGTTTGGTTTTTTGACTAAGCTTTACAAAACTGGGAGTCTCTTTTAATCTATCTGTATATGCAGTGGGGTGGGCCTTAATCCAAACTGGATCTTGAGGAACTAAACCAAAAGCCAAATAAAGTCCGAGTGCCGATAGTCTTATTGGTTACTGATCAGAATCACCAACCTGCAATAGTGCTACTCTGGGCATCTCTGCAGAGGAAGATCAAAAGGAAGTTGAGAATTGGAAGTAGATCAGACTAAATTAGAGGAATCAAAAAAGGCTGCTTTTGAAGTTCAGTTTGTGTCTTAGGAAATGATGTTTTTTAATTACCATGTCAATGTTGTGATAGCCACTGGAAAATTGAATTAGTACACAGGATATTTGGAAATCTCCATGGTTTTCAGAGAAGAGATACAAAATATTGGAACTCCACTGGGATGAAGCTATGCTGGGTCAGCCAATATCCAGCAGGCTTGAAAGCCAACCATATCATCTGCCCTGTGGTTTTCCTTTCAAGTGTTTTCAAGTTGGGTGTCCAGTAATTGATCTGGGGTGCCAGCTGCATCAAGGCAGAGAGTGTCAACATGCTTCAAACACAGCATACACACAGGGTGACAGAGTTTGGAAAACAAGAAAAAGGCACAGAATTCAAACTGAAATTTGAACTGGTGAATGTCCAAATCTGGTTTTGTTTTCTCAGCGTGAGATGCACTGACTGGACAGCATAGCTCCCTATGAACACCATGTTGCATTTATTAGTAGCTAAGTATAGACTCCTCTGGGGTTAGATGAGTTGTGGGCGTATCTTTCTGTTCTCAGATAAACAGTGCTCTTCTAGGCCAGTATCCTCATGCTGACAAAGTCCCCTTGTGCTGTAAGCAGTTTTAATTATGTCTCTTGCTGTATTTAATTGTCTGGTTTACTACCACTGACAAGCAGGCAGGTTTGTATATATATAGTTGCCATCTGATTGAGTACTCTGGATGCGGTGTCCATGTTTGTGTGTGTATTTAGAGCAGCTAAGTATGTATAGGCTTCCCAGATCTCTCTGCCTAGCAACAGAGATTTTTGGGAGCAGACTTTCTATCCATGGTTGAGGAGGACTAACTTAGGGACTATGTAAGTAAGTTGAATGTATAAAGTCCATCAGATAAGGCAGGCTGCATCTAACAATGCTGATGAAGCTGGCAAATGTCACAGTAAAGCTGAATTCTTACATTTCAGAGATCATGGAAATCAGGGGAGGTTTCTCTTGACTGGAAAAAAGGAAATGGTATACCCGTTCTCAAAAAAGACATAAAGAAACACCTGGCAAACTACAGGTTGGACAGTCTTATGTCTCCCGAGCCCTGAAAATTATGGAGCAAATTCTCGTGGATACCATTTCCAGGCATGTGAAGGATGAGAAGGAGATTTGGAACAGCCAACGCAGATTTTAAAGGTAAATTGTAGGTGATCAACTTGAATGCCTTCTGTGTTGAAATGACTGGCTCTGTGAATGAGGGGAGAGCAGTGAGTGGATTTATTTTAGCAAGGCTTTCAGTGCTGTCCTGTGTAGTATCTCCATAGTCAACTTGAGGAAATACAGACTAAAATGGATAGAATTACAAAGTGAGACAAAAACCAGCTGAATTATCAGGTTCAAAAGGCCAGTGGGTAGTACTTTGGCTGCAGGCTTGTTATAAGTAATGTACCTTGTAAGTCAGATCTGGGGCTGGCACTACTTAACATCTTCAGCAACAACCTAATCAAACCTAGGGACAAAGTGGGCCCTAGGAGGTCCTCAGGTGACACCAAGTTGGCTGGAGCTGTTGACATGCTGCAAGGTCACAGTCCTTCAGGGGGACCCCTGACACACGTCCCTCCCTGCCATTCAGAAGGCCCCTGGAAAGCTGGAGGGATGGCCTGCCGGGAACTTCAGGAAGCTCAAGGCACAGCCTGGTGCTGGCAGGCCAGTGGCAGCCCCGCCAAAAAGGGGCTGGGTCCCGCTGGGCAAGAAGGAGAGCACAAAACAGGAGTGTGCCCTTGCAGTGCTGAAGGCCGACCACGTCCTGAGCAAGAGTGTAGCTGCCAAGTACAGAGAAGGGACCCTTGCCCTCTGCTCAGCAGCTCGGGAGGCCTCACCTGGAATACTGTGTGCCCAGTTTGGGGCCCCCCAGAACAAGAGCAATATTGACACCCTGGAGAAAGTCCACAGCAGGGCCACAAAGATGCACCAGCGTGGAAAAGAGCAGGCTGAGGGCGTGGACTTGTTCTCTTCAAATACCCACCCCAGGACCATAGAGAAGACCAAGGCAGACTCTTCTCAGAGGGGTATACGGCAAAAGGATGGGAGCCAGCAAGTTGTAGCAAGGGCAGAGTTCTCTGGGTGTTAGGAAAAATGTTTCCCAATGAGGGTGGTTAGTCCCTGGGTCAGGCTGTCCCGACAGAGGCTGCAGAATCTCCACCTCTGGAGACACGCAAGGCTTCACAGGAAGAGGTCCTGTGCCACTTGATCGAGCTTTCAAGGTAGCCCTGCTTGGAGCAGGGGCTTGACTAGAAACTTTCAGAGGTCCCTACCACTCTGCGTTCCTCTTTGAGTCTGTGTTGGGTTGGTTGGTTTGCTTTTAACAGTGAGCAAATCTGGGTTTTTGGACAGGGGAGCCTCTGAATATTTGTACTCTCCAGTACATGTTGTCCGAGTGAAACGGGTGTGTGGCAGATGTAGGCACACGTATCGGCAGATGGGTACGCGTGACAGAGTAGGTTCCTAAGTTCAGCCAGCAGTGTAAGTATCTGTTGTGTCCAAGTATCTGGACATCTGTCTTTGTTTCTTGATATTTTCTAAAGGAGCTTCCTTCCCCTTTTCAAGGCCCTCCTCCTCCTCCTCCTCCTCCTCCTCCCCCTCCCCCCAAGGCTTCAGAAGCCATTCGCGTAAGGGACTATTTATAGTCAGGGTTGTGCAAGCAGCAAAGATGTGGGTAAGGGAAAATCTATTTGCTCATCAAAATCTCTCACCTTGGAGATGAGAAGTTTAGATGATTACACATGCAGACGTATATGCATACACACAGGGGTTATTTTATTTTGACTTTAACATTTGCTGCTGTTGTTAAGTTGTGCCCACATGTCCTTCTCGGGCTTGTATATTTGGTAAAGTTATTTGCAGAGTGGTCCTATTTTCAAGCTTTTGTTAACTTTAAAATATTTTCAGTGAAGTGTAGTTAGATGCAGTGATGTTCCAATATTTTGTATCCTTTTAATTCCTTGGGCACGAGTCTTTCCAACCCTTTCATCATGCTCACTCCTGTTTCCCTGACTTCTTGAAAAATTTGCTAAAAGCACTGTTTATTTCTGTAACCCGTAAAGGAGTTTGCCATTTTTCTTGTGGTTTAGTGAGAAGGAAAAAAAAAAGAGGTCGTATAAACATAACTCCATTTAAAAAAGAAAAGCAAATGCACCAGCATGTTGTAATGAGAGCTATTAAAATAATTAGTCCCTATCCTAGGATGATTGTAAAAGAAAATAAGTAATGAAAGTGAAACAACTGGATTATAAAATGAACAACCAGCATAAAAATTGAATGAGTCAAAAGTTTAAACCAGAATGTGACTGAGTTGCAGGATAGTGTAGGAGGAAATGTAATTGTGCTTATTCCATGGACATTTACTTGAACTAAATGTCTCTGAAAAGTGTCCGAGACGTGCATGTAGAGCTTGTACTTTCCAAAATGTATCACCATATTTGATTTTGGGACAGTCGGTGGGTCAAACTTTGCCTAAGGCAATCACAGCAGCTTTAACAATCAGGTGCTTAGGGGAATGGGATAAAATGTCTGCATTTCTGCTTTGATTTGATCTCACTCCTTATTTTATTACGGCCCGCTGGATAGGTCTGTGTTCACTCGTGCTATAGTGTCCAGTGCTGCCCCACACTGAGAGAAGAAAGATGGGTAATGCTGGCTCACCCCCAGTGCCAGCAGTTCCTTCAGCCTCACGGGTCTTATCAACCACAGTCTCACTCTGGTGCTCCCAGTAAGCCTTTTTGTTGTTGTGCGTCTCTCTCTGTATAATTGTCATACTCTTGCCTTAAAACAGTATCAAACAAGAAAGATATTGTTCTGTTGATGCTGATGGCTCAATATTTACCAATGTCAGAGATGTCACTTTCCTGTAGTGTGTTGTCTGATAACTGTCATAGGCTTCAGTATGAATATTGTAATGAAAAAGCTCTAATCTTGGTTTACATGTGCTGAGAAAACATTCCTGGTAATGCCATGTGAAATTTCAAAGCATATACTGACCAGATGGATATCTTGTCCTTTGAAACATTAAATATTTAAATATAAATGTTATTACTATTTATTAAATACTTTATAAAACAAGTACTTCAGAAATGACCACAACTCTCTTATTCCATCTGATCCTGTAGAAGCCCCTGTTCAGATATCATCTTTGCACTGTCAACCTGTAAAAGTGATTGAGGTATTGGGCTGTAATCAGTGGGTCAAAGCAAGCTAGACCAATCCATGCGCCCAAGATGTCCATCAGTAATCTCATTTTCCCCAAAAACTATATTTGTGCACAGTGTTATGTTCAGTATCTAGCAATAGAATTAAAACAGTCCACTTAGAAAACTCTGTGTGTATCTTTCCCAGCAAATATTTTGTGAAAAAGTGTAGGATCATGCTAGATAGCGTTTCAAGAATCGCACATCAAAATTCCTGAAGAGCCTGAGACCCAAACCTAGAAGGAGATCTATACGGGTCTTATAATTTAGCCCAGATTTTTAAAGGAGAAGAGTGCTTAATCTAATCTTGGGGAAGCCATACTATTAAGAACAATGTTTTCTGTGAGATAAAACAGTCTAGCACAACCACACGCTCTAAATAATGTTTCTTAAATTTTTTATTTCTGAAGATAGAGAGATTATATTCCTGTAATAATACTTATATCTGTGTAGACTTGTCCTGCTTATTCGAGGTCGTCTTTGAAGTTTTCGAAAGCACTGCTGAGTGAGCTTCAGTAAATTTTTGCGTGTCTTGTCTAGGGAAGCAAACCAACTGCGGCAGGTTTAATCAGAGCTAAACCTTGTCTGAGTCAAACGGAGGCTACAAAACCGAACATGCTGGACAAGTTACAGCAGAGTTAAGGCCTGTTCTTTCAGCTGTTCCAGGGTGTGGTGTTTGGGGAGGGGGAGAGTGTCTATACACATACTTACACGGACTGTATAAAGTATCCCTAGTGCGTAGGAGGCTGGCAGTCATCCTGTATCTACTTGCCTATGTGACCTTGCTGCCAGGGAGATTTGCTTCTGGGGATGCTCTGTTTAGCAAGGTATACCAGACACCAGAGGGACAGGCAACGAGAGCTCAGCAGTGGGCTGTTGTTGAGCTGGGTTGCAAATAGTGGGCTGTGAATTAATCCAAAGATTTTCAAGTGTCACAAAAGGCAAATACTCATTGGTCTTTGGTGCCTGTTGCCCAGTTGCTTGGCAGAAAGCCAGAGAATCTTACTGGGATCATGGTTTGTAAGATAAAATGAGAAGCCCTATTTAATTTAAATTGACATGTTTCTTTCAAAGTGCTGTACTTTCCCTATTATTTACATTCAGTCTAATCCTGTGGCAAAATCAGCTCTAGGGGAGGTAGCTACAACCACACTGACATTTACATTTCATTTGTTTATACTGGATCTGAGGTTATGTCTGTGAATTTTACCCGTGGCTGCAGAAGATGAGAATAGCTTTAGGAAAGAGTCTGCACATTGATGAAAGAGTAGGATATGTGCTTTCCATAACTGTATTCCTGACTCATTATTCACAGCACAAAGAATTCTCTTGTGGCTTTCCACTTCTTATGTGGTTGGTGTACCACTCCCACCTTCCAAAAGTCTCAGCCACTCAAATGCATAATTTTCTAAAGTATAGGCTGTAAAATGAAAGGTTACATTTCGGTTCCACAAGTGAACCAAGTTACCTGGCAGTTTTGGAAGAATGTAGGTGCGCGTAATGGTTCAGAAATTAGACACAGAAAACCCCACCTTAAAATGACCTAACAATAAAGTTCAGATTTAAACCCATTAACAAGAGAGAATTCAGAAGCTGATACTCTAATCCATAATTCCACCCACTGTCCTGCAGTGCATGTTTTACCATATATAAGATCAGCCAGTACCCTAAGGGGGCTGCAGATCTAGGGTAGTAGAAGGGCGAAGTAAATACTATCAGGCCTGTTAAAACTTTGGGTTTCTTGACCTTTATAACTTTCACACTTTTCTCAGTGAATGCTTAATTTGTGAGTAGGCAGGGAGTGCTAAACCAAAACATTTTATTTGCCGAGATTATTTTTTCATGCAGTACTCTAGAGAGTGTTTATTATCTCTGTTACCTTGTAAGTAGGATACCTCACAGTTTTGATTTTCACATTCCCATGAGTTAGGGAAATAACTTTTATCCTTGTTTTATGACTGAAGAACTGAGGCACAGGGGTTCTGAAGGTTCAAGATGCTAAGCACAGTTACCTTCTAGAATAGCTAGCTTTCAGCCTTTTATGGGCTAATAGGCCTTCAGTACCCTTAAGTTATACTAGAAAAATATGTAGGCTCAAGGAACTGACCCTGAGAACTCTGTACTGCTGGTATGAGAAGAGCTCTGAATTACTCATTTCTCGGTAACATATATACAGGGGCTGCATGAAGGAATGGAGCCCTACATCAGGATGGGGCCCTAAATGAGGATCATGAGTTTGCTCCAGTGTCCTGATGACACAGCTGTGGTGCCCACAGCAACTCTGCAGAGTGTGTCCCAGAGCACCCTGCTGTGGCGAAGCTCTTGCTGCAAGCAGTGTGGTGGAGAGGGCAGTCCTGTCTCCTGCCACAGGGAAAAGCTGGATGCCTGGGAAGCTATTTTCTGCAATTGCGATACAAAACAGAGAGAGCTCATCCGATGACCTGTAAGCAAGAGTTAATGTGGTCCGATCCCATGCTAGTAGGTGGGATTGGATATGTAAATGTCTGGATGCCGCTAAGATTTTTGGCATGGTAGCCTGGTGCAAAGCTGAAGGCGTGCTATTGACAAAATGTTGGAGGTTATTCACAGGTATTGATTGAATTTGTCATTTTTAATGGAACATCTGTACTTTTTCTTTGATGTTTTAATAGTTTACCATAAACATATACATGAAATAATTCAGTAAATGCAACAGAAGTACTTTGAGGAAAAACTAACAAAATGGAGGAGCCTTGAGATCTGAGTCCAACCAGTAAATCAACAAGGCTACTTTGAAAGTCTCTTCAAAGAGCCATTTCACTGATTCTGAAATTAGTCCTGTTTTGCTGCAGAGGTGATGGGAGCATATCAGTGAGGAGCTTGATTAGTCTGGAAAAGAGCAAGTACTGGCGTTTAAGGCCATTTGCACATCAAAACTCTTCAAGTGGCTTGTTAACTGGATGTATTGGAAATAAAGTAGAAGTACATGGAATCAAAACAAATAATCTGTAGCCTGTTATCTGCCATTACAACCATTCTGCTTCCACTTTTATTGCAAACTGAAAATGCCTGTGGTGTTATTCTCTCACAGGTGTATTATGGGTCTTGTTTAGACTGTGAATGTGCATTGAAGTAACTGGGAGAACATGGACTCTTCTCCCCGGGAGAGGGTACTCGAGCAAGGTGTTTGTGAGTAGGTCAGAAGCCAGATCCAGATGCTAGCAGGGGCATAACAAGACAGTGGTGTCAGAATTGCTGTGCTTGCATCCCTCCACAGTGAAGAGAAGAAAACAGATCCTACCCAAGGACAGACCCCAGTTGCATGTCAGACTGAAATGCTATTAGCATGGGCCAGGCACGTGTCCATTGTGGACTGTGTGTGGTCTACAGGCTATGAGTTGAAGCTCAGAAGTCACCCTGGCTATTTCAGTAGACATAAGAGGTTGTGACAGTTCCAGACTCTCCTGAAATCCAGACTTGACTACTTTCCATACTGACAGCAAGACTAGAGGGACTGCAGCTCCGTCTGGAGCCTGCCTTCCTAAGCAGACCAGGTCTTGTATGCTCTAGGAGAGTAGAGTAGGCTAACTTACGCTGGAAGTCTAAAGCTGCCTGAACAAAGTAGGCTGTGGAAAGGCAAACTGTGCTAACAAGCACGTTCTTTAAATAAAACGGAGACATAACCAACAGATGTTACTGGCAGTTCTGTAAATGCACTCTTTGCTTTTCTTCCAGTTTCAGGGAGTATGCTTCAAAATTGAGAGCTGAGTTTCATGAAGACCATGTGGCCACGATTTATCCCATAGTCTTTTCTTGTTCAGTGTCCCTGCCGCTGTTTCTCGACTGGCTGTCACTGTGTTACAGCTGACAAGACTAAATTTCAGTGGTGCCCTTCACTTTTTACGCATTTTTTGTGAGGAAAAGTTATGAAGTATCTTTTTTGAAGGGTAAAAATACTGTATCAATGAAGAAATAATAAATGTATGTACAGATGGGAGCTATGTATACAAAAATGTTGATGTATCTGTACATTTATTTTTGCCTGTAGGGCTTTTAAAAAATCTATTTATTTTAATATTAGGCTGAAGTAGGAAAATAAATGGTAGTAGAAGCAAAACTTGAATCCACAGAAATTTTTTTAAAGAGATTGATTTCTGGGCGGTGAATAAACATTTCTGATTTAAGGTGGATTTAATTAAAATATGAATTATAATGACCTTCAAAACGATGTTTAAAATAGAAGCATCCATTGATCTTTTATGCACAGAACACGATATGATGCGTCTTATATACACACAATATCATAAATGTATAACATTCATCAAGTTGGTAGGATGTTTAATCTCTGAAAACAGTTGTTATATTTAACATTAATGGGTACTAGGACTGTTGCCCAGACTTATTTGTAATTTAGAAGGCAGATAAACTGCGTTATATACACACATAGTTCCATACTTAAAATTAACTTTATATTTTTGAAAGTATGTATTGATTATTACAATTTCATTGCCAATAATGAAAACCAGCTTTAGAACACTTTTTTTTTTTTTTTAAAAAAAAAGCACACAAAACCCCCAAGCTCTTCTGTTTCTGGGTCCTTGCATTTGGAAGAGCTTTATATAGACAAAGAAGGGAGTTACTGTAATGTGTATTTATGGTCTTCTCTAAGAAACCATATATGTTGCATTGTTTCCTGATGACAATAAGGAACTGGTGCATTTCTGTGGGTAGCCTTCAGTATTAATCTGAGAAAAGGTATATATTGTATTCAAGTTGCATAAAAAGGGATGTTTCTATGAAGACCTCTAAACAAAGCTCACTGGTTATATCATTCATTCACTCAATCACTTTCTCCCTTTGGTTTCCCCTGATTATTTAGAAAAAGCTGTAGTTTTAGATACTCTAACCTGGTGTTATTCAGCTGCTTTGGCTTCTACTTTGAAAGTCAGTTAACAGACATTTTAGCTAGATTTCCAATTTGGTCATTATAATTTGGTTTGGATTAAGCTGTAAAATTGGAACTACATAGGGTGTGTATGTAGAGAGATTGTCAACTAATGTAAATCATTGTAGCTAAAGTCAACAGAACTACACCAGCTTGCACTAGCTGAAGAACTGGCCCATGAAGTCTGTAACACAGTTATTAAAAAGCGACTTTACCTGGTCTTGTGCTATCATCATGTAAAACCTATCAAAATGTGAAAAATGTTGCGGGTTTCTAAACCTATTTCTTTGTATCTATCTATCTGTTTGTCTCTCAAAGCCTTTGAGTATTAAATTGCAGAACGAATATCACAGTGGCCCAATTTAACTTCAGAACAAGGAAATATTTTGAATTCTGGAACTGCTGTTGGTCATGTGAGACAGTTGCGACAAGTAATGTCTCTTTAACATTTCAGTGGGCACCCTGTTCACAGCTGTTGCAAGGTACAAAATACATTGCATCCAGACTCTGCCACCTGTTGTAGGCAATTTGGAATAGAGCAAGTTAATGGAGATACAAGAACACGTTTTGCCTACTTGCAATGATATTATCTGCATTTCATTTAGCAGCCACTTACAGCCTTTCTTTCATGTCACTGTTTTCTGAGATAAACCTTTGTTTTTGTAGCAGTGAGAATAGGTTAGTAAATTGAAAATTTGTAGGTGCTTTTTCCCCAGTCCTTTGTCCCTTTTTCTTTCTTAGCTGCATTAGGTCCAGCCCCAGCTGAACGTCTTTGCTTCTAAACTAAAAGTGAGCTTTGGCAGCATCCAGGCAGCATCTCTACTTTCACCTCTGCAAACACTGTCTTCTGGGAATGGGAGGGAAAGGGGCACTGATGACCGTCTGCTTTCTGTTCAGCTCTGCTCAGTTAGGTGTAAGACAAACAGATCTGTGTCACTCAGAGAGAGTATGTGAGAATTGCTGATGTATGAGTAATAACACTCACCTGAACAAAATTCCCTCCCTTGAAATCCTTCCCATTCCTGAAGGTCTTCTGAGTTCTGGCCAATGTTTTCAGAGAAGCCAGAATGTCCTGCCTCCATTTCTCTTTGCTGAGTCTGTTACCCCTGTAGGCATCAAGCCCTTTGTCATATGGACTTTCTTTTAAACCAATTTATATATTTTTTTATTTTCCTGAAATCCTGTGGGATCTGACTGGTCAGGAGAGTGCTGGGAGGTGGTCATTAGAGGTCAGTGACTAAAGCTGGTCATCACCTGTGGCCTGTTACAGTAAGGCTGTTTCAGCTGGTGGCCCAGCTTTGCCCTCTCCACCATGGTCAAGTTTTCCACCACAAAGTAGTTCTAATCCACACTGCTTCCTGGCTATCAAAGTACAAAATATATTCAGAGCATCAAATAGAAGCTGTACATTGATGGGCAGACTGTCCCAGTATCCCTAACCTTTTGTCACTGCATCTTTTTTAGCCTGCGAATCGCCTCCAGCTCTTCCTTTTTCCTGTCCTTGCTATATAGACTGGTTCTAAATTTTAATGTGTCTCCAGCCCACTACTGTGAGAATCAGGCTTTTTCATTCTGTCCAGAGAGCTGCAACTTTTGTTCAAGCCCTTCTCTTTCCTCACCTTGATTAATGAAATCTTATTTTTTCTGATCTCCTTGATCTCTTTGTCATAGGTTTCTGAGCAACAGAAAACATAACTGCTAAAATCATCCTTCTCGCCTCTCACAGTTGGATGTGATGGTGATGGCAGTTAGAAAAAGTTGCTCTTCTCTTCTTACCTGATAGAAATCTGTCTCGTATGCAGAAAGAAAATACATTTGTTCATCTCCTCATCCCTTAAGTATTGCAGAAGACTGGGGGCGGAAGACCAGGGATACTAGAGTGATTTCCCCTCCTCACCCTCTCCAGCTCCCCTTTCATTCTCATTGTATGTTACTCCTCTTTGAGTCTGAGTTATAGTTGACACTAAGGTCTTACCTGTAAAAGCCAGTCTGGGCTTAGAAATTGCTTATCACTCAGGTCAGTGGGTTATCTTTGTGGATTACAGGTGCTTGAATGAGAGCCTGGATTAACTGTATGGTGGAGACATGCTTACCAACTGCCAGAAGAGGAACAGTCCTGTCTTCTAAGCATAACAGAAGTAGTGTGGCCTTTCAGGACCCATATGGTTTTTTGTTTCCTGTATATCCTGACATTTAGTGCAAAGGACTGTGGTGAGTTTGAAGTGAGATCTACAGAACTAATATAGGGGAGACATAAAACATCCATGAGGTGACAATTTTGATATCTACCCAGGTAGTCTGGATTTGAACTTGAAACCTACAAAAGAAAATCTCATCTGATTGTCTTTTCCCTTTTAAGAGCTAATATTATAGTTTCAGGAGGGGGGCGGTATTTGAAAAATAAATTTACTAATTCAAGGTTTGACCTTTCTGCAGTTTATACCATCAAAATCTTTTACACAGTGAGCTTAAACAAATTGTAATTGTTCGTTTTGGTGACTTTTTTTCCTCAAAGTTATCATCAGTGTCCTAGCTGATTCTTGACAGATAAACCTGAATTAAGCAAAATGCTATAACTGTAAATGCTAAAAAGACTAAAAATCAATCACTAATGCTAAATCGAAATCACAGAATAAATAGCTCTACATTATAAAAATGCTTCCATAATGATTCATAGTTTTCACACTGCTTTGCACCCCAGCCGAAGTTGAGCTGCATTTGATATTTTCATGCAAAACAGTTGGTATAGAAAATGTAATATGGAATCAAACCCCATCTCTCTACATTGGATTGTGTACCATTTCTTTTTTCTCCTCTACAAAAAGGAAAACCTGTCTGTGCTCATGCTGTTATATCTATTATATAGGGTTACTGTTGACATGTAGATAGTCTTTATAATTCATGGGGTGTATGTGTGGCAAGTTTTCCTGTAGGGTCTGATTTATAAGGTGGCTTGCTCTTCCTTCCTGTACCTTGGACATGTCTGCACTTAGCTGATGTGAGTGCTGTGCGTGTTAAAAACAACAGGCATAAACCAAGAGTGTAAGGAGTTGCAACAGCTCGCCTGCAGACAACAGCACTGCTCAGAATCTCTGCAGGGCAATGTGGTTTAATACAAGTGGCTCTCAAATACCTCATACCATCGCACGCTCTCAGCTCCAGCATACTGTACAACACAGCTTTGGCTAGGTATGTAGGAGAGGTTTACAGCTGCCTTTCACAGCACCTATAGCAGAGGAATCACTGTCAATCCACAGAAGTGTTTTGAGATTTCAGAAATAGATAAACACAAAGATGAGAACACATTCAGGGTCTCTTCAGATTCATTCATGATCTTACAAAGGAACTACAGGTATTTAGCAATTGTAGGGATGAAATTTGCCCTCTACAAGAATGCCGCTCTATGTGTGTGCACATGTAACTGACATCGAGTGTGCTTATGACATGATAGCCCACTCTGCTGAGCTTTTATTTAAGATTAGTAGACTTAGGACCTCAATAACTAGTGAATAGTGTAATTAATTTCTTGACAGCGAATCCTTTGTTTCTTGTCCTTATGTTTAAGAATTTATCTGTCACCAGAAGCAGTAAGTTTCTGTCACAGAGGAATGAGTTGGTAGATGGGGTACAGAGCCTATGGAAGGAATATGGTGATTTGACACCTATCCTGGAGTAAAGCCACTAGGCTAAGGGCTGAAATACCTACACTACTCACCCAGGATATGAGATATGGGGCATGTTAATAAAGATGTACTAGCATCCCAGGGATACTTGAGGGGTGAAGGCTGAGACTGTGCAAGTGCACATCTTCAGAGAGCACATGCAGTTACTCCTTATGAGCAGGGTATCTTTGATGTCCCAAGGTAGAAACTATGAGTACTAGTGCTTCCCAAACTTTGAACCTGTGGACTACTGTCAGCCCTCATTCTTATGGACACCAGTGTAACCACATAGAACTGACAAACTTGTAAATGTTACTGTTCTGCACATTTTGTGAATCAGCTGCAGAACACATGATACGGCCTTGCAGATCACAACTGGGACCTGCTGTTTTAAAAGCCGATCATACACCGTGTTGCCTGGCATAACAAAGAGTGTATATGAGCACACTGTACTTGGTGTACATATGCGTAGATGAGTAGGAATGCAGGACCAGCAGGCAGCATCTGGGCAACTGAATCCTCTCTTTCTTGCTATGGCAGGCAACCATACAGTAGATACTAGTTCAGAAGAATCCATAGATCATCCTGTGTCACCAGACATCATAATTCTCAACACTTGTGAGAAATTTAAGATTGTGGTAAACATCTAAAAGCTGCACCCGTAATATGTCACATGCAGAAAGCAGGAGAGTGGAGGACATTACTAGTCTTCCAGGTCTGTGTGCTAGCAAAATATTTGTAAAATTAACTCCTGTGTGATCCCAAGAAGCTGATCATGCCCTAAATTACTGTTGGGGCAAATAAAACCCCTCTGATCCCTGCTAATCTGACTTGGAGGACAGATGTCCTCCTGATCCTAAATCTGATGAATGGCTTAATCCTTTGTATGTGAGCAGGACACCATTCATCTGAGAATTTTACGTCACTAGAAACACAGCTGTACTCTGTTTACATCCTGTGTTGTGTGTCATCCCTTTTCCAGAAGCCAAATGATAGACTAAGGAAGGAAAAGAAATTTCCTTTCTGGTCCACACAAGTTAAGAGTCTTGAACTGTGAAGTTAATACAAGTGTAGTGCAGGAACCCAGCAGTCCAGGCTCTGAAAACTCTTTGCATATGCTTGAGGACTGGATTTCCTAGGAATCACATCACAGAATTAATTTCCTGCTTTTAGGAGTTCTCTTAATTTAATTTACAATCCTTTCTGTAAGTATGTCTTGCTTCCTACATTTCTTGCTCCCATGGCCACATTTACAAGGCTTTTTCAGAATTTCATTCCTGAGTAAATAAAACCTAGTCCACTTTCTAGTCCAGATTTATTTGTGACCAGTTTATTGCAACAGATGAATCTGCCAGACCAAATGCTGAGAACTTCTGAGATGAAATAACCCTGGATCTTTTTCCATATGTACTTGCACCCAAGCTAAATGATTAGTTCAGATATGTAAAATTTTACAAATTTTAAAGTCTCTGTGATGTCAAAACACCTGCAATTTTGAGTGGGAAGATTTTGAATTGAAAACAAAAGGTAGGCCTCGCAGATCTGGTGTATCTGTTCCCTCAATTCTCAGCAAGTGCTGAGTTCCAGTAGTCTCTGTCATGTCACTGTGTTTTCCACAGTGCCATGTCATGGCTATTTTATATAATTTCCTTAGACAGTATCTGCCAGTAAATGCACTTACTTTCTCTTCAACTGTTTTTAACCATTTCTAATGTATTTACTAGTGTTTCTCACTGCTGTAATTGTTTCTTTTGTCCCTGAAATTGTCCACTGACTTTAATTAAACCCATGAGCTTAGAGAATTTGACAATTTAATTCTTTTAAATGCAGCCTTATTGCCAAGCAGGGTTTCCCTGCAGCCCTCCCAGCTGTCGTTTTTATAGAGGAAACAGCTTTGGGTGTCATATCGTTAACTGCATTCAGGTACTTTTCTTCAATGGGCATGGCATTTAGCAATAATTGAAATGAACTAATTTAAATGACCAGCTAGTGAAAAACAAATACAAACTAAGCCTGGTCTAAATAAAAACACATTCTTCAGCATAATCACTCTTTAAAAAAATCTAATAATTAATCAAGGCCAGTTGTACAAAAAAAAAATAATCTGTACAGATCTGTATGATCTGTAATTGCCATGCTTAAAAAGAGGGAGTTCTACAATTTGGAATTTTTATTTTCTTTTTTCACGTAGGATAAATATTATATCTCATGATCCAAATCCTTTATGTTTTCTGTAGAATACTTGAAGTGAAACAATGCATCTTTTACCACTGAAAACAGAATAAATGGGTCCCTGAAGGATTTATTTTAAGTCAGATGCATTTGTCATTCTATATTGATAATCTCTGCACTTCATTATCATATTCAACTCACCATTTATATGCAGATGACACAATCATTTATGGTAATAGATTATACTAGAAGAAAGCTTAATATTATCTTCAAGCTGATTTAAATGAGCTTTAAGATCATCTGGCACAATCTAAATTACTATTAAATATTAATGAAACAAAGATCATATTATTTGGCTCAAAACAGAAGTTGGGTAAACTGAACAACTGGCAATCAATGCGACCTTGGAGACAGTTAGCAAATGTCAATTGTGAAGAATATGGATACATCATTTTTCATCGTATGACTAAACTATTGATTAGCTGTGAAGATTTGAAAGAAAGCCAAGAACTTTATTTGGGATCAGAAAATTTGTTGACTTAGGGGAAAAGAAAAGATTTGTTTTCTTGCATTTTCAGTTTGTATTATGTACTTTGAGTTTTGCTGATTGCTGCATAATGTTTGTTAGGAAAGATAAAGCATTTTTAACTTGGTTATCTAGGCAAATTTGCTTTGAATTATACATTTCATAAACATCACTGTCTGTCATTTTAGCAACAATTGATAAAAAAATAGAAAACCGTCAACATTTCATTCGTATGTTATCCTACTACTCTCTCCCTCCTCCTATCCCCTATCTTCAGATAAGTTACAATCTTCATTTTTCCACATTTTCTGAAATAGAAAAATTAATAAGAAAGCTAGTATCTCTACTTCTTCATCTGGAACCATATGGCTGTGAATTTGATAAAGCGAGTCAGGAGATTCAGGTAGATGCAGTATTTGTATGTGTTTATTTTTACATAGGTCTGATCCAGTGATGTCCTGGGCATGTTCTAGCAGACGCAGATGAATTCAATGGCAGTTTATGTCAATTCCCAAGATGACAGATAAGGGACTTAGTACTTTCAGGAGATGTTCTCATTCTTAGAGACTAAAGTTTATAATTCCAGAGTGAAAAGGAAAAAAACATTGACCTCTGTACTGTTTAGTTTATTAAAAATGCAGACAACCTCCTGCATTTAAACACTGGAAATCCACCTCCTTTTTTGTGTAGCAAAATGTGTCACGCTAATACATCCATTGTCCCAGAAATGCCATGTCTTTTGACACTATAATGAATCTCATGGTTTGAGATAATGTTTGTTGTTACCCTCTTTCTGTGCTAGACATAATCAAGAGCAGTGTGGAAATGTTTTCTGTTCAGGGCATCTACTATTTCCTCTTAATATTTTGCTAGGCTGTGCTGCATCAAGCTGGGCATGGTTTCCTTTGAGCATTTGTGTTTAGGAAAGGGGTCACAGCCATTTATTTGACCCTTATCTGGATTTTGCTACTCTCCCGCTAAAGAGCTTCCACATAGTGTCAGGACATGGAGACAGCCGTGGTTAGACCTCAGCTGGTAACTCAGCCCCACACAGCAGCTCGCTGACTCCCCCCTGGTGGGATGGGAGAGAGAATGGAAAGAATAAAAGTGAGTGACTCACATTCTCCACCCCTTATTGCATACCATTTACATCATGCTCAGGTCCAACACTATCCAATACATCCTCATCAAGCACCACCCCTCTTCCCATCCTTTGATATAATACACAGATATCATTCCCTTAGTTTATGGACCACCCCTGTAAAATGTCTTTAAAACATCCATTGAGTTAATTTAGTCCATGACTTTGGGCTCCATCTGTTATGGTGGTCACTCAGGACAGGAGAGGTTGTGTGTTGCAGGGAGTTACTCGGCACCAAAGCCAGCACAGGTCAGGTCAGTGCTGCACTTGCACTGCTTCTTCTAAGGCTTGTCCGCCATTGGTTCCAGTGATTCCTGCTATAGTAATTCCTATAACATGCAACTCAAGTCATGGGTTACAACAATTTAAAGGTATTTCCATTACAATCTCCACCCCTGGTCCCTTTGGACCAGACCATAGGGTTTAACATTGCAATGAACTGCTCCCCTTGCCCATGCTCTGGCTTGGACTTAGCCACAGACTGCAGTCCCTTAGGTGTCTGCGTGCTGCGGCATAGACTTACCCACAGCCACAGTTGCCTTGAGGTGCACCTGTTCCAGCGTGGCCTTCTCCATGGGCCACAAGGCCTTCAGAGATAGACCTGCTCCAGCGTGGCCTCACCTGGGGGCTGCAGTCCATCCAGGGGTGTACCTGCTCTGTGTGGGCTTATCCATAGCCACACAATTTGAGGTGCTCCAGCATGACCTCATGCACAGCCACTGATGCTTCAAGGCGCACCTGCTGCAGCATGGACTTATCCACAGCCACGGATGCTTTGAGGGGTACCTTCTCCAGTGTGGACTTATCCTTGGGCTGCAATCCCTTCAGAGGTATGCCTGCTGCGGCATAGATGTAACCATGGCCATGGATGCTTCGAGATGTACCAGCTCTGGTGTGGACTTATTCATGGCCACAGATGCTTCGGGGTGTCCTGCTCCCTCACGGACTCATCCACAGGTCACAGTCCCTTTGACTCAAGTTCACACTAGAGTTCCAGCCTGTCCAGTACAGCAGCACAGAAATGGCAGCAATGCCCTGGCCATCTGCCAGCCTAGGCGCATCGCCATTGCTGTTATCAAAATGTTCCCAGGCACAGCAGAGTAAGATGATAAGCAGTACAGCAAGCAGAAAAAGCAAAAAAACCAGCCACTAATGAGCACTAGACTCTAATATACAGTAAGGCAAGTAAGCCCCGGTGGCAAGCACAGGAGCTTGCCGATTAATAGCTAAACAGCAGTAACAGCTATAAATTCAATCTAGTACATTCCATTCAAACCTGTTGTTATCTCAAACCCTTCAAGCCCCATATTGGGTGCCAAAAAGGACTGTTGGGGTTTAACCCCAGCTGGCAACTAATCCTCACACAGCCACTTGCTCACTCCTGCCCCGGTGGGATGGGGGAGAGAACCGGAAGGGTAAAAGTGAGAAAACTCATGGGTTGAACTAAAGACAGTTTAATAAGTAAAGCAAAAGCCGTGCACACAAGCAAAGCAAAACAAGGAATTCATTCACTGCTTCCCATTGGCAGGCAGGTGTGCAGACATATCCAGGAAAGCAGGGCTCCATCACACATTACTTGGGAAGACAAAATGCCGTAACTCCAAATGTCTCCCCCCTTCCTTTTTCTTCCCCCAGCTTCATATGCTGAGCATGATGTTATATGGTATGGAATATCCCTTTGGTCAGTTGGGGGTCAGCTGTCCCAGCTCTGTCCCCTCCCAACTTCTTGTGCACCCCCAGCCCGCTCGCTGGTGGGGGGGTGTGAGAAGCAGAAAAGGCCTGGACTCTGTGTAAGCACTGCTCAGCAATAACAAAAACATCCCTGTGTTATCAACACGGTTTTCTGCACAAATCCAAAACATAGCCCCACACTAGCTACTGTGAAGAAAATTAACTCTATCCCAGCCAAAACCAGCACAGAGACCTACTCTGACAGCAAGAAAATATGCAGGGAAAGAGGAAGGTGCAGACATTTGATTTGTATATTTGGGAATAAGGCAGGTTTAGAGGGTCAGAGCAGCTGGGGAACTGTAGGCCAGGACAGAAAACTGAGTTAAAAAGGACAGTGAGGACTAGGATAATTTGACGGGTCTGGGAAAGTCATTGTGGGAAAATTTGTATAAGTAGGAGGCAGAAGAGTCTACATGAGTGGAGGGGTAGGTACCTTCTGGGGGCACAGGAATTAAGGGGTAAAGAAGAAAAACAGAGGAGGAGAAAGCAATGAAGTAGAAGATTAGTGTTGGAGGAAATGAGGCGTGGGCAACATAAAGTTTCTTGCCAGGACTACCAGAAATTCAGGTCTAAAGGAAGGATTTATTGGGTGATGAGCTGGGATAGTGAATGCCAAATAGTACAATCTGATGTCCAGTTCATTAGCTTACGTGGAGCAAAAGGTCTGGATGGAGCTGCTGAAATTGCGGATGGAAAAAAGAGCAGGGGAGATGTCCCTCAAATGTCCCTGCTGTGGACAATTGAGAAAAGTTGCTGTAATCTCTGTCAGAGCAATTGCAGGGAGGAGGAGATTTGTGTTTTATTTATCTATTTAAAGATATTTTCTAATTCAAAGTTAGCATGTCACATGTTTCAAGTACCGATGCCTTCCCTAGGAGATAAAGTAATCAGGCAGTCTTCTATCAAAATAACTGGTGAATTGTTTTTAGAATTAGCCTTACAACTAATTTCAAAAACTAATTCAGCAGATCTGATCTTTGAATTTCTTGATTAGGCACCACTGTTTTCCCAGTCCACCTAGACCTGTCTTGGCAAGGCACTTAAATCAATTTTCTTGTCCCTTTGTACTGCCAACTCTCGTTGAAAGGATGGGAGAATCCCAAGAAGGAGCTCTGCTCTGAACAAAAAAGTCATACTTTTATATCATCAGTAAAAACCTTGTTCCACACTGTAATCACATCAGGAGGAGACCCTTTTGAGCTTGTGCATGTTACCTAGTGATAATATAAGGTTCCTAATGACTGCAGATACTCTTCAGTGTGATTAATGTTTCTACTAGCCACTTGCTCAGTAGGTAAGAACCAGACCCATGTTGCAGTCACGGGTGCTTGGGAGTGCTGCTGCGAGTTCGGTGAGGAATGAGCTCTGACTTTTGCTGCTTGGATTTGCTAGCACCATTGCAGCCAGATGGGTATGGTGCTTCTGGCCAGAGAGTGATGACGCTGCATTGCATCCCTGGGCTCATTTTGCATTCCCAGAGCTGCCTTTTCTTTTGGGATGTGAACCAAAGGCCCTCCTGCAGGGAGGTTTTCTGTCTCGCCCCTGTCTGATGCCAGGAGACCGTCTTTTTTTCACTGAGTGGACTCTTACCCTCCTGAGTCTGTTACTATTGTTTGTTTTTAAAAAGATGTTCCCTCCACCTCCCAGTGAAGCTGTGGTCACCTTCAGCCTACTTTTTCTTCTAGTTTGGGAAACCTTCCTCTGTTAGAGTCCAGTTAGAAGTCCATTGCTCTATTAGCCAGTCAGCTGTGCTGTCTTACCCCACCCCTATCCCACTTCACCCATACTGGCCTTTTCATTATCTGACCTACCCCACATTCATGTATCGCTGTCTTTAATTATTCCAAACTCTCCTACGTTTAACAATGTATATGCTTGATTTTCCACTTTCATAACTCTTCCCCAAATATTGCACTTTGATTTCCTCAGTGGATGTACTCTGGCTAAGGCTTTTTAAAGCATCTACTTGCTATTGGCGTTCAGGGCTATTGCCTTAACTACCTCCAGTCATTGCACCTGAAAGAAGCACCCTTTCCTGCATAGCCCAGCTCCTCACAGAGCAGTCGGACCCTGTCCTTGCTATGTAGCTGGGAAGCCTGAGCTTTATGGGAAGGGGCAGCCCGTGTCCGACTATAGAGGTAGTGAAACCACCAGGCTGCACCCCCGAGCTCAGCCTGGCTCACCACTGCGTATGAGAAGGAGGCAGTCCCTCCGCTGCCAGCCTCCTGACCTTTCCATTCTGGACTGTCTTACAGTAAATGTTGAATGCTTCACATGAATCTAGAAATCAGAGGAACTTTTGAGGGAGGGGGGAAGATAGAGAGAGGGTGAGTGGGCATCTGGGTAGAGTTTTACTGGGGCTCACATGCCTACTCAAGTCATATATTTTGACAGCGCACTAATGCTCCTCATGCTCCTTTATTATGAAGAAAATGGAAACCTTTTCAGACTGAGTTGCTTAAAATAGGCTCCTAAATCGATGCTTAGGCATATAAATAGAAGAAGTTTGATTTTCAGCAATGCTGAGTATTCTGATGATGCCAGTGTGGAAGAAAATGCTTTGTGTACAAAAGTGCATTATTAGAAAATGTGGAGGTTCAAGAATTGTTATTTACAGACAACCAGTTAGAATCAGAGTAATCTTTTTTTGGGTCAGCTGGGCTTGGCTCATCTTTGGCCTCTGTCTTTCATATTTTTATTGATGATTTGATGTAAAAGTAGTATCTGTTATTATTAGATATTTATGTCTACCATTTGACTCTAACTTTATCATGGTATTGAAATGAGAAAGCAAAGGTCCTTGCAAGTTTCTTAGTACCACCCTTCTGTTGTGTGCTTTGTAGAGGTGAAACGTCTGCTTCCATACCGCACTGGTCCTGTGGCTGATTCCAGCTCTCACAGAAGCTGTGATTCACAAGGCTCCTAGTTTTTACCATAGCAGTCCCTGCAATCCTTTCTAAAGGAGTGCAAGAGTGCAAGAGACATGTAGCTGAAGTTCTTGTAACCTTAGCCTGTGCCTACCACTATCTACACCTACGTCCAGAAGGATGTTTGGTTTGGTTGGTTTTGCTTTTCTTACATAGATTCTGGGGGGACCTCATAGTAGAGCAGTTGCCTTCCCTGATTTCCTTCTATCTCCTCCCTTACAATCTTTATGAAGATTTTCTGTAGAAATTACCCTACTATGAAGTGAGCAGACTGCTGTGAGGATGCACTTGTTTTTACATGCACGCGCCACTCCATGCAATAATGCAGGATGGTGAATACACCAGGATGCCAGATCTAAGCACTGATGAGTACACCCTCATATGTACCTGATGTTATATGAGGTATTGGCATATCTGCCTAAATACAGGTTTTGGCCCCAAAGCTTGGTCACTGAAATGGATTTTTGAGGTGTCTGGGGAATGCTATAAAATTACAACTTTTTTTTAAAGTCAGTGTCACTGAAATTGGAACTATGAAATGCAGTAGAAAAATCAAACCACTCAACAGAGGACTCTTTGCCCTGTTTGTGTGAAAGATAACCTAGTAAAATTGATATATTCCATAACAGCAATTAAAAATACGGGGTTTTTTTTTCATTTCCTTTGGAAAGTGAAAGCAACCTGAGGTAGGTATTGGCAAGTATGAGTCCTAATTTGTTTTCCTCTGAAACTTCTGTTTGGCTCTGATTAATTCCTCTTTTAGGATCATGAAGACTCTATTTCCATTTGTTTTTCGTTTCTTCTTAGAAAAGATAATTTCATACTGCAGCCTTCACTCGCATAAGTAGTTGAATCCATGAGGTTATTTGTATTAGTACAGCCTGCAGATTAGGGTCTTGAAACAGAATATAACCAAATGACTCGTAGCTCAAAAAATTACAATTTTCATATTCTTAGCATAAACTTGTATAGAAAAATCTTATTGTATTCTTTCTGTTAAAGCAAACTACAGTTAGATACTGATCAGCTGACTCATACTCGGGAGCCTAGGTTATTCTCTAGGTAAAGATTCTCATCAAATACAATGTCACAAGAACTTACTTTCTTGATCATATATTGTAAACTGTAAATATATTCTATAGACTCTGTATGTCCATAGAAATAATGGATAAGAGTTCTCTCATATTTCCTTTGTGTGTTTAAAAATGCTCTTATGTGGTATAATTCTGACGATATTTTGTGTTTTACTTGAAGGGGTTTGGGTTGTTTGTTTCTTAAATGTTTAATGGCAAGTTGAAGATAACTTTTCAATGTTATAAAATTTGAAAAAATTTGCAAGGAAAACTATTTCAAGGAAATAACCTTGAAAGTTCACAAAGAGCTTATAAAGAAGATATAAAGAATGTAAAATGTTGTAATAAGATTTATAGTCATTTGCTGAAACCATTTAAATATATTGACCCTTGTGTTAGTGTAGGCCTTTTATTATTAAGTGAATACATGCTTGATTTTAATTGCTTCCTTCATGTAAGAGTGTTTTTATGAACTTGAACTTATAACGATTAACTTTGAAATCTTACATATCATGGGCAGTTGAGATAAACTTAAATTTAGGTGAAAGAAAGGTGAACTGTTTGTGATTCAAACAGGGACATAAACCAGATGATACTGGTTATATCGGGGGGTATAGAGCTAAGCCGTATCCTGGGAGTGACACCACACAGACTGCGGGGCAGGTTTTCTTCTAGCTCAGATCGCTGGGAGCCCAAACCAAATATTTACATCACTGAGCTCAGCAAGAATAAGCCAGCAGACCAATGGCCTGTATTAACGTAGATTCTTTAAAAGGCATAAAGGAGACTATTGCGGGAGTGGTCAGACAGCAAAGTCTAGACCCCTGAACTCTGCCACTGGCTCCGCGTGTGTTATTGAATGTCTCGGTGCTTCTGGTTTCTTTTTATGAAACGAGACTAATATTTATTTCCTTTTTCAAACACTTCGGAATCCAAAATTGCTTGATATTAATAGGCTGTTTACAAGCCAAGCTCTGGCAAATCTCCTTTGTACTTCTGGCATAGGAGTCACTCTGGCGAGGAAGTGAGGATGGGGTGACCTGACATACCCTCGTAGTATTGAGGGAGCTCAGGGCTGCTTTACTGTTAATATGTGCTGTCCACCAATACAGACATAGTATTTAGTGCAGAGCAGCCCTGACCTGTGAGCAAGAGAGGGGGCCTTTTAACACACGAGGGGCGACGTTATCTGCGTGCCCTCCCCATTGCTGCGTGCACAGCGGGGGCCGTGGGTGGGCAGTGGGGACCCTACCCACCTGCTCTGCTGGGGAAGGAAAATGGAAATGGCGCCAGTTAAATGAAGGTGAAATGCTGGAGACTGCCAGGCAGACTCTTTTGGAAAAGGCTGTGCTGCATGCAGAGGTTGTTCATAACAAACTGGGCTGCAGCCGCACTGTGAAAGTAAATGCCTGTCCCCTCACAAGAGTTTCCTGCTCCCTCTGAGAAGCTTTGCATAGCACCAGTGGCCACAGATGCTGAATGGCTCCCCAGCGTTATGAGACTTGTCATTTAAACCTCACGGCTCTAAAGTGATGTGTTAAGCTCTTTCTTGTCTGGTTGTTTCTTAACCTTTTTTTGGGCCCTGACTAGGCTTCTTCATACATATCACCCCTTAAAACCCAGTGAGACTCTCTGGAGCCTTACATCCCCTTGTACTTTGAGGACAAATGTGCAGAGATCATGACAGTGGGCAGTATTTGACTTCATGTGGTCTCCTCCCTGCCCCCAACTATTTCATACTTCTGGGCTGCTTGGCCCACGGCTGCTGCTGAGTTTGAGCTCTCCTTTCCATTCCAGCGTTGTTCAGTGCAGGCAGAGCAACTCAAGCAGCCACTAATGCAGCTTCTCTGATAAAAGGCATTATGGAAATGCAAAAGATGATACTGTTCGTGTGCTTAAGTATCAGTACTGTTCAAAGTCTCTTGTGATGAATGAGTTGATTTGTAATTCTTCTTTCTCTTTTCCACAGAATAACAATCTTCTGTTACAGTGGAAATATTAATTAAATTGAAAGTTAAACTGCTTCTGTTGGATAGCCCCATTTTCTAATTTAAAACCTTACATTGTGACATTGGGATTATTTTACAATAACAGGCCAATATGATGTCAAAGGGAACATTACTTTTCCTGGCTGTTGTTTAGTAGTGAAGAAAAACAGCAAGAACTTGTTTACATGCAGATGTCATCTGTATAAAAAGTGGGGAAAAGCTCTAAAGAGAAAATATTGTTACAAAGGCATAATTTTCTGGAGGCAGAAAAAACAGAGGAAACATTTTATGGTCATCAGCAGTCTCTCCATAAATCTGTACCATCAGGCATGCTGTGAGGTTGGCATGTATACTGGTCTAAAAAAAGCCTGAGACCCTCAGCTTGGAGACTAAGAAGAAGGGGAAATGCAAGCAATGTGTCAAAGAATTTGCCGTCTGTGCTGAGCAGAAACCAGATGTTTTTGCTAGTAATTATTATTATGATAATTCATTTAAGCAGGAATAAAATAGGGCATGATTGTTTACTGCAGCCTGTTTTCCCTAGACAGGCTGGGAAATGAGAAAAAAAATCTCAGAGGTTTTACTCCTGGTTAAATGAATAATTTTTCATTTAACCAGGAATAAATATGGCAACAAAAATAGTTTTCATACATATTGCATGGTAGCTGTGAATACACATCATACACTTTTTTATTTGAGAAAGTCACTAGAGGCTGTTGAGGAATGTTGAGAGGCTGTTGAGGTCACTTTGAATTTTTTTTTTTTTTACACATTTTACCTCCTGCTGAAATGGGAGCTGAACAGTGGAAAAACTGGAATGTCCAAAGACTGGCAAAGAATTAGGAATAATCTACCTTGGCAAGTCTAGGTGGTCATTTCAGGTGAGAATCATCTGTTGCGAATGGATAGTGCAGGAAAGCCTGTTGTGAGCCAGGCTTCTGTAGGCTTCTGTAGGCTATTGCAGGATATCCATTGGATTTGCTAGAGCAAGAGATGCTCTAGCATCTCTTACAAACATTGATTTCGCATGCGTACAGAAGTTTAGAATTATTAAATCCTTCTCAGTTCCTGGTGTTTGATTAGGAACTCCTAGTAAGCAGAAAGTCCTTTTTTTTTTCTCCTCCTCACTCCCACAGGATATGAATAGCTACCAGTGGGTTTTTTATGTAGGTTAGAGAATAGTGTCAAGCAAGTGCTCAGCAAATATAAATCTGGTTGATCTGCTTAGTCTGAGAAGAAAACGTATGGTTTTCAGCTGCTATCCTTTCTGCAAGCATTAAGTTGGAAGCTTTGAGAGAGTTAAATAAGTCCTATGGAAAAATTAAAATCTAAACAGAGTCTGGAGGAGTTTAATCGAGCAAGTGCATTATTGGGAGTCTCTCTGACGGTGAGGGTTAATTTATCACCCTGAATCCAATCACTTTATAAAAAGCCAGCGTGGGTTTCATTTACTTTGATGAGGTTTATTGCAAGATTCCAGAAAATCAATTTTACTGTGAGCCATATTAAACCCAGGGGAATATAAACACTATATGTACTACACATAACTTTTTGTTATTGCTTACTGGATCGCTGGGGAAATTATATGTTTACCATGAAGAAGGGTTATGGCTACGTTCGTTGTCTTGGGTAACTCCCAGCCTGCCCATCGTAGTGAAATAAAAAAAAATGGTAGAGTTCAGAATCAGCACTTAACTTGTCTTCATATAGCCTGAGGTATAGAAACGCTCAGCAGTAGTGACTTGATTTTCCAAAGGGCTTAAATAACTGTTATGTTATATACTATCACTCTGTTCTTTCACAAACAGATGGTAAATGCAGGCAATACATATGCTGCTGCTGGTTGGCCAAGCGCAGGTAATTCTTGGTCCCAGAGCTTCTTGAGATACGGAGGCAGAACTGACAGGCAGTTAACTTGGAAATGGTCAAGTTTGATCTGCTGGTTAGGGACTTCGAAGAAAATTTGCAGTTTGCAGGAATTTCTATTGTGTATTTACTCTCTTTCTGTCCTCCCTCCCTATCTGTTTTACATACTTGTTGAATTTTATGTGAATTAAAAAATGATAGGAACGTAATTTTGCACAAGAAGATTATGTTCCCTCTGGCAGTAGTGGGTCAGAAACTCATTTGGGGTTGCGCTGGATAGATGGTTTCCTGGTTTACATACCAGTAAGGTCATAACATCTTTCAATTACTGGTAATTTTTTTCTCCTTATCAGGCCTTCCAGATTATGACATACTACTTATGTTGAAGCTACCATAATGGACTAAAACAAGTGGGTTTTACGTGAGGAAACTTAGAGTGCAAATAAATATACAGAAGTCATTTCCCACATATAAAAGGCATCAGAATTCAAGAAAGGGTCTTTCAAAATCAGGTGTGTGTAGCCTGTTTCATGATGATTTTCACCCTTTTTTTCCCCCCAGTGTTGGGCTCTGTTGTACTGTGACAGGAAATGAGCAGCTCTCCGTGGCTTCGGTGGCTAAAGTGAAAGAGCAGAGCAATACATCTATCTATCTATCTATATTTCTCCATGTGAGTTTCATGAGAACTAAGATGAGATATCCGAAAAGTTCTAAATGTAGTTAAATACTCAGTTTGGTCTAGTTTTTGAGGGAAATGGAGAGCCTAACTCCCTTATTAACTTTTGAGAATTTTTCCCTAAGATGTAATGCATGTTAATGTTTGTGGTTTTACTTGCACGTCGTATTTAGTAGTGTCATAATCCAAAAGCTCTTGCTTGGGCCAAACTCCCTGTGAAATGTGTTTGGAGTAAGAGAAGAAAGAAGTGAGATGTAGCCATTATTTAAAAGTATAAAGTATATTATGGTTTATAGATGATTGTAAAAATATTGTAAAAATAAATATGGAAAAACAGTAAGATCTCCCAAAATACTTATCTTAAAGTTCCTTCTGATACGTATGTATCTATGTATGTTTATTTAGGTGTTTCCGAGGGATTGCACATGTATGAGTTGGAAGAACAATTAACAAAATTTGATTCACAGCAACATTGTCAGTAATCTTTTTGTCTCTGTGTATGAAAAAAGTTACTCTTTTTAATGATCTATTCTAATAAAACGTCATATAATGACATTTTAAAAAATCAGATGGCAGACTGTAAGTATAACACACAAATTCAGTAAAAGAAGAATTATCATGGACTTATTACCATTCTTCCCCTTCCTTGTCTCTTGTATGTTGTAGTTTTAAGTGTGAGCTCTTGAAGTCTTGGCCCTTTCTTTCAATGCTATCTTGCAATCATTTTTCTTATGCAACTGAGTAAAAGTGTGAAAACAAACAAGAGTGGTTAAAAAGGAATGAGCGCTTGTTCTTATTTTGTGTTGTTCTTTTGAATCTAGTCACTGGGACTTTGGTGCAGAGTGAATGTCAGAAAAAGGATGTGGATTTGTCGTGGGCGACCCTGGATTTGGGGTTGATTTTGCAAATCCAGGGTAGAACGTGTGGCTTTGTGTTCTGAACTTGCTGAGTTCATTTCAGATTAGATTTAACTTAATGGAAGGGAAATCAGGCTGAAATACCAATAGCTTTGAATACCCCATCCACAACATTTCTTGGATTCTTTATACTTGCGGTTTTCCTTTGTATACAGAGCATATGAGCAAGTACAAACTAGCCTAGAGCTGGTGAACACAGCAGAAGATGTTTTCTGAATCTGGAGCTTGACTATGCCCAACTCAGATATATTTCTGAGAGTACAGCATGTGGCTGGGGGGAAGTCAATATCTTCAGCAAATGCACAAAAGCATGAGAACCTGACATGGAACACATTAAAGATGCTCTGGTATTGATATCTATACATATCTGTTTATCTGTAATATCTAAAGCCTAGTTTGTATGCATGTGGATCTCATACACCAGACACAACAGAATAGTGAAAACCCTTTAGTTTTGGTAAAATATTTTGTTCTTTCCTTCATTCTTTTCTTTGTATCTGTGCACCAAGGAACTAAATTATGCTTCAGTAGCTAAACAAATTATGCAAAATTATACACCATGAATATTTTATATTCGAAACCCTGAAGCAAGGACTTTCAGTGGCTTTATGTCTGCAGCAACCTGTGTCATACCCAGATGAATTCCACAAATGATAAGTCCTCCTTCCTTCTAAAACTTTACTCAGGTCTTTTTTTTTATTTTTTTCTTTGCATTTGTCAGTGATTATTAATAGGAATGTCTCAAGGGTTTTATTGTATGTAAGAAAATGGAAGTTACCGCAGTCAGCCTTCTTTCTACTGCTGCATGAGGCAGGGAAGTTGCTCCCATTATAATTCTGAATTTATTTAAAATTTCATAGAATCATATAAAGAAAGTAATGTGGCAAAACCAGGACTAAGTTTAAAAAACTAGCTAAACCACACTTCATCTGATGCTGGACTGCACCTACTCTGATATATCTCTAGTTTTTTGGGGGGTGGGGGTTTTTTTGTATGCCAAAGTATATTTCCTTAGAAATATATTTCCCCCTTTTCTATAAAACTTTAATTATAAAACCATGTAGGCTTGTGTAGGGCAGACTGTAGCTATGGTGCACTGGAAAATGAGAGCAGTTTATAGAAAATATTTGAAATTTTTCAATTTAACTAGTTTTAATTAATGATCTCGTCCTGTTTCCATCTAATGCTAAAGAGCTGGCATCTTGAGATCACATGCATCTGCCCCTGAAGTGGCTGGCAAAACAGAAATCTTGTAATTATAACTTAACAAGGATTCTTTGGCACTGCTTACTGGTTCCTGGGATGCAGAGCCTGTGAGTTAATGCCATAATTTTGACTCCAAGTGGCACTGAAACAGGGGGTGTGGGTACATTTCAGTGTGCTCATTAATCTTCAGTGTGTTCCAATAACTACATATCATATATTGGCAAATGCTGGAATGGGATTGTAATTTTGGGGGGTAAAGTGTACTATTTACTATTCATTTAATACCACTAACTTTTCAAGAACATGACTCATACAAAGTCTTCACTAACTCATCCAAAGAATCTCAGCTTACTCTTGGAAACAGCTTTGGGGGTAGTGTACCTGTTTTCTGTCCGTCCCATCCATTCCATGCCTTTTGTTGATGCCAACATAATTCAACATAAATTTATCAGTTACAATAAAAATATTCACTGCTACAGGTAGTGCTAACATATTAAAACAGTTATGCTTTTATGTTGTGCCTACTGCTGTAGTATTTCAGTATTAGTCTTATTTGTCCTCTTTTACAGTTGAAATTTAATGTGCTCTTACAGACAATATCGTTGATGACAGAGGTCCCTGTTTTGAAAGGTATTTGAGAATTTATTTGATTTAGGTATAATACTGAAACACCTTCTTTAGCTGGAGCTGTAAAGAGTAGATGAACGCTGTGATGTCTCTGTCTTATACCTCCTCATATGGGTGTTCACTGCAGGTATGGTGCATGCCAGTCAATCAGAAAACACTTCATAGCTGCAGCACTGCTAGATTTAGTCTCCTTATTTTGGCAAAATTTGCAAGGATTTTTACTGGACTGAAATGTGTATTATTGTTACTGTCTGCTGGCCATCATGAACAGTACTATTCCGAAATTAGTTAGCCTGTGTTATTAGGTAAACAATAAACAATATATAGAACTGTCTCTTACTGCCTGACAGATTGTGTATGTGTATCAGTTTAGAATCCAGTATGTTTATAGGAAGGAGGAACAACATATTTTGTTTTCATTTTACAAAAATAATCTATGTTAATGAAAAAGTGTGTAGCTCAACAGTCTTTCTCTAAAAATGGTCTGATTGTGCATTTTTCTTTGTGCATTTTAGTGATGTTATGGCTTAGGTTTGACTGCTCAGTGTTTCAGGGGAACATAAAAAATAGAATTTATATTGTTCATTATTTTTACAGCTCAGTGGAAAGTGCAAGTAACATTCATAAAATGTAGATGGCCAGATAAAATTATAAAATATTATTGATGAATTAACCTGAGATCCCAATCATATGAACACAATTTTTTCTTTTTACTACAGGATGTGAGTTTAGACTGAGAAAACACAATGCTGATATTACAATCTCCTGATGATTTTATGATATTTTGCCTTTTGAAATGGCTTTTACACTGAAATATGGAATGGTCACTAATGTTGTAACTGATCCCATATATAGGATACAAGATTGGAGAAATACTACCTCTGGACCCATAAAAAGAAAAAAGAATTATGAAGAAAAATACTATTTAAACAGTTCTAAACACAGAACCTTTTTGAAGAGAGAAATGAAATGCAATGTTTTTAAGAGAGAGCCTCTGGCTTAGCGTGTGCAACAAAAGGTGTAAGGGTAGTGTGTAGTTTTTATTTTAAGTGAGAAATATTGAATGTTTAATGTACTTACTTGAAAAAGCAAATTGCAATGTCCTGTCCTTTACATACTTATGAATGCAGTATTTATTTGTGTGAATTAAATAAATATTTCAGAGGATGGAAAAATGTACACAACTTTATTCAGAAGAATTTTACAACAGAAGAGTGAGGTTTTGAACAGCTTTTAATAAGATAGTGCATGTATTGGTTGCTTTTCTGATGGGCTTTTTTAGTAACATTTAAGTGTGAGCCAGTTGGAATAGCACACACAGCTGCAGGAAAATAATGCAAATTTTGACATTTGAGGTTCAATAAGTTGAAGCTTTGTTAACTTTTATACCAAAAGGTAGTAGTTTGTTGTAAGCAAGCAGTGGAATCAAGGAGTCTACACACTGAGCCTTAAAGTGAAGAAAGTCAGGGGATGTTTGGTTTTCCTGAAGCCTGAGCATTTAAGTCAACTTAAAATTACTTACCCTTCTTCTGAAAAGAACTACTCCTCCTACATTTTTCAAAACTTTTTTTCTCTGTCTTTCCCACACTATATCTTTGATATATTAGACCCGAGATATTCAGAGGCATGTTAAACAAATAGAAGGCCAACTCCTGTTGGAATCCAATGGAAGTTCAGTATCTTCCTCCTTCGAAAATCCCAGCCTATGTGATCGATGTATCTTTTTTTTCACCTTTGGCACTGTTATTGATTGCAACACAAAAACTTTAACAAATGCACAGTCAGGGAGTGTAACTTAGATGAGGAGGAGTTTGGATATCTGAAAGAGGATGATTAAATGGTCTGAATTAGGCTGTGAAACATATTCTGGCTGTGGGAGGATAGAATTTGGCAAGAACAGGTTGGCAGGACAGAGGAATCCAAAGCTTGATTCTGACTTCTCCTGTGATTTAACTTTATACCAGAGTGGGGGGAAAAAACTTGAAGAATGCCTGTGAGGATCAGGGAGGAATGAATACCTGCTCAGGGAAGAGGATTTCAGTTTGTCACTGTCACTCACCTTTTTGACCTCATGTGGGAACAGGTGGGAAGATAGGAAGGAAGATTATCGTCTAGATGGATTTGTTAACAGCTATAATATAGAGGCTCTTAAGAAAGAGATTTGCTAAGATATACTTGTGCTACAATTCTTCTAGGTATCCTAAGGGAACTGAGCATGTAATAAAATCCTTTTGAATGTAGATTATTGGAACTTGGGTTCACTGATAAATTACTAAGTTCAAAACAAAATCAATGTATTAAGTGATAATTATGCATTAATGATGCGTTCCAGGGAACTCCAGTGCTCAAGGAGTTGTTCCAAGCCTCTTGCTTTTTCTTCTTGAGATAGCAGTATGGGTTTATTTTTAGACTATATTCTTCATGTTAACTCGAATTTAAATGGCTTCAGTCCACCCGAGCATCAAAATAAACATTCATATGTATTTGATACATGTAGGATCTCATCTTTTGAAGTGCTAATGTGTGATTCTTTGTATGATCTTTTCTAGCTCTAGGAACAGCACTGTGTAAGGAATCGTGGCATTTGAGATTTACTACTGGTACCATTTAACACTGATTCAGCATTTAAAACTGGCCAGTTTTACCAACTTGAGTTTAATATTCTTTTTATATGAGGTTTTTATTTGTAGTGAGAAATCAAACAAAAATTTCTTACAGATGTGGAAGCCAAGACAGGTTTCCTCTTTTACCTTTTTCTTCTGAAGCTCTAAGAAGGGATTGGTGAAGAGAGTGTGAGGAAGCATAGCAGAGCTGGAGGCTCCCCTTGGTCAGGCAGACCTCCTTTTAGGAAGTTGCTAACTCACGGTACACTTGGGATAGCTAAATTCCAGCACCTAAATGTGTGGAAGTGTAGGAAGTATCCGATTTCCAGTCTTTAAGGATGGGGCAACTCATAGAATTCTCTAGATCTGTGACTACCCTAGGTCATCCATTCCTTATAGCAGCTTGCTGTAGGAGGAAAGATCTGAGCTAAAATTCTTAGTAAAGAAACCATAGGATAAGATGCCTCCGGGTCATTTTAGAAAGCTTTCTTCCTCCCCAGCTCCCACAGAAATTCAGTTCTGCCTTCAAGTTGAATGTTGTACTGGTTTCCAGCCAGGATATTTGGAAGGACTGGGGGTGACCGATCAAGGATGTTTCAGAGAGATGAAGCAGTTGTACTCTGGGAGTTCTTTTAAATTGGGAATCCAGTAATAAGCTTTCTATAGTGAGACTTTGCTGTCCCTCGCGTGACATGTTGAAGGACAAGGTGTGTCCTGAAAGGTAGAAGCACTTGATTTCATTTCCTAACATGTACATCCGTATGTAAATGGCAAAAGAATTTTGCCTTTGAGGCACAAAACTTGTACAGAATGTAAATTAACTTCAAACTGAAATAATTCATGGTTCTGAGCAAAAATAACATAATGGTTGTTATAACCATGTTTATGAAATGCTAAACTTTAACACACAGCAATCAGCCAAAGCTATAAGGCAGTGTAAAAGACTGCACACTTAATAATTGTAAATGTTACATGAGTGCGAGTCGCTTGATTAAATTTATTAGAAATGTGTTACAAGCATTTTAAGAAATAAAGCATTTATCACAAAATGATGATTTCTTCACTTAAGCTCATTATGAAATCACACATCAATTCATGCATAATTACGGGGGAATTTCTGCCACTCACTACAAATCATTACCACATTAGCTAAAGTTGACTTAATTTATCTGTGATTTGGAAAAGGTGGTATCTAAATAGGAAAATTAGCTTATACAGAGGATGAAACTATCAACATCATCACAAAGGACTTAGCCTCCTCTTATTTGTTAGACAAAGATGCACCTTTTAACTCTTTTATATGTAAAGCTCATACTTTTCAATGAGCTCTAAAGCTTTTCTTTCCATGTCAGAATCCCATATTATGGATCCAGTGCCAGGTACTTAATGAATCGTTGATAGTCAAGGCACGTTTACTTGCGCCAGACATACTCATTGTTTTTAATGATCATTGCAGTTTGAGATTGAATTGAAAGGGTTTGGGGGAGGCTGGGAGATGGGGAAGGAACAAGTTTTGCAAGTGCTGGTAAGCTAGTCCCACAGCAGCAGAGCAGAAAATGAGCATTCTGCCAAAACCCGCAGCATTTACGCTGCACTGTGTTTACATTCCCACGATGTTTACGGTGGACCTAGCTCTCTGGTGGCCTGCTGCACCTTCTTTATTTCCCAAACTTTGCAGAAGTTTGAGGATGGTGTGTAACTGATAGCATCCAACCTAAAGGTGTGACTGGTCACCAGGTGTTTCTTTGAAAGGTGGCTGGCATGTTCTCTGTTTGTTAGTTCACAAATACTCTTGTGGAGGGGCAAGTTAGGCGCAGAATAATCAGGCAGCGTGCTCATCTGTCCGGGATGCGTGTAGAAATGTGGTCTTTGAGACTCAGGCCTGTATATTTAGGGAGAAATTGCTCTGTAACTTTACAGCTTTTCATTACGTGAAGCATGACTTAGTTCAAGCATTTCCCTATTCTGTATTCAAGTGCTGTATCATTTTTACTATTGGAAAGTATTTATGTCACAGTTATTGAGTTTAATTAGAAGGGGTTTTTGTGTTTTTAAATCTGGGGCATTTCTGTGATGTGCCTTACAGTTATACCTCAAGCAGTCGTGTTGGCACCTTGCAGGAAACAATGGGCTGTGCATGGAGAGGTGAAGGAAGGCAGGTGAAGAAGGGGTGAGGGAAGTCAGATTCTTTTTAAATTGGCTTTGCTGTCAGAAATAATGTACCTGGAAATACGCTCTCAGTTTTGTAATGAAGTACTGATACTTTGTTTTCGGCAGCCCTCCTGGGGGGTGCTTGTGTGTCCTTTGTTTGGGATCTTTTGTATAAGGTCGGGATCTGCAAGTTGAACGTTATGCCCCTCCTTCCACATTAGTACCTCGTATTTATAGACTGAACCATTGTTTCCTGTTTCTTTCTGAATTTATCTCCCTGGCAACATGTGAGCCACTTGTGATTCTTTTGCTACTAACTTTTTACTTCATTTATGGGCTCGAATACAATTTTAAGGGCTGTTATTTTCTGAGTAAGATGTAATGTTGAATCATACGTGGCAAGTTCATAATTTTTCAGTGGCATTAGTACATTTTCACGTTGTTTTTCACATCCTTTAGTAAGGTAGGATGTGAGGTTGCATGAGTTGGTTGTGCCAATGAAATGGTTTTCTACTGCCAAAAGGGGTAGTCCTGCTCCCTCCTCCTTTCTGGTTCCTGTCTGACCCTTTGTTGAGCTGACTCGGCATACTAAACAGACAGAGAAATGTTCACTTTTTTAAAAAAAGAAAAAGGTTTCCTACCAGTGTTGCAAGTTGAAAAGCTCCTTGAGGAGTCCACCCATTTCAGTGCCTTTGAATTAATGGATTGGTTCAGGTGTCTTAAGAAACCTCACATATATAGTCACAATGTCTCCTGAGTGTAATAAACCTTTTTTTTTTTACTATTTTTCCTCATACTATTATGATAAATAATAATTTCATAGAAGAATTATGATTGCCATTGAAATGGATGACTGCGTTATAAAAATAAAGTAAATTTGACAGGAAATCTGAGATAGCTAATGCCACTTGCACTTTAAGAACTGTAAGGTATCCACCTACATCCTAAATTTATAAGCAAATAATTATATCACAATGTCTTGCTAATACACACATTGTCTATCTATTTAAAAACAAAGGTTAGAGAAGGGCTTCTTAATTTGTGCAGCTCTTATGCTTTTAGAGAATTTTCTTTCTTTAACCTTGGAATAGTCATTTGTAACCAAATTAGTGATTTGATATACTGAATGAATTAGGTTCTTAATCTCATCACATGTAAAACTCATGCTATACGCAGAGTTCATGTTTTCAGCTTTCATTGCTACTGGAATTTCAAGTTGGTTTTGATTAATCCTGAAGTAAGTATTGCATCCTAGGTAGGAGGCAGTATATTTGACAAAGAATGCCAACTTTGGCAATGGATGAAGACATTGTAGTGATAAAAAAGAAGAGTGGGGGAGAAATCCAAGAAACCAATCTGAGCAGGCATTCTACTGTGGTGACAGCAGCAGTTTAGTACATTGTATCAAAATGAATGGGCTTTGCATAATTGATTTCAACATACTAGTAGCCTGAGGTCTAAGCTGCTCTAACCCAGAACTTATTAGCCATGCTACAGAGACGGGAGAAAACTCTGCAATCTGCTACAGGGGAGGTAGAGACTAGCATTGCTGTTAGAGTAAAAGCTTTAAAAGTAGGACAGAGCTACTAAGAGAAACCCCTTTTGTACATTTATTGGGGTTATTCTGTTCATCTCATTCAAATATCATAAAAAGCTATTTTAAAGTCTTTGTACAATACCAAATACTGAGAATTAAAGTCTTACTACTCAGTAGGTTTTATTACCTAATTCGAATGGCATCCCTGCACAAGTGTAATAGCTGTGTTGTGAGATCTCTTGTAACTGGGATGCATTTTGAATAACCTCAGCAAAAACACAGATGCAAAAATAAGAAAGATGCTCTTTTGGGATCCACTTTACTTGCTTTTTGTTGCACATTCACACACTTATGAACGCTAGTTTTATTTAATAATGTTCTGCTCCGGTGTGAATCAACAAGTGTGTTTCCTGGAGCTTCCTAAAGAGAAGAGGATTATGGCACCACAGAAACACATATAACTGTATTACAGAATGTGAAAACACTAATAGTTGGACATAAAGTTATTGTGTTGAACAAATGAGAATATGTAATTTTAATGTCCTGTTTCCTTGCAGCATTGTAAAGGTATGTTACTGCATGTTGTCTGTTTTGCTTTGCTTCTCCTGGGTAGATACTTGTGAGTCTATGGAGAGTCTGGATTCACGCAATAGACTCCTGAGAGTAGAGTGATATATTTGATAGGGGAAAAAATAGATTAACTTTCTGACTAGAATCAAAGATGGGTTGTTGCAGGTGAAGGACTGGGAAACGAGATTTGAATGAACTAATGTGTTCAGTGTCAGGATTCCCAGGCTATTAGACTTCTTTTTTAGAAGACCATGACAAAGCTCTTCATTAGCGTTCGTTACGCTTCATCCAGCAATGTGAAATATTGACAGTGGCTCCTTTAAACATGAGTATTCTGCATAGATCAGCATCAAACACCTTAATTATGCCCTTGCTCATATAAGGAGCTAAATGGTATTAAGAAGAATATTGTACATTTATCAGTAGTGGTAGTGCTTATTCTGAGTGGATCCAGTGCTGTGATTGACTGAATGAGGTTCAGTACTCTATAATTAGCAGACTTTCTAACCTATTTTTAAAAAGTTTGACTAAGGGAAGTTTGAGTAAAGAGAATTCCATGTTACTGGAAATGTTTTATTCATTTATTTTTTATTTGCACTACTTTCACAGAATCTTCATGACCTTCACAGAATCTTCATGACCTTCACAGAACTGTAGAGGTTGCTGAAATATCCTAGATTCTGTTCGAACAGAGACTACCTCAGAAAGACAATGAGGTGCCTCTGGTCATTTTTGTTTGGTCTTAAGCTACTTAAGCTTGTGACATCCCTCACAACAGAGAGTTATGAATAGGTTCAGGTGACCCATTCTAATGGATGTATTGATCTATAGGACCCATTTTTAAGTATCTTTTCTGTTCTGGTAAAGCCATCAATTTGTTTCAGAGGTTGAATCATGATCTTTGAGATTTATGCTGACATTGTTGAAGGGGAAGAATATAGGCCAGGTTGTAACAGCTTTAAAAATATTCCGATATTGTTCTTGAGAATGTCTGGCAGACCCCATCAGTGAAAAGTTGTGTGGCAGTTCAGCTTTGCCTTGCACAGCAAGCTTGACTTGTAGTCAGGGGAAATCACTGTTAATAATAATAATAATATGAAGATCCTGGAGGACTGGTTGGAAGCAGCAGCAGGCCTGCCAACTTTTTTCTTGCTTGTTTGCAAAGAAATCTAAGATAGATTTAATACTTTTTTACATTAAAATAAACATTAGTGGACATTTTGGGTTAGTATAACATGCCCTTTCCATCAAAGAAGCCTTGTCAAATGTTGGCAAAAAACCTCACAATTCCAGTAATTCTTGATGTGGAATTCTTGCTCTGTGGAGTCTGGGATGATAAAGGTCAGCATGTGACATACATAGATAACTTCTTAAATTGTTTTTACATCTTTTCTCTGAAGTTTGTCCGTCGGAAGAGGAGACAGGCAGAATAATCAGGTTCAGTTTTGAAATGCAGAAGCCAACTGTGCACTGTTTTGAGCACCATCAGATCATATTAACGTCAGTGGGGAGCCAAGAATCTTCAAAAAGAGTGGTTACAGGAACATCGAACAAGAAGAAAACATACACTTGTTTAATTCCTTTCGGTTTCAAGTGGCTTGCAACATTTGCCCACATACAGACACCTTTACCAGCTTCATCTTTGTGAAACAATCTTCTGAACAACCCTTTCCAAATATTCTGAAGAAACATGGGAGGAGAAATACAGAGAATCTTTGATATGAACCACAGTCTGTGCCTTCTTGCAAAACTGGTCATCAAATCTGTTTAAAGACCTACTAGGCTGGCCTGTGCTCCCCCAGAAGAACAAAATAGTGCTGACATGAAACGATGGCTAAATTTTCGAGGGTGGTGTTTACAGTAGCCGTAATGGCAAGAATGTGGAAAAAGTAATGAAAAAGCTGAGTGTGTATGTGCTAATTATGAACGAAGATAGTGTAATCTGGTGAGATTTGGAGACCTCATTTTAAATTGTATACACCTTTTCAAATCATAAGCATTTGGGGTGAACTTGTTCAAGCCAAGCATCTGCCTCAGGCTGCATTGTGGGAGAGTTTCAAGTAAGTTTGTCCATTTCTGAGAATGAGTTTAAGGAGTAAAGATGTTTTGCCTACCTTGAAATAAATGCATACCTGTTTTGCTTTTGAAGCTCTAGTCTGTTTTCAAGCAGAGACTTGAAATTTGTCAGGGCATCCGTCCAAGTCTACATTTAGCTATATTAAGTTCTCCATTTTTGGTCAATTTGTGAGCCTCTGAAAATCTAAGCTATCTCGCAGACTTGTCAGAACCTAATGGCTGGGTTCGAGATTCACAAAGATGTTCAGCCTTCTGACGAGCTATAGATTTGGGGGGCAGGGAAGTAGACATTTAGGCAGGAGCTGTAAGCCTAAATATGTTTCTGCATATTGCTGTAGGGCTCTGAAGATTCTGTGTCCGCACAGCATGTTCTGTCCCTTCGGGTATTTTTGATGCCTGCTCAACTGAATACCCTTTATCTTAGGGCTTTGGGGTCTGAGTTGGTTATGCTCCGTCTTTAATCTTTTCCCGTTGCAGCAGTGTGCAGTGCCAGGACTGATTTTCCCCTTGTCTTCTCAGAGCTCTTGCTGTTGCAGCCTGAAGGAAAGCTGGCATGACTGCATGTGGAGGGGGTGAGGTTGGATGCAGGAACCCCAGGAGGGGCCTGGGGAATTGCGGAGAGCAAAGAGGGAGGGGCAGGAGCCGGAAAGCAGGGTGGGAGGGTATAGGTGGAAGAGAAAGTAGGCGAGGGTCTTTGGAGGCGTAGAGGCAGAGGAGGGGGGACTGGTGACTGGTGCGTGGGAGAAGAGATAGCAGGTGGGATGAGGGCAAGCAGAGATGAGACTGAACAGTGCCAAGGGCATGGGAGGGCAGGAACACGCAAGATGGATGGAATACAAAAAGAGGGACAGGAGCTGAAGTGGATGGGCGTGAATGGAAATAGAAGGGAAGAACAGGAATTGTGGCCTGGGGTACCAGGTTTTTTCTCAGTGAGTAGAAATTCCAGAATGAAAGAGAACCACAATTAAGCTTGCTTGGGTGACATCTCTCACGTGCAGGTTAAATATTTGGTTTAATGATATATTTGTAAATATGTGCTTCTGTTAGAGTGTAGGATCTTTGGAGCTCTGATCCTGCTTGATTGTGATTGCTAAAATATTGTGTATGTTTTTGGCATGCTAATGTTTTTATTCTGTGAGAATAAATATGCAGTCATTACGTTTTGTAGTTACATTACAATATTACATGTTAGCAGTTTTACTGAATCTCTCTTCTGTTCATTATTTTTGGTAGTTAGGTGTGAGGCTCTTTGTGTAGACCTGCAACAGTGGGCTTTCACAGTTTTTCTTTCTACTAAACACAATGGCTGTAATGAAAAGCTCTTTCTTCCATGAAACCATCTTTGTTTTTTCCTACTCTACCCTAGTTGCAGAGATACTCAGTACATGGAAAATGAGTTTAACAAAAACATACATATGTACCCAGATTAAATCTATTTCTATGCCGTGATCAGCAGCAAACTGGTGCATTAGTAATAAAGCATGCCTCTGCCATGGGGCAGAGTTGAACTCAGAGGCAGGCTCATCCTCCCACACCAGTGCTAGCATTGCTAATTAGATAGCTGCCATGGAGGGTTGTTTGGGGAGGGGAGTTTGTGTGAGTGGGAGGGGAAGAATCTTGCTGTTTGCTGAATACAAGAGTAGACTGGGTTCCCCTACCAGCTGGTTCTCCAGCTTTTTATATTATTTATTCTCTTATCATTATTTCCTACTTATCCACAGCTAACTCCCAGTAAAGGCACCTTACCTCCAGCTAAGAAAGCAAGAGAGAACAAGTATTCTGCCCTCAGAGTGATCTGATAAGGATTAGTGTAAAAGCTGTGCAGCTGACATTCCCCTTCTCCCCTCCCCAGCCTTCCTGTGCGCATTCGTGATTTAACATTATTTCTTTCGGCAGCAAGTGGTCTGGGATCTGGAATACTGAATTTACATCTAAACAGGTGGAAGATACATGACAGTTAGTACAAACACACCTTGCAGTGTGTATCCCCACTCAGTCAACTCTCCTTGATTTTCTGACTAGTTTCTTATTCACTCATTTCAGAAAGCAAAGAACCAGCCTTCTTGAGGAATACCTGTGGCCTTCTGTTGTCTTTGGCACGATATAAATGTAATTCTTTTCCCAGAAAATAAAATTACTTACAACTGACATAAACTCATTTCACTAAGAATGTTGGAGGTGGTATTTCCCTGGATGTTGGATGACACTGTTCTTCAGGCTTGTTACAAATTAAAGAGAAAGATTCCTCATCATGGCTTCTCTCAGCATAACAATGAGTGGCTCTACCATAGATGATTTTCAACTAGAAGTTGTTGGTTTGTTTGTGTACTCACGTACATTAATGGCATATACAAATTAATGATTTTGGTATGCTTACCTTGAGCTGTCTTGCTTTCATACACAGAGCTGGCTTAAGGCATCTCGGAAGTGAAGGAAAAGTTGTGGTTCTTTGTTCTGAGGATGAAGGCCAGGACAGGAAAGCCATTGCTGCTCTATGGAGGGGAGAAGCACTGATGTGAGCTACCCTTCTTTCCCTCTCCAGGTAAGTGCTGCCCACGTACTCCAGCCCCTTCCTTGCTCAGTAGGGCAGAAGCAGTTGCCAACATAGCTGTCATTGGCAGAGGTGAGGTAAAGTAGGAGCTGGAGCTATATTGCTCCTCCCAGCAGTATGGTAACCTATATGGAACAGCTTGCTTTTCCTGTGGGTAGAAACGGCCCTCCATAAGCACACCTTTACACTGCAATTATTAGGAAAAAAGGAATTTGTTGTAAAGCAATAGCACATAAGAATTAAGTGACCTGTAATTTTTAGTGTAGTGGTTTGGCTTAGTTTTGCCTGAAGTCTCTAGAGAATCAAGCTAATGGAGTCCTTTAAAGTCCTTGAAGTAATGGTTCAAAACAGCTAATTGGTGTCAGGCAGGATTTCTTTTTTCTACCCAAGTCTCCCTACAAAATGCCTGTTTCTGCCTGTTGTTGTCTGTATGCTGTTTCATCAAGTAGTAGTTGTGGGCTGACTAAACAAGACATGCATCATAGTCTGCTAGGGGGGTGGTTTCCTTAGAAAGTCTCCACATAGTTGAACTGATACCTGAGCTTCGGCTTCCAAATCTGTATGCAAGATCCTGGTTTTTCCAGGATTCTGAGCAGCTGTTGGTCCTTAACTGTTTTGAAACCCAGACCAGCTGTATGCATACCTAAGTAGGACCATATCGACCTTTTGTGGTTAATGATATTACTGTTCTTTTCAGAGTGTACCTTACCTGCATATGTTCTTAGGTGTGCATGTGTTGAGTTTAGGAACTTGAAAAGAAAGTGATTTTATAGCTGCCTGTGGGTTGTACTCTTTGAGCATGGAAGCAGAAGAAGAGCATGCAGTCCTGCTTACTTTGCATTTGTTTTTGCTAATTTAAAGGAAGAAAATCTCTGAAGAAGCTGAAGTGAGGGAGGATGAGCAATTTTCTGAACTTCTGCATATTCAGTTACTGGTAGGTAATTCTTCTGAGAATTTCTTGGATATATACCTACTTGTGGGTCTTTAACTCTGGATGCTAATTGAGAAGAGTACTAATTAAACAATGACTATCCTTCCAAACTGCCCCTCTAGAGAGATTTCAAATCCAAAGCTGCACAAAGAAAGCACCATGGTGTTAATTTCCCTAACAAATATGTTGCATAAAGCTGCCCCCAACCTCTCTATAAAATGTGGTTTATTTGAAAAAAAAAAAATTTTAATAGGAGACGATACTGAGGATTACATAGTAGTCTGTTAGTGATGCTATAGAATAGTCTGTGTAACTTCATAGAGACTTGCCTTTCCCAGACAATGATTGATTTAACATCTTGAAATCAAGTATATATAATCTAGTTTTCCCATATAATGGTTTCGGTTTTGGGAAGAGCACTGATAAAAGCTATGCATTGATTGAAATGGAAATTCTAAACCACCTTCAGCAAAAGTGTAGATACAGGATGTAAAACCACCTGGTCCCTGTGGAACACATTAAAATGCAAGCCAGCCATTAAACCTTTTAGTTCATCTATTCCCTCTGCAGATTTTACGGCTATTAAAAAGACCATCTTTAGGGCTAAGTGCTAAAGAGACTCTTACCCCAAATGCTATTCAATCCCGCATCTTGAATGTGGAGATTATAGGGGGGATGGACACCATTTATGAACCTTTGGGGAACAGGTGCACGGTCAGTACTCTTCCTCTCTCTCCCCCCCGCCCCCCCAATTCTATGAAAATCTTTCTCTAAGTAGAAAAACCATGAAAGAAGTGCCATGCTGAAATAGTAAATTTACAGATACTGATGGCTACCTTGTTTAAAGAAACTATTTTTTAGGGACAGATAATCCTAAAGCATTATGTGGTTAGCTGCAATCAGCTAGTGATTGAACAAAAACACCTTCTGCTGTGATAGTTAACTAACTCTGAACAGTCCATTGCGAAATACTAATATTTTGGAAAGACTTCTTCCTGACCTGGGCAGCCACGTTTCTGTAGTTGATGGTCTGCATTCAGCAGGAGCTGCTGCTGGCCAGGAGCAGGGATTTCAGAGCGCAGCAGAGAATAGCTTGGGGTGGTCATAGGAAAAAGCGAGAAGTTTCTGTTGTCAGAAACTGCAGGAGTGGTTCGAGAGTATCATAATACCGAACTGGAGCCTATAGAAGTCATTGTCCTTTGATTTTCCTGAGGACATATGGAAGAAGGTGAATCAGGTAGAAGCATGTGTGAATTCATTTCCCTTGCCCAGCAAGGATCCATGTTTCTGATGACCAGTTTTCTTCCCCACACATGGATAAAAGCGGGTGTTGGGGGAACAACCTCCTTCCCTAACAAGATGAGCAAGCCAGAGTGGTTCAGCTGAGAACCCATGGGATGCTTTTGTCCCATTGACTGCTTCATTTTCCCTGGAGGAGAAAGGGAGCTGCCTCATCAAGAAATGCAGCTGAGGGGAGAGCATGCTCCCTCCTTGCTTGTTCAGTCTAACAAGGAGCATCAGGTGGTGACTGGGAAGCATGAGGAGAGTGATGAGGAAGGGGCTGGAGAGGGAAGTTTCATTGCAGCATTACCTACTCCCCCTATCAGCAGCAGCAGCAGCACCCTGAACCTCTGAGGTGGCAGCAGTAATCCTGCCATTTCTTAGTGTGCTGAACCAAGAAAAGACTTCCTCACAGGTGATAGTGAACATGTGTGATCGGTTAGAACTATTTCAGATATATTCACAGTGAGTGCACCTGTGTTGTATCTGGTGGGATGGTCTTGTGAGCACTGTGCGTTTCTGGATTTTGCATCTGGCATCCACTTTGTCCCCAAGAAGCAGCAGAAGTTTTGGCCTAGTACAAATCCCATCTAGCCTTACAACAGGAACGTCAGAGACTTCTTAAGAGAACCCTGAAGACTGTAAGTACCTGCTTGATAGAGTGTATAGGATAAGTGGAGCTGTGCAGAGTGACAGCACCATTTGCACAGCATGTGGGTGCACCTATGGAGTGTTCAAAGGACAGAATGCACCTGGCAATGTTGGGGATACCAGAAGCACTGTCCCAGATTTACCAACCCCCTAGACACTCACAAGTAATGTAGCCAGGCAACTGTTTTGGCTGCTAGGAAGCCCTCCAGGCTTTTCTACAAACCCTGCCTCCTTATTTGAATCAGCTGAATAAAAAGTTATTTTTGTACCTGTGTGCTAACATTGCTGCTAAACTGATCATAAAGGCACTGAGGAGACAGTCTCAACACCAGTGGTACGTTGGGAAAGGACTGGATATGCTTGTTGGTCAAATGTCTTTTTGTCATTTTAGCAATGTGTGATATTAATAAGGCCCAGCAATATTTCCAGATTGATTGTAGGTATGTCCTAGGTCAATGATGTGCAGAGGAAAGAAGAGAACTTTCTTCTGCCCAGAAACAGATGGTCAGGTGTCTGCAGGTTTTTTCTGTATCCGTTTGCTTCTGGACTGACAAGAACCTGAAAGATGTATTTTCATGCTAGGGGAAAATAATTTGACTGTGGTTCTGTATCAAGCTAGTTTAGGACTGGGCCTGTAATTGCCAGTTTAGATTTTCCTTAGCAATTAACAATTTCTGTGTACTGTGAACGTTTTGGAGGAATTCTTATACATGATTTCTGTTGATAAATGTTGGTAAGGACTTACCAACTATGCATAATAGATATTTCAAGTTTTTTTTTTCTTTTTTGATAACACATAGACTTACTTATTGCCAGTATCATGCCTTATTTGGAAAGCTCTAGCTAGCAAGGGAGCCAGTGGGTAGACTGGTAGGTACTGTGGTAAAAGTAATGTTGCTAATGCAAAAATTGAATATGTTTTTATGTAGTTGCTATGGACCTACTGAGTCGCTACGTACAGAGCTTTTGCTGTCTTGTGTGTTGCTTACACGCTGTAAAGACAGTAGTGTAACTACTACCAAATCGGAGTGGAAGCATTTTGCACTTGGGTTTGTTCAGGTGTAAAGCAGTGCTGGAGGGAGGAGGCTCTGGAGAATATAGCCATCAAATTCAATCATTATCTGTGAGAAGAACAGACGCTGCAGTCTAGAGGCAGGCAGGGATGTGAACTGATGTGGTGCACGTTCATCACAGTATGCTGCTGATACTACTTGAAATCCTGACTTACAGGCACACTATTCCACAGTGCTCCTAAACAGTGGAGTGCTTCTCAAACTGTGGTGGGCAAATGGCTTCAGGTGTGGACAAGCTTACTCCTACAATCAGGTCTCACACCTGCAGGTTTTTGAGTGTAGCCCCCTAGAGAGAAAGAATTAGTCTGTTAACTAATTTCACCACAGAGTACCAAACATTTCATAGCCATTAAAATCCTTGTATACTGTAGCTTTCTGGCTGTGTACCAGCTTTTACTGGCAAACACTTCCTTCAAATTAGCTGTCTTTTAATACACTACTTTTGCAAAAACCTGGTGATGCAAAATTTCAGTTTAAAGGAATATATGTTGTTGGATTTTACACTTTGCTATGCATATTGAAAATATGGTTGACAGCCTGGAAAGGGTTGGGGGGGGAATAATCAAAGAGAACAAAATGGTTATTCTGGTTGTTAAGGACTTTGTGCCAGAAAGGACTGAATCCTCCTGCTGATTTTGTGCAAAGTTAGATGCTGGTGCTGTGCTACTATGTAGGCAACCATTATGCACCCACAACAGTAGCTTGCACAAACAGCCTTGGGGATTGCAGTCGTCTTTATTAAGAAGAGGAGAGTTGCACTGAGTATTGTGGTTTTGTCTACAAAATCTTGCAGAGATATGCTGGAAAGGTCTGAATGTCTTGTAGGCAGGGTGGCACTTGTGATAGTGATCAGAGCTTATCTAGAGTGCCGCTTATTTGGAGAAATTAAGCTCAAGAGGTGGCGCAGACTGCTTATGGTACAACTAACTGCATCATGATGCTGTCTTTCTCACAGACACCGTTGAATCATATGGCAAATTCAAATTGGATCATTAGAGCTGTACAAAAAGGTTAGAGGAATAGTTACAGAATATGAGCAAAATAATCATCATAGCAGAATGGGAACATGAGCTCACCTTCCTGTTTAGCTTTGTTAAATACAGGCTTACACTTCAAATGATATGGATCATCCTCTGAAAAATCAAGGCCTTGTAAATTTGCCTCAGGTTAGACATCCTAAATCGAGACTTTCAGATACCAATGTTCCTCTTATTTTTTCAAGGCTGGGAGAGGTGGGATAAGGTGTCCCCTTACATCACTATCATGTCAGTCTCTTTGGGCCTTTGCATCGATCAGAGATTTCTCGGGCATTGGTCCGTTCTGGACAGTCTCTTCCTTTCCCTAGTCTAGTCGCCCTTTTTTTCCCCTTCCTCTCACAAGACTGCTGCCTGTCCAGAAGCTTCTTTGCAGGGCATAATTTTCAATCCTTCTGATTCTTGTAAGCAAATTGGGGAAAAAACATCCTAAGGTAATACTAAATTATAAAAGTTAGATAGACGATTTTGATTATGATGGTCTATTTTCCTGTTTGGTGGAAACACATTCTTGCTAGTGAAGTGTATCTCACAACATGGAGTGGTTTGGGGATTGCTGTTTGTACTTGGTATAACTAGACACATGCAAAATTGTGTAACGCTAGAACTGTTCTCTACTTAGCCGAGACTAATGTTATTAAAAGAAATGGTGGATAAATTAGGAAATGAACATTCTGTTGCCAGGTCAACCACATTCCTTATTTGTAAGTATCCATGTGTGTATGAGAAGGATAATATGTAGTGAGGACAGACAAGAGCTGCAAGCTCTCCATAGCACCGTGGGAGGGAAAGGTTGTAGAAAATAATGCCTTTAGCAACAGTGACCTAAACCCTTCATTCTCTTATCACTCTGTGTATATGTCAGTGAGAAAGAGGGAGAATTATTAAAAGGATCAAAAGGCAAAATTCTGTTTCTTAATTAACTATATTTCAGTTTCCTGAGGACACACACAACATATTTCTGTGTGTGTTCTCAGATTTTGCCGGTGATGAGAGGCAGTGGATCAAAGATATTGCCTCACTTAAACTGCCCTCAATTTCTTTGTGTTTACAGTAGATGATTTACTGCCTTTCCAAGTTTTGACTTTAATCCTGTAAATGTTTTTTTAGGGTTTCATTACTAACCTGCTTGCAAAATCTACTTGCTATGCAAAAAAAAAAACAAAACAAAAAAGCAAAGAAAGTTTGGGTTTTTTCTATTTGCACCATCAAGCAAAAGGTTTTGCTGTTATGATGAAAAAGTGTAGTGGTCAGAGTCTTTCCTCTTTCTAGGCTGGTGGTATTGGAAGTGTAAAGAGCAGTGGTTCATCCGTGTGAGAAACAGGGATGTTTTAAATAGAAGGTTTAAAGTCAGTCAGTCGCACCATTAAACCTATAAAGTGCTTATTTGGGGAGTGTGCCTGTATCTTATTGGCACTGATTTCTAGAAAATTAGGTATGATTCTAGCTCTGGTCTCTTGTTCCCCATGTGCACAAGGGCTACGAATACTGTGGTGGGAAAACTCTGCTCATGCTTGAAATGGAGGCAGTGCCTGTCTCTTTTCAGCCAGTATTCTTGCAGCCTATTAAGAGTTGCACAGATGGACTCCAAAGGGAGTCTCTCTTTCAGTCCTTTAACTGTAATGATACAAGCCAAGATAATTTTTTTTAAAAGTGAGGTTTAAAAGTTAGGCTTCCAAATAACTGCAATCTTTTTTTCTGCTGGGTATCCAGCAGTTCTTGTTTTAAACTGCAGAGGACTACTAGGTGCTCAACATTTAAGAAAACCAGGACACTTACATAAGTACCTACATGCAGATACCAGTCTGACAGGCACCCAGTTTTGAAAGGCTTGCCTACTGGGTGCAGTGTGGGTGGTCGAGAAATTTTAGGTAGGCTCCTTGGGGCTGCGAGATGGAACCGTTGATATAAACCACTGTTTTCTAGCTGGCAATCATTTTGTGAAAAGTGGGTGTTAATCTTTTCTACTCTAATGTGTTTCCTTTTCCTTCCTTTGTTTCATAGGACATTCTTCATTTGACTGTGGGGAAATCAAGCCTAAAGTATTGTAGTATCATGTGTTACAGCTGCTCCCATATCATTTTTCTGTTCTATTTGCAAAAGTCAGAACAGAATTGAACTACTCTTCTTTCAACCAAAGATTTTTGTTTTGGTGAGGAGGAAAAGAAAACCAACAACTTGTCTCACAGCTTTAGAAACCTGTAGTTTCATCTTAACAAAAATGCTTTACAAAACAAAGGGAAACAATGGCTTTTGCAGAGATTGTACAAGACAGAACCCAGGGGGAACCCAGGGTATTTTGTTATTTCTGAAATGCAAATTGCAGTGAAGAAGGGACATTTTTCTGTACATGAAAGCTCTGTATTATTTTTTTTCTTTTACCCAGCTCTGAAGGTAGTAATACAGTATTTGTCTTCTGTTTAGGATAAGCATGTGATTGGCATTAAGTGTTCGAGTGTGTGTCTTTCTTTCATCTCCCACAAGTACTGTTTTCCCTCTTTCTGTTCAGTTAAGTCATGTTCTGTATTTTATGCAACCTAGAAAAGGCTCTGTGTTCTTAATCTTGTTATCTGCTTTCTCAGCGTTTATTCATTTTTCAATTGCCTGTGGAAGTGGAAAGGTTAAGATACAGTAACTGGGCTCTGCAATGGCAGAATATTTCTTTGTAAAACTGACGCTTGCATTTTCTTCTCAATTTGCCTTTTGTTCTATACACTTCAGCTTTAGGATAATCAGGTATTATGTTAAATACAAGTCTTCTGTTCTTCCATAGATGCACATAGCATGTTCATGGAACTGGATATAATTATGATGTATGTAGGCAAGCTATAACAGATGTGCTAACCTGTAAAATATATGACATAATGTTATTAGTTGGAAAATATGAACTAACGTAAGTTACTCAACACAGAAGGTGACATGAAATTACCCATATCCTCTTTACTGAGTTTGTTACAGCAGTGTGTGTACACAACAGCATGTTACTGATGCATCGACGTCTTTGTTTTGATACTCAGAAGTGTTGTTGGGGCTTTGATTTGCTTCCCTGTGTTCTGTCACACCCTATTACAAAGCTTTGGGTAGAGAATGTTCCCAGTAAAACAAATTAGGTCTGCAGACTCTGTCCTTTTACTAATTATTTTCCATATTCTCTGTTAGCTGGATACTTTTCAGGTTGGTCTTACTCTTATGGAAAATTGTTTTGATAGATGAGTAGCTCAGAGCAACATCTGTAATTTATGGATATAGAAAACGCGTGCAGTCTCTCACTGTCTTTACAGATGTGCTTTAGGGCAAGTGAGATGTTCAGATAATGGAAAGGAGGAGTGTTAATAAATCTCAGTCAGGAAGACAATACTTACATCTTTTCTTTAAAATAAATTCGAAGCTGAATTCTAAATTACTTTTTTAAACGTAATTGGTGCTTTTTCTGCATACTATTGCTGCTGTTAAATTGAACGCTAGATAATATGCTTGATGTGTAATTTAACAATACAAGTAATTAGATTGTGAGATTTGTTTTCCAAAACAGAACTGGTAAATCACTCAGACCCCATAAAAATGTAGACCAGTGCTTTCGATTAGTTGTTGGAATCATTTAAGTTGCTATCGGTGTTTGTTGCAGAATTAGAGAAACTAGTACTGTATATTGGGAAAATGACTGCTGCAGTATTAATAACATTATTGTAATCTGTAAGGACTGTGAAGAAAATGAACAACACAGAAATTGCTGCTCTGGAACAGACCAGTGATCCGTACAGTCTCGTATCCCATCTCTGACGGTAACCAATATGTGATGATTCAGAGGAAGAAATACACGCAGCCAATTGTGTTATAGTATACCGCAGAGGGAAATTTCTTTCTGGCCCCAGATGGTGCTCAGTTTATGCCTTAAAGCATGAGGATTGATAGCCATTGTAAATTTTACCTTAGCTAGTGTAACCAAATTGGATTGCTCCTTGTTGTCCATAACCTGCCCTTCACCTGGCCTTCGTAGAATTACAGGCCTGTCCCTTGTTGCTGGATTCATAGCTTTTATGTTTGCTGTTTTAAGCAGATGCAGTAGTGCAGTCCAAGGACTTATGCCACTATTTTACATGATGTCACACACCATTGTATTTTTCATCGATAACAGCCTGGTTCAATGCTTTTGGTTAAACTGAAAATTATACTTTTCTGTGGGGCAGACACTCCACTCACCCTGTGTCAATTCTCTGCCAGCTTGATAGCAGCTGTCTCCTATTCTGAACACAGGCGCCTTGGTCACAGGAAGAATTGAAGAGTATGCCTAGAACTGACACTCTTAAGACTTTTGTGTCATTGTGTTGGCCTGAAAGGATCAAAATTGGGTTCGGACCATTACCACACCCTGCAAATCTTGACCTCAGCAGCCTCTGAAGGGAAAGTCAGCATCAGTGCTGGTCATTCTGTTCTTTCACTTTCTAAAACCTGCAAAACTGATGTTACATATCCCCAGCTGAAGACACTGGAGTGCAAGGTGCTGTTAGAGAAACGAATATTGTCTTATTGCATGGCATATGTGACATTTGGGCCCAAACTTATGAAAGTTCCCTGGATTCAGCTGTCACAAGCAGAGACCAAGGTCTTTGTATTAAGCCTTGGTACATTTCATTTGTTACGCACCCATCTAATAAAACCCCGTAGTCTGAGAGGAGCTTTCTGACAGTATAGTAAAATAGTTGTTTGTTGCAGACAAAAACTGACCTGATTTTAGGCTGGCATTCATAATGCAAGGCAGTGCAGGCTTTTGAAACTGCTTGCACTGATGCTGCTGCCCTTCTAGGTCTTCTTGGGTACAGGCTAGTTTGATGGATAACAGCATTGCATGTCTCACTGGTTTGTGCATTGCCTTTTAGCAAGTCCTTCCCTGTGACCAGGGTAAGGAGAATCTGCAACAATACTCATGCAATTACTGTCCTTCTTGTCTTTGCCTCTGTGGATGAAGATCAGCGTCTGACTTCACAGATAATGTTCAAAAAGCAGCAAGCAGTTATCACAGGAAGCAGATTTTGCTCAGCAGCTTACAGACTCATCATTAGGTGCTGCCTTTCAGCCTTCCAAATGTGTGCTCTGCTGTCATTTTGCTGCTCCTTGGGACATAATTAAACAACTCATGTCTCCTTGCCAAATGACCAGTCAAAGCCAGAGAATCTGGGTTTCCTGAATGATAGTGGAACATCATAGCAATCTTGGGAGAAAAAATTCCCTTTCTTGCTGAAGGAGGGAGGCCCAGCTTTGTTTTAGACTCCTTCAGTATTACTGCTGATGAATCTTCCAGAGGGATCATCTAGGCTTTAAATCAGCAGGAAGAAATAACCCTTTTGTTGGTTGGTAAGTGGCAACTTGTCACGTGGCCCATCTGTGAACCCCAGCTGATCAAATCCAGCAGAAATTGTCCTTGAGTTGTCAGGCTGCATGAGCTGGCACATTGCCTCCTCCTTTATAGAAGAGTCCAGTTCTACCAGCACTGCGGTAGTTGGATGCTCACTTGAAGTCATGACACTTTGTGTGTTAGTGAGGAAGTCTTTCTTTGTCCTGTGAAGGAAGGGACTTGTGGTGGTGATATGGCTGCTGCCTAAGCTTTGGAAAAGGCTCCTGTTGTCCTGGACTTCCACAGGCAGGGGTGGTCCTCATGGGCTTGCATGGTCATGTTCCCTCACTCCATCTTCCTTTTCTCAGCTGAGAAACAGGACTGTAGCCAGAGAGGCTACTTCAGGTGAAATTCCTCTTGAAGCAACCTTTAGGTTTTCTCCTCTAATGCTCCTCCTTTCTCCCAGCCCATATTGGTTCAGCAATGGGGCAGCTCACTCAGAGCCATCTGGCTGTGCAACTGGAAGTCTGGATGCCGCAGTCTCTGCGATCAATGACTGCAGAGGTTCAGCATTCGTTTGCAGCCATACTATCTGGCAATGGGAAATCAGTGGTTTTTTGCAGAAGATAAATGAAGTTTTAAATACCAACAGATGAACTGGAAAATTCTGCTGACTTAAACTCAAATCCCAGATTTTCTTACACTTCTTGGGCCTTCCATATAGGTCCATAAAACATTTTCTACTAGTGTATAGGTATGATTCCAAGGTAGTTGCAGTCAGTGGACTGCATACCCTGGGGGAAAAAAAGATCAGTTCAGTGTGGTTTAAAGATGATACGCAACGATTTAAAGACAAGAAATAAGAGGAAACCAGCTCTGTTTATTCATATATTAGATTAACATTACATACACACAAGAAAAACACTTTTAAGCCTTCAGTGTGCAAATTGTTCACTAAGTAAATCCAACATTTCTGTAAAGCTCTTGCTCTTACACCTGCTCTGTGATACACTTTACCTTGGTCTTAACTGCCTCACATTTCTCTTTATTTTAATTACCTTCTCTTATGTTCATTTACAAATTTCAAAATTCAGAGATCCCCAGGCCATAGTTTTAAGAAGAAAGCATGTTTTTATATTGAATAATGTGGATAAGCATGAGGAGGTTAATGTGAATCCAGGACCTTCTGCAAAGTCTCCGGTTCAGCTTTGTCCCCCCTGCTTGGCTGGGCTTTTGTAACACTGATGAATGAGTGCTTGGACAAAAAAAGGTGTCTGTGGGGGGGTGTTGAGCTCTCGGGCCACGTCATGGGCTGGGGGCATGTCCTGCAGTGGCAGTTACACAGCATGCCCCTGCCTACCACCCGGTCGTGCCGCGTTCCTTTGGCTTTGAAGGAGCTAGGGAGAAGCTGCTGTGCCCTGGAGCACCCTGGACTGTGGGAGCTGCCAGCAGCGTGTTCAAGGGACAAGGAAAAGAACTTTAAAACTCTGAGCTCCCCTTGGTAAATCCTTGCCTCCTTCAGGCAAATGAAGATGAACAAAATCTTCCTTCCTGGTCCCATGCAGTCTTTTAGCTCCTGTTGACCTCAGCATTTGATGCGGGTTGCTTTTGACCCAACAGCCCCACCTTGTCATGGAGGCAAATTCTTGCTTCTAGGGTTAGGAAGTCTCTCAGCTCCCGTTGACCTCAGGGTTCAGCTCTGCTGCGGGAGTGAGATGCTGCAAGTCAGCTGCTTGATGGCATCTTTCAGCTGTCCGAAGCAGCGGCCTCTTGGCCCACCTGTTCAGCCTTGCTGCAGGAATCCCAGAGCAACAGCAGCTCCCACTACATTTCAGAAAGCTGTCTGAGCAATAGCCCACATGTCATAGCTTGTACGCCACATGGCTCTCTGCTAGCTTCGGAATAAAACGGTGGGGTGGCCTAATTGCCCGATTCAGGCAGGGCTCAGAAAGGGGGTCTAGCGCAGTGAGGCTGAATGAGTTAACAGATGCTCATGGAGTGTTTTTTCAGGGCGATGTGGGGAACTTTGCTGCTAGGTAAGGTGAGAGAGCTGCTGCTTTGCGTCATGTCCCAGCCAGAGCTGTGAGAAAGAAAAGAATGTTCTTTCTCTCACTGATGCGTATTAACCTCCCTTTGCAGGGATCGGACTCATGTGGTGGCAGTGCCTGGATGCTGCAGATTACCCAGGAGAGTGCGTATTGTGCAGGCATCAAGTTTCAGCAGTGCTGGATTTTGTTTGGGATTTTTTTTTCTGCAGCGTAACAGCCATGTTAAATTGATTTGCATGAGCCGTGGAAGCTGTTCAATGGGAAGGCGGCTAATTGTCCCTTCAGTCCACTCTTCTCCTGTCCCTGCGTGCATCCAGGGAATCTCAGACCTCCCAGTAATCCCAGAAACACATTCACACAGCGAGGTGTGGTTTGTGTTTGATGTGCAAAATGGTGGTTCATTGTAATCTTCCCTATATATGTACTCAAGAGGCCTAACCTCATTTTTGTTTGGCTTCTCCCTGAGTGCTATCGAATGGACTTATTGTGCGAAATAACCGTGAGTGTCAATCTCTGGTATTTCACCTCAGAAGTTAATAGTAGTTTCTTGAGACAGTCTCCCTCGACTGTCAAAGCCATAATAGTGCTGAGCGGTCAGGCCTGGAGGGGGTTTGGGGAACGAGCTGCTCTTGCATAGGTACAATCGTGATGTCAGGCCCAGACAAACTGAACTAAACACACATTGGAATTTGCTGTCAATGTTAAACATCCTTTCAGGAAAATGAATTACTTATTTTCTTTTCCTTCAATTTTCCTTCACCTTTTTTTAATCCTATGTGGCAAATCTACATCCTTGTGAGTAGTTACTGGCTGCCAGAAACTCCCCTTCAGGAGAAACAAAGCAAACCCACCCGTCCCCAGCGCAGTTGTTTGCGTGCTATTAGAGTTAACCTAGATTTCACGCAAGTTGATAGCAAGAGGTGCTGCATGACTCCTGAGTACTTCTTGTTAACAGCGAGTAGAGGGGGGACAGACATGTTAGTGCTATATTTAGTATCGAAGTATGGACAGCATGAAGCTATTTTCCTTAATAAAGTTTAACGCATAAAAATACTTAATGTTAATGGCCAGATGTATGTTATTAAGACCATGATAGTTTATTAATTTATTGGTTGTAATGTTTTTAAACCAGGCATCCTAGCTAGATAGCACTGTGTGTGCCGTGTTTAGTCAACTGTACTGACAGGGGAAGGTCTGTTACATCTGTTCTCATTAGCACCTTGGATTTTATAGGAATAAGCACACTTTGGAAAAAAACACTTCAGACATTATACACAAAGTCATTATTTCGTCATCCTGGAATGCTTCTAGAGGAGGTCTTTTGATTCACTACTCTGTCTTTATTTACCAGTGTCATTCCCTAAGACACCATGTCAGTGTCCTGTGAGAATGTCCTCTAATGCAGTGAAAGCATTAGCACCCACTAATCTCTTCTAAATTGCTTTTTACTGCTTTTGATTCCTGAAATGTGATAAAGTAAATAAAATTGCAGGCTTCGCTTGCTTCTCTGGTATTCCATGGATATTGTTATTATCTACTTTATTTATGAACAAATGCAGGCCAGCACATTCACACACATACAATTGAAATTGTTAGCTTGAGTCCCTTGCCATTGCAGGCGATATTATATCAAGCCACCACCATTAATGTAGGGACTCTGTTTTCTAATGGGTAAGATACCTTGAGCACTTTCTCCTTTTGCTCCCTGCCACTGCAGCACTGGCAGGCATCGTTAGTGCATAAAATGCATTTTAATCTTAGGCCTCCTTGGTGGTATGGAGTGGCAGGGGGTACTGCGTCTTCTGCCCAGCAGCGTGGGTTTGGTTTCTTAGCTACAGATGCTCCGATTGGCTCTTCTGCAACCAAATTGTCCTAATACCTGAGAAAGTGCTGCTAATTTTCAGCCTAATGACCAGTTTGTATCTCTCTTATTCTCA